>NW_026068017.1:839251-867112 GCF_014885135.2 Alexandromys fortis | reverse complement strand
TTTTTTTTTTTTTTTTGGTTTTTCAAGACCGGGTTTCTCTGTGGCTTTGGAGCCTGTCCTGGAACTAGCTCTGTAGACCAGAGATCCGCCTGCCTCTGCCTCCCAAGTGCTGGGATTAAAGGCGTGCGCCACCATCACCTGACCTAGTCTTCAATTTTTAAAGTAATATAGTTACAGTACAGACTCCTTTCAGATATCACATAGTGAAGAGGGTTTCCTTTACTTCAACTGCTCCTAGGACAAACAAAAACAGCTCAGTGCTGTGTCTGTACTGGGCATAGCTGTGATGTCCTCCACTGTCTCAGCATCATGTGACTTTGAAGTAGTTTTCCATGGCTGCAGTTGCTACTCTGTCTGACAGCTTAATTGTGTGGCTCCTGTCATCTCCCCAGTTAGAGATGAAGCAGAAGTCCCTGGTGAGCCTGGGAAGTGAGGCAGAAGAATAACGTGGTTTGGAAGCAGCAGAGGTGAACCCAGAGAGCCTGGGTGAGTGTGCCAATATGAGCTTCCACAGCTGGGCCATTGGGTTTCCTTTCTAAACCTGGGAATAGGTGCCCACCTTCCAGGTTATCTTAATTGAGTCGTGTTGACCTAGGGAAGTAAGAAAGGAAATGGAGAAAATGCCACAGAGGAGTTACTGTTCACCTACACGCTTGAAGTGGAGCATCTTTGTAATGACTTCTCTCGTATGAGATGTTTAAAGTAGTGCACATTGACTAGCCATGGAAATTAAATAACTACTATTAATTTTTAGAATGCATAATGTCTGTTAATACTTTTTAAGACTTTTTTAAATAATGTATATATGCACATATATAAATGCATATATATCATCTATATATATATAAAACTTATATATAAATGCATATATATATTCATTTGTCTCTGGGTATGTGCACATGAGTGCAGTGCCCATGGAGTGTTTCTGATCCCCTGGAGCTAGAGTTACAAGAAATTGTAAGCTGTCTGATGTCAGTCTGGGAGTCAAACTCTGATCCTCTGTAAGAATAGTTTGCACTCTTAGCCACTGAGCTATCTCTCCAGCCTGGCTGTACTGTGTTTATAAAATATTTACAGATGAAAGTGCAGTGACAGGAAAAGCTGTGTGCAAGTTATCAGGGAGAGGGAATAGGACACCAGATTGGCTGTGGTTGACAATTATTGAGACTGAGTATTGGGTTTATAGCAGGGTCCTTCTACTGCTATATCTAGATGTGTTTGAAATGATCATGTCTATACAACTTTAGAAAGTGTGCTATACTCGTGGCAAGATCCTGATTTGTACAGTGAGATAAGACCTGATTCTGTTCTGTCAGTAGGTGCACATGGAACAGCTCTCATGAAGGCATTTCTTGCCATTAGTTATGAAGTTTAAATAGATTATTCTTTCTCCAAAAGTAGATTGTAAGTTTAATTTTGACTTTTTCTTGTTTTTATTTGTTTTCATTTAGCAAAAGAATGCATTCAGAAAAGTCTTTTATTACTGAAATTTTTGCCCACAAGCAAAAGTTCAAAAGAAAACTGTGACAAATTGGTGCCTGTTGATGAAACTGATCATCTCCAGCCACTTGACAGGCGCCAGAGGACAAGCTCTGTGGTGGAAGAGCATTTCCAGGCTTCAGCATCCCCTACAGAAGCTGCAGCCTCGACTACAGGTGGTGACAAGAGTCCTGGCTTGGAGATCCAGCCAAAGCTACCACCAAGCAGTGGCCCCTCTGCTACAGAAGTGTCCACAGCTGAAGAGCCCTCATCGCCATCCACACCCACCCGGCGGCCTGCCTTCACCCGAGGGCGACTTCGGCTGCTCTCTTTCAGATCCATGGAGGAGACCAGGCCAGTCCCCACAGTCAAAGAGAAATACCCTGTGCTGAAGGATGTCATGGACTTCATAAAAGATCAGTCACTCTCACATGAGAGGTGAGCCAGTCATTCTCTTCCAGCACTTTCCCTTTTCAAGCTGTAGGTACCCACTCTAGCCAAAGGCTTGAAGTTCATGTTTAAAATGAACAATAAGGGATAAGAGAAAAGATACAATCAAAATATAGTGCATAAAAAATTTTAAATAAGATGAAATGACCCAATAATATTTAGGATACATCCAGACTTGAAATGAAATGAGCCAATAGTATTGGGGTACATACAGACTTGTTTTAAACTATTCAGGATAAAAAACTTGGTGGTTTTTTTTTTCCTCTCTCCTTAAGAAAATAATAAGATTGGTCCATTGTGGGCTGTTGATATAGCTCAGTTGGTAGAGTGCTCACTCAGCATGAAGAAGCTGTGAGTTTGACCTCTGCACTATGTTAAAACTTTGTGTGGTGGTTTATCTGTGATCCCTGCATTCGGGAGGTGGAGCACAAGAATCAGAAGGTCATCCTGATTTTACAGACAGCCTGGGATACATGAGACGTGTCTTAGAAAGAATTGTAGCTGGGCATCTTGACATAGACACCTTTAATCTCAGTGCTTGGGAGACAAAGGCAGGTGGATTTCTGTAAGTTCATGGACAGCTGGGGCTACGTAGATAGACCCTGTGTCAAAAAACAAACAAATTGTGTCCTTCACTGTATATAACATATATCTCAGTAATGTTTCCATGATCTTTTAAAATGAAAGTCTCTCTCTCTCTCTTTCTCCCCCCCTCCCTTCCTTCCCTTTCTTCCCTTCCTTCCTTTCTTCCTTTCTTTCACTTTCTTTCTTTCCTGCTCCTCCTCTTCCTCTTTCTGTTTCCTTCTCCTTTCCCTCATGTTTTTTTTATTTTTTTGGTGTTGTTGATACTAATCTTATTTTGCAGCCTAGACTGACCAAAAACTTAAAACAATCCCTCTGCCTCAGCTTCCTGAGTACTGTTATTATAGGCATAAACCACTACACCTAGCTTAAAAAGATACTACCACTCAAAATTTTTTCATATTGCAAGGGAGAAATTTAGGATTTGATATTTTCTGAAAAAATTATTTGTCCATAGGCCTATGTTAATGAGGAATTTCCTGCTGTAAGAATTAAAGTTTTGCCTCTTTAGGGAAAGTAAAGATACCAAAGTTCCTTTTTAGCTGTTTATCTTAAAAATAAATAAATAAATAAACAAACAAGCAAGCAGGCTGTTAACACTTCTTCATACTTGGTGCACACTGGTTTGTGGCTCCACTAAGTGTTGACTATAGGTAGTGCTCATTCTGACACTCCCAGTCCCTTACATCAGGACTGACTTTTGTTCATTTGGCTTCAGACTGTGGGGGAAGGGTTTGTTTTCCGGCATCCCTGACTTGAACTGTGTCTTCAGTGTTGTGAAGGTTCTTTCTTTGCGGAAAGCCCAAGCACAGAGCATCCTTGAAGTCCTGAGGATAATTCAGTATTGTACAGAATCCCTTGGACAGCCTCACTGCTTCCATCCACCGTATATACTTTTCCTACTGGAACTTCTGACCTGCCAGAAAGATTTTACAAAGTAAGTATAAATATGTCAGAAAAGCCAGGAGAGGCCATTTTACAGAAATCCTAGTTGGCCTCTGTATCAATAATTTCCATATATGATACAAATTTATTTTTTTGGTTAACATGTTCTCTCATCTCAAGAAAAAATGGGTTATATTCTTTTCATAAGGACCAAGACTATGATTATTTCTCTTACGGCTTTGTCTGCTTTACCTGACAGTAAGAATTGTGTTCTTTGTGTATCCGTACTCTTAGAAGGTTTCTAGAAGCTGTGTGCTAGCTAGATGCAGTGCTCATTTAAAGTGCTGTGCCAGACACCTTTCTAAGTATTATATAGACAAAAGAGATATGACAGGCAAGGTCTCTTTCTAATGGAGCCTTATGAGATGGAGAAAAGGGGATGACATCAGGATTATTTGGGAGACAGAGAAGATAAATGAAAGATACTAGAAACATGGGGAAAGAAACTCTTAGGATTTTGGTTGGAGTAGCTCTGTGGATAGTGTCACATTTTACTGAGAGAAGGGGTAATGAAAGACACAGATGGGGACAAAATTTTAAATTTTGTTTTTGCCATATGTTTGAACTATTTATTTTTCTATTATTTGCTTTTTCGAGACAGGGTTTCTCTGTGTAACGGTCCTGGTTTTCCTGGAGCTCATTATGTAAACCAGGCTGGCCTCGAATTCAGAGATCTACCTGCCTCTGTCTCCTGAGTGCTGGGATTAAAGGCCTGTATCACCACCACCTTAATTATTTTTATTTTTATTTTTATTTTCTGTGTATGGCTGTTTTGTCTGTATGTATACGTCTTTGCACCTCTGATCCCAACCTCCACTTGCATACATGATGCTCTAGAGGTCAGAATCGGACATTAGATCTCCTGGAACAAGACTTACGGAACTGGAGTAAGACACCATGTGGGTGATGTAAATTGAACATGTGTTCTTGACTGCTGAGCCATAGCTCCGTTCCCTGTTTTAAAGATAATGAGACGATGAGAATCTAAGGTACTATAATAAATCAGGACTAGGGATAAAATTTGTTTATCATGAACATGTGGATGATATTTAAAGCCATGGAACAGATGAATCCTAGACAGGCAGTGGTGTAGGACTGAGTCTTCATTTAGAAGTCAAGAGAAAGAGGGATCAACTAAGGCCATCAAGATGGAGAGTGGCCCTTGAGGTAGATTGACAACCCAGGTAGTGGTGTCATGAAAGCCAAGAGAATACTGTGTTTTCAACCCCTAGAATGGTCAGTTGAGTCAGATACTGATGTGAGAGTTTGAGATTGAAGTAGTGGATTGAAATGGAAACAGTTTTGGAGAATTGTAGCCTGAAGCCCAGTTGGATGAAAGATGATGGGTTGGTAACGTAGAAGGACAAGATTAGAAAAAAAAAAAAAAAAAAGAGCAAGAAAATATGGTGGCTCTTGGAAGAGGATGTGAGCAACCAAGGGTTGTATTGTTTTGCAGTGCTGGTCACTGAGCTGGAGTCTTGCTCAAGTTCAGCATGTGCTTTACCATGAGGCCTGCACATACAGGTGTGAAGATACTAGAGTATATGCTGGTGGGGATGAGTCAGCAAAGGTTAGGAAGTGCTGTCAGTGCCAGCAGGAAAAAGCAGGACATTCCAACAGTTCAGTAGATACAGGTTGGTTGGTAGATGGAGTACTACAAAGATGAGGGACTCCAATGGGATCATTCTGTTTTTAAAATAAGATATGAGGCTGGGCAGTGGTGGTGCATGCCTTTAATCCCAGCACCTGGGAGGCAGGGGCAGGCGAATCTCTGTGAGTTCGAGACCAACCTGGTCTACAAGAGCTAGTTCCAGGACAGGTTCCTAAAAGCTACAGAGAAACCCAGTGGTGATGCACTCCTTTAATTCTAGCACTTCAGAAGGCAGAGGCAGGCAAATCTCTGTGAGTTTGAGGCCAGTCTAGTCTATACAATGCTAGTTCCAAGACTGTGTTACACGGTGAAACCCTGTTTCAAAAAAACTAGATAGATAGATAGATAGATAGATAGATAGATAGATAGATAGATAGATAGATAGATAGATAGATAAAAAGATGAAGAGAGTCATCAGTGAAATGAGATAGAGAAGAAGGTAGTGACCATTCAAGGAAAAGCAGGAAGACTACGTAGAGACAAAAACTAAGACAGCCGGTTTGCTAAACTGCTTGACAATTTCAAGTACTTTTTAAAGAATTGTTTGTAAGTTGGGTCGGGTAGTACACTTCTGTATTCCTAGTGTTCAAGAGGCAGAATCAGGATTGTTTTGAGTTTGAGACCAGTAGAGGTAGTAAGTTCCAAGCCAGCTTGGACAATGTGGAACTTTCTCTCAAAAAAAAAAAAAAAAGGTGAGGGGCTAGAGTCTGTTGGCTGAGGTTTCCTGTCCTGCCTGATCCTGCAGCCATTCACAAGCTCTCTCAGGTTTTCTGTGGATGCAGTTGCCCCATGTTGGGCACCATTTGTTATCTGATATTTCTGTCCCACCCGGTCCTGCAGCCGTTCAGTCCCAAAGAAATACACAGAGGTATACATTAATCATAAACTGATTGGCCTATTAGCTTGGCTTCTTATTAACTCTTATAATTTATGTTAGCCCATAATTCTTGTCTGTGTTAGCCATGTGGCTTGGTACCTTTTTTGGCGAAGCAGTCACATCTTGC
This sequence comes from Alexandromys fortis, assembly GCF_014885135.2. Lineage (NCBI taxonomy): Eukaryota > Metazoa > Chordata > Mammalia > Rodentia > Cricetidae > Alexandromys > Alexandromys fortis. The sequence continues at coordinate 861,001 of NW_026068017.1, read as the reverse complement.
TTGCTCTGTTTCTGGCTTCCTTTATGTCTGGGTGACAACTGCAGACTGAATCTTTCCTCTTCCCCGAATTCTCGTTGCCCTGCCTCTACCTTTTGCCTGGTTGCCCTGCCTATACTTCCTGCCTGGCTACTGGCCAATCAGTGTTTATTTAAAATACGAGTGACAGGGTACAGACCATTGTCCCACAGCAAGAGTTGACTTGGATATAGGAGCATTTATTTTTGCAGGGGACCTAAGTTTAGTTTCCAGCACCTACATGGTAGGTCCTATCGTAAATCCAGTTCCAGAGGAATTCCCAATACTCTCTTCTGAATAGGCACACACATGTTACACATGCATACATATAGGCAAAATACTCATACACATAAAATTTTAAAAATTTGTTTAGTTTATTTCTTTGAGACATAGTCTCTCTTTAGTCCTGGCTTTCCTGGAACTTGCTATGTAGGTAGAAGACCAGGCTAGCTTCAAACTCACAGAGATCCTCTACCTCTGCTTCCCAAGTGCTGGGATTAAAGGTATGAGCTACCATGCCAAGCCTAAAAGAAATACTATTTTTAAAGAGAAAGAATAAAAACTGATGGCTATAAGTTTAAAATGACATTAGTCAGCTCAATTGCATGCTGGTCCTTCCACCTACATTCAGCTGTTTTGGAATAATGTAAGATCCTTATACAAGAGGAATTCCTCAGAGAAAGAGAAAGAGAGAGGCCAGGGAGCTGATGTTTCTAACATAGGAGTATGAGGGTAGATTATGGAATCCAAGCTGAGAAAAGAACAGAGGATGAGCATGCTGGATGTAGCTGATGGTGACATAGTGTGACTTCCTTGCCTGGGGCCCACTAGGATTGAAAAAGGACAAGAATTTGTTGGTGGGGTAGCTTTAAAGTGAGTCTTCACCTGATGACAATGTTAAGGAAGGGCCATCAAAGTGAAAATCGTTAGCAGTGAAGTGGACAGAGAATCAAGAGAAAAAGAAATGGGAGGCATCATTTCCATGGATGTTTTAGTCACTTAGGTGCAAGGGTCAAAGTATGAAAAGCCAGTGAACCAGCACTTGGAATGCATAGGCATTTCTGTAAGTTCCAGGACAGCCAAGACCTCACACAGAGAGCCTCTCTTGGGGGAAAAAAAAAAGTAAAACAGAAAAATAAAATGTAATACTAAAGTTATCAATGAAGGAAGAACAGATTGGGGGCATGTTGATATAGAGGGGGCTAAATGAGGTAACTAATAGAAAGAAAGCATGTGACATAGCATGGCACACTCATGTAGTGGGAACGGCTGCTGTGTTTGATTAACAAAGAGAGATGAGTAGTTGTCACTGCTATACTTCGGCTGGACTGTTCCTTTGACCCAACTGTACTTGCTCTCAAAAGGCCCTGTACTGGGCAGGCACGCCTTTAATCCCAGCACTTAGGAGGCAGAGGCAGGAGGATCTCTGTGAGTTCAAGGCCAGCCTGGTCTACAGAACTAGTTCCAGGACTGGCTCCATAGCTACTGAGAAACCCTGCTTTGAAAAGGGGGGGGGGGGCACTGTACCTGTTTTTATTCCAATCTCTATGCCTCTTTGTTCAGCTGTCTGCTTCTTGGCTGTTTTGTGTGAGGGATAAAGATTAATAACTTGAAGTTGTCCTGGATATTAAGCTGGCGATTTTCTCTGTTTCCAGTTACTTTGGACACTTGGAAGGCTGCGGTGCTGATCTACACAAAGAAATCCGAGACACCTACTATCAACTTGTTCTGTTTTTGGTTAAAGCAATTAAAGGATTTAATAGCATAAACGACAGGTACTGGAGTGCCTCTACATTTCTTGCCGAAAAATGTAATCTTTTGTGATTATAAATGAAACACACATTTGATGTTGAAAATCCAGAAAAGCACAAAATTAACCACAAATATTCACTTACTAGTATATTCTGTGTGTGTGTATAAAATGTGTGCATTGGATAGGTTTCTGGAAATCTAAGAGTTTATAGCCTGTTATCTTCAGTGTTTGATGTATTATGTGTAGATTAAAACTCGAGTACAAAGCAGATTAAGTAGTAAGTTGTTTAGACGTAACCCTTAAATCAGACGTACCCCTGTAGCTGTCTAGCCTCAGCTAATTTGGGCCTGCCCTAATGTTGTCATTCATCAGTGCATGACTTCACTGTTCACTCCCTCACTGTCAGGTGCTCCAAACTCACTTTCCACTTTTCAGATTGTTGGGTTTTTTGGTTTTTGTTTTTTTCCCTAAGGATATCAAAGGATATTTGTGTAGAACCCTGCCTTACAAATTAGTACCAAAGCAGGCTGCCAACTTACACTGTCCCTGTTGGCAGTGGGCAACTTTGGTAATTGTCACCTATGTGGTCTCTTTAGGTCTCTGCTCCCTGCTTTATCCTGTGTTCAGACAGCCCTGCTTCATCTTTTGGATATGGGCTGGGAACCCAGTGATCTTGCCTTCTTTGTTGACATTCAGTTACCAGATCTTCTCATGAACATGTCACAAGAAAATATCAGTGTCCATGACAGTGTGATCAGGTAAGAGCACAATCCCACCCTTTTCTGTTCCTAGAGTAGGGGCACGGGTAGAGTGGAGCCCAGGGAATGGGCTTGGCAGCTAGTCTGTGATCTTTCCTGGCTTCACCACATGTGAACTGAGTGTGACCTTGCAAGTTTTTTAACCTTTATTTTTTAAACTCAACTTGTTTTAAAAAAAAATTTATTTATTTATTATGTATACAATATTCTGTCTGTGTGTATGCCCACAGGCCAGAGAAGGGCACCAGACCTCATTACAGATGGTTGTGAGCCACCATGTGGTTGCTGGGAATTGAACTCAGGACCTTTGGAGGAGCAGGCAATGCTCTTAACCTCTGAGCCATCTCTCTAGCCCCCAATCTTTCTTTTTTTAACCTCCATTTCTTCATCTTTAGAGCTACCTCTGAGACTAAGTTCCATTTCTGAGTGTCAAGAATAGTGCCTGGTACACAGTGGGGCAGGGTAAATTGGCATCAGTAGTGTTGTAAACTTGGAAGATGAGGATTATCTTCATTTTGGGGGGTTCCTAATAGCCTGTGGAATTGGAGCATCCTTTTATTTTACACCTGTGTACTGTTAGCCACTATAGTGTCCTGCATATTTTAAGGACTTAGATTATAATAAAAAAAAAATAGTCTACAAAATTTGCCTGGAAGGGGAGATGTAGCGGAGCAGGCGAGCAGGCCAGCTTTTCGTCCCGCCTGGCTCCCACATGGCTAGCTTAGCCCCAGAATAATTACACAGAAATTGTATTCATTTACACACTGCCTGGCCCATTAGTTCCAGCCTCTTATTGGCTAATTCTCACATCTTGCTTTAACCCATATTTAATAATCTGTGGCTTACCAGGAAAGATTCTAACCCACGTCCATCTCAGGCCGGAGCTTCATGGTGGTTGCCAGACTCTGCTTTCTTCCTCTCAGAATTCTGTTCTGTCTACTCCACCCACCTAAGGGCTGGCCTATCAAAAGGCCAAGGCAGTTTCTTTATTAAGCAATGAAAGTAACACATAGACAGGTGACCCTCCTACATTAGGGAGACACCATAATCCAGAAGGTGATCCTTCCCAGGGTGAGGCTCAGCCATGACCCTTGGGTTGTGCTGACCCCTTCTATTTCCCCAAACATGGGAAATTTCACTATAGAACTTATGATAATGGAGGACTGTTTATAGTCTCCCCTACATTAAAAGAAAATAGTATGCAAAGTTTTTTAAAATAATTTTTGGTTTTGTTTTAAAACAAGGGTTGGAGTTTATTGAGACAATAGTTTAATATAGATTTAAACCCAGGTATTAAGAGAGTGGGGCTTAAGAAAAGACAGTATTATATGCCTCTGAGTAGATGTGGACTTCTCAAGAGGGAGGTGCTTTATTCCACTTTTGACCCATGTGTCTCTACCTGCTCAAGCCCACTTACAATCCATGACTTTTGGAGGGGAGAGAAACCAAAGAATAGGTGTTAAAAGGAGAATTGGGACATAGTGAATGAGATAACAGTATTTTCACTCTAAAAAGATGTTCTGGGAAGGCGGGGACAATTAAAGCTGTCTCCTTGGGCCAGTGAGGTAGTTCCACAGATAAGGCTGTCTCTATCCCTTGACCTGCTGTAAGAGGGCAGACAGGGGGACACAGTACTGGGTGACAGTTGGTTCTTCAGCTGTCAGTCAGCCCGGGAAGGCTTTGTGCCAGCACGATACAGCCCTGGAGGAGAGAAGGAGCACATACCCTTCACACGGACCCCTCAGAACTAGTTGAAGACTGTATAAGAGGAGGCCTAGCTGGCTTGGAACTCACTATAGTTCAGGTTGGCCTCTTAACTCACAGAGATCCACCTGCTTCTACTACCTCTGCCTTCTGAAATGTGCCACTATGCCTGACTAACTTTTTTTAAAATTTATTTATTTATTATGTATACAGCCTTCCTTCCATGTGCACCTGAACACCAGAAGGGGGCACCAAATCTCATTATAGGTGGCTATGAGCCACCATGTGGTTTCTGGGAATTGAACTCAGGAACTCTGGAAGAGCAGTCAGTGCTCTTAACTACTGAGCCATCTCTCCAGCCCCAACTAAACTTGTTTTAATCTTCGTTTTTGACTCCAGTACCTGGCATATGATAAGTTTGCCCTACTCAGTGTAATCTGCTTAAGAAATGTTATTTTTATTTTTATTTATTTTTTTCTGAGCATAAATCTAAATAGCAGATAACTCTGAGGCTTTGAGAATCAGTTTCCATCATTTCAAAATGCCAGTCTGTTAAACTTATGGGACACAGCATCTACTAACTAGCACTTCCTTGCATATTGTAAGAAGCATGCCTTTTACTCATTACATCCTTCTTTCAGCCAGTGGAGTGAAGAAGATGAGCTCGCTGATGCCAAGCAGAACTCGGAGTGGATGGATGAGTGTCAGGATGGCATGTTTGAAGCCTGGTATGAAAAAATAGCTCAAGAGGATCCAGAGAAGCAGAGGAAAGTAAGACCTCTCAACTAGAGCAATCTGCGTGACTTGCTAGGGTTTGGAGAGGAGGGTGTCCCTGGGGTGTGCTTGGATGATGTCTCCCAGAGGGCTTCTGGGAACATTCAGGACCAATGTCTGTCTTCATCCTGGTGGGATCCATCATGGTGGCTTACTTCCATAGGACTAGGCTCTCAGCAGAGTGTCCAATAAGGCTGATGTACATTATTAGATTCCAGTGTATTAAATTAGTGAGAAATGGAATTGCCAAAGTTGGGACTCTCATACTCTGGGCTGGCACACTGTCCTCCTGTAGGCAAGCAGCATTCCAATTACAAAGATGATAATCAGGTGAGCTTGGAAGCAGCTCCAGTTTATCCTATGAGAGCTAATGATGCACATGGTAGAGGAATCAACTTAGGCAGGCTGTCTGTCTTTATGTAAGGTGTCCCATCTGCCACTACACGTGTCAGACATCTGGCATCATGAAGACACTAATTTCCCCATATTAAGTACTTTCTGTTTGCCAACTGCTCTGTCCATTATAGTACCTCTGTGATACTTAAGAGGAAAACACCAACTGGGACTTGTGACTTCTCTCTTGCAAGTTCATGTCTGAATGAGAGCATCCTGTAGTGCTCAGATGACCTGGCAGATTTCTTCTCCTACAACATACCATCTACTACCAAACACTGACTTTCTGACTTGGTTTCCTCATATGCAGACTCTAAAATGAACTACCTTATAACCACCAAGTACTTTTTAGTAACCCTGTAGCTTGCTCATATAACAGTCTCTTACTATCTGCTCCCAGGAAGGAAATTAGCTAGCTAATAGAAAGTCTGTTGGCTAGTTGTGTGGTTAGCTAGTTAGTTAAAAATGAAAAACTTACATGATCTGAGGAAAAACCAGAGTACTGTTTGTTTATAAAGAGGTCCAGACTGGCCTATAACTTGCCCTCCTGCCTCAGTCTACTGAATGCTAGGATCATGAGAAAGCATCACCATGCCCTGCAGTTTTAATGTGTCAGAATCAAGAGTCCTCCTTTGATGCTTGTTAGCATTTCCATTGTCTAACAAGTACCCAAGCCAAACATCTGGGTGTCATTCTTGACAGTCCCTTTATTAATTTGGTCACCAAGGCTTCTCACTTTGCCTCCTTAATACTCTCAAATCTGCCTACTTTCCTCATCCTGTTTAACAGCTCAATCCCTGCCCTTATTACAGCCATGGAGTTACTTGAACAGCTGTATCATAGTCAGCTTCCCTGACCCTTGTCTTGGTCTATCAATCCATTCTTTGCTCTGCAACCAGAGGAACCTTCAGAGTGCCCGGATCTATTGCCATTACTTTCCTGTTGAAAAATTGCTTTTAAACACTAGCTGTGTAGGCTCCTGTAGTTTACCTTTCTAACTTCACCTGGTTATTCCTCCTCTGTACTCTATTATACATGCTGTATATTGCCCATTTTAGAAGCCCTGGAGCTAGAGATATGGTTAGTGGCTAAGAGCACTTGCTGCTCTTCCAAAAGATCCAAGTTTTGTTTCTAGCCACCGATGCTGGGTGGCTGACAACTCTATCTCTAGGTAATTCAATGCTTGCTTCTGCAGGTACACATACATTGCTGGCATATACATACATCGGCATACACATGTGCATAAATAAAATAACATCTTTTTAAAAGGCAAACCAAAAAAAAATGTCCTTTTTTTTCTTTTTGTTTTTCTGTGCCTTATGCCTGCTAGGCAAGTGCTCACACACTCAGCTACATCCCCAGCCCGTGTTATGCTCCCTTTTTACAGGAGGAAAGCTTCTGTGGACTTTGCTGTTCCTTCTGTCTCCACCCAACTACCATCTGTTTGTTCTTGGTTTTACCTGAGGAATTGTCTTCCTTGAAAAGCCTTCCTTGACCCTCCAGATTCCTTTGATAGTGTCCTTTGTTTTCTCTGAGCTTCCTGAATTTGCCTCTCAAAGCATTCCCCACATAGTATGACCATCATCTGTTTGCTTGAGGGAATTCCTAAGTGGGTACTTGCTTATCCAACTTCAAATCCTAGCACCTGGTACAAAGCTTGGGCTCCTAGGTTTCTATTGAGTGAATGAATTGATTAATGAACAGTGGCCACAACAGAAAGGCTGTTGGCTAATTGTGTTCATTTCACCTTACAGATGCACATGTTTATTGCTCGCTACTGTGACCTGTTAAATGTGGACATCTCTTGTGATGGGTGTGATGAGATTGCCCCCTGGCATCGCTACCGATGTTTGCAATGCAGTGACATGGACCTTTGCAAGACTTGTTTCCTTGGTAAATTCAGAGGGAATCCCATGTCCACAAGCAACAGTCATTTCTGCTTTCTGTGATTTTGCCATTTTAAAAATTCATTGTGCTGAATAGAGACATTGTCCAGTGTCTCTGGTTCGTTCTCCCTCAACTCAATGATGAGCTTTACTGCTACTATCTGGCATCCTTCCATCTCCCATCCTGCTGGGGAGGCCCTTGATAAACTCTCAGGACTAATTAATGCAGGCCCAGATAAGTTTCTAAGAAATTTTGCTTCCGAATCACACAGTAGTTCCAAATAGCAACATATGTGAACAAGCAAAATAAGCTTGAAATATTCTTTAATATACTTGTCTCATAGGTGCTAGGGCAGAGCCTCTCTGCAATAGTGAGTCCTGGAGGGTTCCGTGTATTTGAAATCCAGCAGTAAAAGACACAGTTGCTGTTCTGGAAATACAGTCTACCAGAGACCAAACGTATCCACATAATAAATGCATATGCTGTTGTAACTGAGCCAAGCAAAGTATTTCTGGAAAATTTTGGAAATATTGCAGCTCTCTACAGAGAAGCCTTGTGGAGGAGATAGGGTAAGAATTGATCTTTGAAGGAAGTTCAAACTGGATGGCATTGCAAAACTCTGAAGATAGCATTACCATCAAGAGCAGAGCAAGCTCAGGGACAGGAAGGAGTGCTTTCAGTGAGTTTAGATAGATACCCTTGAGTATCTGTTTAGTTAAGTGATGGAATAAGATGGACAGGGTCCAGGTTGTAGGACCCTGAGATGCTAGGCTAAGGAATTGAATAGTCTGAAGACAGGAGGGACAGTTTACACCTAGGATGTTACCATGGCCAAAGCTTTGGTCAGGGGAGACTGTCCGTGTTGTTCTCCTTTAGGAGACTCTAGTCACACTGGAAACAGAAGTGGCCAGCTGTGAGGAGATTGAGCAGGGACTTAGACTGAGAGCAGAGTACCTTGTCTTGTTCATGTCTGTTCTTCTCTTACTCATCGGGTCTGGGGTTCTGAAGTCTATTTTCACCTATAATTCTGCAGTGACAAAAAAGAACAGAAACTTGATCACTGATGTGCTCCAGAGGAACACACCAGTGGTTGTGTAACTTCTATCAGAGATGGGGTGTAAGAGATAACTCACAAAATGCATGGGCCTTTTTCTCCCAAATAGTAGTCATGGTAGTAATTTGGCATGTATTTGATTTGACTGTGACACTGTAGGATGGGGATCAGTCAGCTGGACCATTGCCAGAGTTCTATGCTGAGAATATCATTGATATGCTTGCTCATGGCCACTGGGGCATTCTAGTCTTCCATGGAACCCCTGCCTTCTGGAGTAGTAAATGAGAAATGGCTCTGGTGTTGGGATCGGTTTGCTAGCATTCTGGGGGACCCTCTACCCCATCCACCTCACACACTGCTGGTTTTTCTTCAGGTGGAGTGAAGCCTGAGGGCCATGGAGATGATCATGAAATGGTCAACATGGAGTTCACCTGTGACCACTGCCAGGGTTTGATCATAGGCCGGAGAATGAATTGCAATGTGTGTGATGACTTTGATCTTTGCTATGGATGCTATGCAGCAAAAAAATACTCCTATGGGTATGTCAGTTGTCTTGCCACCACCATGACCTTTTGGGCTATGTCTTTACTTAAAGGAGGTGTTTTGCTTTTTTCTGTGGTGCTAGGGATTGAACCCAGGACTTCACAGATGCTGGGCAAGCACTCTACACCTGGGCTATACTGCTAGCCTTCCTTACTTTAAAATATTTGTATTGTTATTAGGTGTGTGTGTGCACGCGTGCATGCATACACATGTGGAGATGAGAAGACAGTTTTGTGGTGTCACTTCTCTCTTTTCTCCTTTTTGTGGGTTCTAGAGATTAAACTCGGGTCACCAGGTTTGCTAAATGCCTTTCTTACTAAGCTGTCTTGTGGCCCCTCTCTTATTTTTTTTAAAAGAAAGGTTTTGTTTTGTTTAATACAATTTTTAAAATATTTAGAAGAGGAGAGATTAGTACAGTGCACCCTGTGTCCTCGGATTCATCAGTTAGGGAGATGGCATCATGAGTGCTTACTACATCCCTTTCTTTTACCTTATTTATTTGTTTTTTTATCCATTGAAATTTTATTATGCATTAGGGAGCTTAACCTAAAAACCAACAGAATAGTAAAAAGATATGTTATATCTGTTCATGGCTTCAAAATATATTTTCCTTTGATGGCTCAGCAGTTAAGAGCACTGGCTGCTCTTCCAGAGGTCCTGAATTCAATTCCCAGGAACCACACAGTGGCTCACCTTCAAGTACTTAAAACACATTTCAAACCTTAAGTCATTTCTTTCCTTTATCTTGTAATTCATCTTTTTAAATTATGGGCATTACATTATATTACCAAATTTCAGTAGCACACCCTCAGAAATCTCTGAACTCTGTCTTCCTTTGCGTGGTTCCCATGTGCAGGCTTTAGGTTGTGAAGTGCTAATGTGAGATGCCCAGTGTTTGTGTTTGTTCATTTCTCTGGGGAAAGAGTTGATAGTATTCTTTAAAGCTTCAGTAACCACAGCCTATTGGTGACTAAAGCACATACACTCCTGAGGTTCTAGGTATCTTTGTCAGAGTCTCACGAATGCTGTAGGCCTTAAAACTCTCCTGTCTCTGCAGCCACTTGCCAACCCACAGCATCACAGCCCACCCAATGGTGACCATCCGGATCAGTGACCGGCAGAGGCTCATCCAGCCCTATATTCACAACTACTCCTGGTTGCTCTTTGCTGCCCTGGCTCTCTATAGTGCCCACCTGACCAGCACAGAGCACGAGGATGGGGAGCAGCTGGACCCCCGGGCCCGCAGCAACGCTGCTTCCCTGCGGAGCCAGTGCATGCAGCTGGTTGGGGACTGTCTGATGAAGGCCCACCAGGGCAAAGGTAACTAACTATTCCTATGTAGAACCCCAGCCCTGCCTCTGCTTGCTGTTGGCCAGAAAGCCCAGGCAGCCATAAAAGGCTCAGAGGTAGTATACAAGAGGGATTCAGCATAGCCTGGAACTTAAGTCTCAGTTTCTTTCTAGAGGACTGTTGTCATAAAGTAGCTTTTAGTTAGTCAAAGTGTTTCCCTGACAACACAGTGCAGCATTAATAGTAAAATTCGGGGAGTCCATGGATCTGTAATATTTGAATCTCTCACTTTGCTCAGGAATCCATGTTTTTTTTTTTAATACCTGAAGTACAAATCCACATGTACTTGTATCCAAGATGAAAGCTGCTTACAAATAATGGTGTGTGTCTGGGTGTGACCACGCACATCCAGATCCAGTTCTGTGGAGGTTAAGTGGGTCTACTTGGATACCCTTTCTCAAAATAACAAAATAATGAGTTAGTTCTGACTTCACTGAAGTAATTCTGACTACTTTTTTAGAAAGAAAGTAGTGTAAATGTTAAACTTCCGAGACATTTTAGTTTCTCTCCGATGGTAGACTCCTCACCCTAATTGATACTAGGAAATCATACTTATGTTACGGAGAAGGGGGGTGATATCTCTATCTGTGGGTGGGGGGATTTAAAAACCTAGTCACTAGCCAGGCATAATGCAGTACATGCCTTTAATCTAGCGCTCTGACAGCTCTGCAAGTTCAAGGCCACCCTGGTCTGCAAGTTCCAGGCAAGCCAGAGTTACATAGTGAGACCCTGTCTCAGGAAATAATAATAATAGTTACTTGGCACTACCAGAAAAAAAAGTTTCTATTTTTTAAAACAATCCTGTCGCCTGTTGTATCTTCAGTGTTTCATTGTGCTTAAAGTGCAGGTGCCCTTTGCTGTTGTCTTTCCCATCTGAGATCAGGAGGGGCATGGCAGGCTGCCAGAGATAACTGCTGTATGATTTGTGTGACACCCCCACTCCTGCCAAGCCATCTGTTTCTATACAGTGGTTAAACTTTGTGGCACTCGCCAGTAATATCCCTGTTGTGAATGTTTAACCGTGTTCTTGTTTCTTCCCCTTCCAGGTCTTAAAGCTCTAGCTCTTCTTGGTGTATTGCCAGATGGTGACTCTACCTCAAAAAATCAAGCCCTGCCAGGAATAATGTCCATCCAAACCTCAGAGGACCAACTAGAGAAGACAAAAGTTCAGCTTGCTGAGGAGCCAGCAGATGCGAGCTTGTTAGTGCCCTGCAGTGTAAGTAGTGTGTCTTTGCTATGTGGTCACAGCTTGCATTCAGGGAGCCAGTCACACAAAGAGGCACAACAGGGAAGTTAAGAGCATGGATTATGAAACTGAAGACTTCAGTGCTCAACTTTGGTTTATATTCAGCCAACAGATAGATAATAACAAAAGTTTACTGTTTTAACAAGTAGACACGGGTAGGTGTATCGACAGAAAAACCTTTATAGGTCCAAGCATGATCTGTGTTGGTGGCACAACAAACATCCTTTTGTTAATTTAAAATAATATTAAATAACTTAACAAAAGATTGTTTTTGCAGAAGTTTGCCTTCAGAGCTTTAGCCCATGCTGTAAATTTCCCCAATGTTGCAGGAGCCACTGGTGTTTCTGTTGTAAGCCCATCAAGGTACCAGGTCAGGATAATCTCAAGCTGCCTGCCAGTCTCTCAGCATCAACAGTGTAGCCACACAACATTTTAACCTGCCACAGATTACCTTACACAAGAAGGGACAGCAGTCCTCACCTTATTCCCGGGACTGTGTGTATTTGTGAGCCCTCAGCATCCTACAAGAATCTGTAGCAAGCTGCCCACAACATTGTGGTCACCATCTATCAATGTGTTCATTCATTTACACAAAAATGGACTTGAGTTTTTATTTATTTTGATGCTCAGATTGACCCCATGTTTGTGGCCCACTGGCCATTCTTGCTTGGCTTTTGTATTCTCTCTCTCTCTCTCTCTCTCTCTCTCTCTCTCTGTGTGTGTGTGTGTGTATGTGTGTGCGTATAGGTGCAGGTACGTTCTGTAAAAGGGGGTGATAATAATAGTGATTGTAACACAGGGCTATTGTAGGAGTTATGTGCTGTCCACACTTGAAAGAAACATGTAAAGTGTTTAGACCATGCACACAGTAAGCTCCGTCTTAGAAAAGGACTTGCGTGTCCTGCACCATTACTCTCTGCCAGAGTCCTTGAGGCAGGATTTCTCGCAGAACCTGAAATTAATGTGATCAACAAGCCCAGCAATCCTCCTTCCTCTTCCCTTGGCAGCAGTTACAGGTATAACACATTCATGGCCACATCCAGTCTATTTTTTTACATCCCAACCACGATCTTTCCTCCCTCCTCTCCTCTCATTCATTTTCCCCATCTTCCTCCCACCCCCACATCCACTCCTTCTCTGTTTCTGTTCAGAAAGGGGCAGGCCTCCCATAGGTGGCAACAAAACGTGTATATGAGTGATGGGATCTGACTCGTCCTCATGCTTGTATATTAAGGCCTCTTATGCACTGAGCTCATACCTCTGTCCTATACCCTGAGAATATTCATTTCTATATCAATAAAATATCTTCATCTGTGGCAGGAGAAACAATATTATGTGTAGATTTGATGTAACCTTATCTTTATAATAGCATTAAAGAGAATAGTAGATATAATACTTTTCTGATTGTAAATAAAGATGGGTTTTATTTTTCTTTGGTATGTGTATGCTGTATGCATGTGTACATTTTCATGTGTACGTGCATATCAACATCAAGAGTCTTCCTCTATCACTCTTCACCTTATTCTTTTTGAGGCAGGTCTCTTACTGAACCTAAACACCAATTCAGCAATACTAGCTGGTCAGTAAGCACCAGGGATCCCTGTCTCTGCGTCCTCCCATGCTGGGATTACAGGCACTGTCTACCACACTTGACTTTTTACATAGTTGCTAGAGATCCAAACTTAGGTCCTCATGCTTACATGGCAAGCATTTTGTTGATTGAGGCATCTCCCAGCCTGTGTCTGTTTTTTCTGCAAAAAAGTAAAATATATAAAGATGACCACTCTATTGTACTAGCAGAAAATCAACAACTTCATTTTTTTCCCCCAAAGAACTTTCCATTCTTGGCTTCTGGAAGCCAAACAGAATATACTGAAGATTTGTTATCAGCCATTGCTTATGTGACCTGGAAGCTCTGATGGCACTTCCAAGATGATCAGGGGATGTGATGGGAGAATCATTATTGTAGAGTAGTGGTTTATTCTAAGAAATCAGTGACATTTTTCTAAGGATATTCCAAAGATTTTTAGTTTGTGAAAGACTAACAGTTGTATACAGTAGTATATATGGAGTACATTTTTGTTATATTTTTTTACATTTACCTCCTGTTTTTAGGGAAAGAGAGCTGCAGATAAAGAAGTCAGACCTTTGGATTATAAGCAGAGGAAAACGGCAGGTGAAAGTCTCACCTTAATGAAGGACCCTTTGTACCAAACCCAAACTTCTGATGCACCTGCAAATGCTCACATGCCTCCAGGACCTCCAGGTCAGGAACATATGGCTGTTAACCCCACTCCTTCCTCTCCAAGTGCATGCGTCATCACGTCTGCACTGTCACATACAGTTGGAAATTGTCCAGTACCTGAGGTTTCTCCATTCTGTTCAGCTGCAGCTGGTAACCCTGCATCACCTATACTTTAGCTTATCTAGTCCATGCATTTACCAAGAGCCTTCTCTTTGTTGAGATCCCGGGGGTGAAATCTACCAACATAGGCATAGGCACACATGGCCTCTGCCCTCCTGGAACTCACAATCCAGGAAGGTTTCAAATAACTGTCATTGAAAGTGGTCCCAGGAGAAGGGTGATGAATGCGAGCCCTGATTGCGATCTAGAGCAGATTTTATCTTTATAAAGCGGTGTAGAAGGAGATGTAAAGCTCCTTGCATGTGCCAGGATATGCAGTAGGGGCTGACATCAGGCAAAAATCACTGTGAGAAAAGGCCTCTTAGTAGGTTCCAGAACTAACATGAGGAGAAGTCCTCATGCAGGTGTGCAGAGCCCTGGAACATGACACAGAAGAGCTGCTGTGGTGCTCTGCTGCATGCTTCTGATGGTCAGGCCTCAGGCTGTGAAAAGATGGACATGGTGGGCTTGGAGCTGGGGTTTTGGAGGGTGGAGGTATAGTGTTGGGTTGAAGGAGATGCTTCAGGTAGCACTGGTTGGTTGTTCTATAATAGAATGGAAGGGAGTAGATTCTACACCGTCTTCAGGGCCAACTCTCAGAAGCAGTAAACATCATGCCAGGTCCTCAAAGTCTACCAGAGTCAGATTCCCCTGAGGATTAGCATTCTGGTCCATAGGCAACAAGTAAGTGTCAAGTACCCCCATGTTCTGGGACATTGCTAAGTGCTTGAGGTATATCACAAAAGAGGCAAAAATCAGAAGGGTAAATAATGAACAGCAAACACAAATATGCAGAATGTTAAAGGGTAATCAAATGCTAGAGAGCATCTGGTTTAGAGCAGGGTCAGAGAACAGGGAGGACCGTTCCTATTCAATTAGGGAGCAGGAAGGCCTCCTTGAGAAGGTGGCTGTAAAAAGTGTTCAACAATAGAGTTTGTTATTTTTATGGGTTTTGTTTTTGTTTTTTAAAAGATTATAATTTTATGTCTATGGGTGTTTTGTCTACATGTATATCTGTGTACCAAGTATGTGCCTGGTGTAGGCAGAGAATCAAATTGGAGTTACAAGTGGTTGTGAACCACCATGTGGATGCTGGGTTCAAACCCAGGTCCTCTGGAAAGCAACCAGTGCTCTTAACCACTGAGCAAACTCTCCAGCCTCTTTGTTCTTCTTTTTGAAACGAAGTCTTGCTGTGTAGCCCAGCCTAGCCTCAAACTCTTGGTTAGCCACCCTGTCAAGTGCTAGGGTTCCAAGCATGCATTACCATGCCTTATTTCATCTATAGAATATCCAGCTCCCTTCTATAGGATCACAAGGACAGTGTCGTGGCTTAGTTGCCTTCTCTGTGTGTGAAACCCGGCAAAATCTGAATGTGTTTTCCCGCATAGATGCTGAACGTCCAGAAGTGTCATCTCAGACAGCAGAAGAGAAGGCAGTTACTCCAAACCCTGAGCAGGTGTTTGCAGAATGTTCCCAGAAGAGGATTTTAGGATTGCTAGCAGCCATGTTACCTCCCATCAAGTCGGTAAGAGGCAGGCAATGTTTTCTTTGTGGAAGAGTGGGTGGTTGTAGTCACAGGAAAAATGGCGATAAGATGTAAGCCAAAACCAATGATTAGCAACAGCTCTGTGTCCTGAGGGAGGGGACGATTATGAATTAAAGTTAATTTCTCCTTTGAACTTACATTTTGTATGAATGCGATTGACTGTTTTTTAATTATTTTTCTTATTCTTATAGTTATATTTTTTTGGTTTATCTAGACAGGGTTCTCTGTGGAACAGCCCTAACTGTCCTGGAACTAGCTCTGTAGGCCAGTCTGGCCTCGAACTCACTCACAGAGATTCATCTGCCTCTGAAGATCATGTGTGTGCGCGCACACACACACACACCTACATGAGTTTATACACACCACATGCTTTCAGATGCCATGGGCCAGAGGACATTGGATCCCCTGGGACTGGAGTTAGAGGGAGTTGAACCCCATCTTGTCTTTTCCAAGAGCAGCAAATGCTCTTAACCACTGAGCCATCTGGCTACCCCTATTGTGGTAACTTTCATAATATTAATATCTTCAAAGAATCTAGCTTAGCTATATCCTTAGTATTCTTATAATTTTCTGAACTCTTCATATGTGCATATCTTATATGAATTTTAGTATTATGTTTTAGCAAGACCCTGTCAATTTTCCCCTTTAAGATCTGGTGAGTTATTTTCTTTGGAATAGCATTAGATATATATTAATTTAGGAATAACTGACATCTTTAACAATACTATGTTTTGTTTTTTCTCATGGCTAGGAATTAGAGCTAGCAAAATGTGGTTCATTTTTTTATTGCTAAGAGTTTTTAGTGCTACTGTTGCTTTGTTTTACTAGTATGTATACAGTTCCCTCTTGAATCACACTCACTATGCTAACTCACAATTATTAAAGAAGTTCTCCGGTTTTCTCTTTTTTTCCTATGGAAAATAATAAATGGTTTAAATGTAGTCAGCTGTTTTCTAAATGGCATTTTTAATAGTATAGCATTGGAAGCCAAGTAAAATGCAGACATTATTTAAAGAAAGAAAAATAAGGCTGAGAAGATGACTTGATAGGTAAAGCGCTTACCATTGAAGCTTGAGGATCCCAGAACCCACTTAAAGTTGGACAGAGTTAAAAAAAAAAAAAAAAACTAACCATAATAGCGGTTCATAATTGGATAGAGTTTTGGCTGTTGCACACTTTTAGAAGTTTTAGGTAATATCTTTATGATGGTTTAATATAATACAAATAGTTTATAATATCAAAAATCAATACTGCTGTTAGATCTTCCAATTCAAAACATCTAAGATTTTCAAGAATAAAGTGAGGGGAAAAAA
The DNA here is from genome assembly GCF_014885135.2 of Alexandromys fortis. Classification (NCBI taxonomy): domain Eukaryota; kingdom Metazoa; phylum Chordata; class Mammalia; order Rodentia; family Cricetidae; genus Alexandromys; species Alexandromys fortis. The sequence goes on along the minus strand of NW_026068017.1, from coordinate 844,261 downwards.
AGTTGGCTAGAGTAACATGTGTCTCCTCATGGAGACAATGGTGTAGGTGGAGACAGAAAAATCCCCTGAAACTCTTAGGCAAACTAGTCTGACGTATACAGAATCAAACAACAAAGAGACCCTGTCTCAGACAAGGTACAAGTTACCAACATTGGAGGTCTTTCCTTGGCCTCCACATGTGCAAACATGCACGTCATACTGAAGGAAGGGAGGGAAGGAGGGAAGGAGGGAGGGAGGGAGGATAATTTGCAGGTGTTGCTTACAGATGTTTATGGAGAAAGGTTGGCAAACTGTCCATCCAACTGTTAGTAGTTGTTACTTCCTTGACACTGGTGGATTAGAGAGGGGCTGTGATGGAAAGTCTGAATTTTATGTGTTTTTTTTAGTTCTTTGAATTCTTTATAATGAACATCATCAGGAAAGGAAGAAAAAAGCAAGTGTTTAAGGATAAAGGAATGTTAGAAGCGGAATAAGAAGGGATTGGAGACACAGCTCAGCAGTTGAGAGTCCTTGCTACTCTTATGGAGTTTGGTTCCCAGCACTCATGTCCAGAGGTTCAACACCTGTAACTCCAACATCAGGGGATCCATTGCCCTCCCTCTTCTGGGCTCCAGAGGACCTGCACTTACACACACACACACACACACACACACACACACACACACACACACGTAAAAAAATAAATTTAAAAGATAAGATGATACTTGAACTTATTTATTTTATTTACAGTAGATTGTACACATGTCATTTTTGAAACTGGAATTAGGCCAGTTGTAATACATGAATGGGGGGCATGTATAGATGATGTGGCTGACTGGATTTTGTACTAAAGAGATTTCCCCTCTCTGTTGACAGGGTCCCACAGTCCCCCTGATAGACCTGGAACACGTCCTCCCACTCATGTTTCAGGTTGTCATCTCCAACGCAGGCCACCTGAATGAAACCTACCACCTTACCCTGGGTCTTCTGGGCCAGTTAATTGTCCGTCTTTTGCCAGCAGAGGTGGACACTGCAGTCATCAAGGTCCTTTCAGCCAAACACAACCTGTTCGCTGCAGCAGACAATGGCTTTGTGCCAGATGGCTGGAAGACCACTCACCTGCTCTTCAGCCTGGGCGCTGTCTGCCTGGACAGGTAACCTTAGTTTTCACATACTCAGCCTCCACTCCACCCTTTGTGGTACTCACTGTTGATGAGTTTCAATGTGCTGCAGTGCTGAGGCTCTGCTGTGAGAATCCAGCTCACAGCTCCACACTGAAATAGCTGAGAGCCTTAGCAGTACCTGCCAGTCTACTCTGATGAGATTTATTCGGGTAGATTTTTTCCTGAGAAAACTAAGTGTAGGCACTGGGGTTAAAAAGTGTTTTTATTATAAAAACAATAATCATAATACCAAATGTGAAATAAAGAAGGAAAATGACCTTGATTTGTCCATATGCATCTCTAAGCGCCTGTCTGAGTAGGACTGTGAGTATGAGTGTGTCTGTGTGTGCTTGTGGAGAGAACACTCTAGAGCAGTGACTCCAGCCTCCCTAACATTGCGGTCCTCTACTGGAGCTCCGCATGTTGTGGTCACCCCACCGTAAAATCATTTTTAGTGTTACTCATAACTGTAATTTTGCTGATGTTATGAAGAAAACCTTTCAACCCTAATGCCTATACTTAATTTTCTTTACATTATGAATCATATTGTAAATATCTGTGTCTTCAGATGGTTTTTTTGATATGTGTATTGGTGTTTTGCCTTCATGTATGTGTGTGTGAGGGTACTTGATTCCCTGGAACTGGAGTTCTAGACAGTTGTGAGCTGCCATGTGGATGCTGGGAGTTGAACCTGGGTCCTCTGGAAGAACCGCTGGTGCTCTTTACCTCTGACCCATCTCTCCATCCCTTCAGATGGTCTTAGATGACTTCTGTGAAAGGGTTGGTTGACACCCCCCAGATGGGTCATGACCCAAAGTTTGAGGACCACTGTTTTACAGAGATTTGAGAACATAGTTATAGGTAGAGTTTATAGGCTGAGTATATAAGCAACGGATTTTGTTGTTTTCACTTGTCTTTATGTGAAAAGCATCCTTTTGGTAACTTTTAAGCTAAGTAATGGATGGTTCTTTGCATGAGTCTGACTATCTAGGACAGTGAGCTGTGATGTTTGTGAGGGTGTAGCGTCACACATTGCCACCTAACATTGGAGCTCTTGCCTTCTAGCCGAGTGGGTTTGGACTGGGCCTGCTCCATGGCAGAGATCCTTCGGTCACTCAACAGTGCCCCATTGTGGCGAGATGTCATTGCTACCTTTACAGACCACTGCATCAAGCAGCTTCCTTTCCAGCTGAAGCACACCAACATCTTTACCCTGCTGGTGCTTGTCGGCTTCCCCCAGGTACAGCATCTGAAAGCCTGTTTGCCAAAGTCTATAGGGCATGTGCATGCACACACACATACACACACACACACATTCTTGCATACGCATGTGTGTATGTATCTGTAATGGTCTTGGAAAAATTTTTAATTGCATAATTTGCTTTTATAGTCTTGGTATATTTTCAGAATTGTGTGGTTGTTATACTTGCATTGTCAACAGTTAGACGTTTGATTAATTTTTCTAGCTTTGAATAATAGTAGGTAACTATAATGTATTCAGTTACAAAGATCTTCAGAGACCGTTGTCTTTCACTCTGGCACTCATGTTGATTTTCTCAGTTTGTATGCCTCATCTGACTGGGGTGAGGACCTGCAAAGCTATGGCAAACACCTAAACTAATTTTGTGCCAGGTCTGCACCCAATCCTTTGATCCTGTGAATAAGAAGACTCCCCCATCCCTGTGTGCTTTAGAAGAGCAAGCAAGCAAAAGGGACTGAGCTTGTGCCTAATTAAATGCCTCTTCCCGCATCAATGCTCTAGGTCCTCTGTGTGGGAACCCGCTGTGTTTATATGGATAACGCCAATGAACCCCATAATGTGATCATCTTGAAGCACTTCACTGAGAAGAATAGAGCTGTGATTGTCGATGTGAAAACCAGGAAAAGGAAAACAGGTCCTAAGCATAATTATGTCTCCTAAGAATGGAAGAAAATGGTCTAGTCCTTGCATGCTATGAAACCAATGAAGATGCCTCAATTCTTATTCCTGCATGTGATAGTTTAATTTTTTTTAATTACATTTATTTATTTGTGTGCACACATGTTGAGGGGAGAGGCCGCTTTTTCCTTTCCCAGGTGCCCAGACTCCCAAAATAATCTCACAGAAACTTTGCAATACTGTTTGGCCAATAGCATAAGCATATTTCTGGCTAACTCTTACATCTTAAATTAACCCATTTCTATTATTTTAGATTTTATCACAAGGCTCGTGGCCTTCCTACAATGTTCCAGCTACCAGTTCGCATCTTTCCCCTCTGTCAGCTACATGGTGTCTCACTGACCCTGCCTACCCTCTCTATATCTCTTCCAGCCTGGCTATATTCTGTTAAACCATTGGCCGAAAGCAGCTTCTTTGCTAACCAATAAAAGCAACTCATATACAGAAGAACTTCCCACATCACACACACATGCTTATGTACATACACACATATGTGGAGATCATAGGACAATTTGTGGGAATCATTTCTCTCATTTTAACACCTGAGGCCTTAGGGATTGAACTCAGGTTATCAGGCCTGGTGGCAAATGCTGATATTCACTGAGCTATCTCACCAGCTCAGATCTTTACAATTAACTGGACTTCTTTTGCAGAGTATAGTGGTACATGTCTGTAACCTCAGCACCAAGGCAGGAGGATCACACAATCAAGACTAGCCTGATAGTGAGTTTGAGGCCTGTCTGGGCAGCATAATGAAACCTGTCTCAGATAAAATAGTAATAGTAATTAATAAACATAGTACACATGTAAATTGGTTTCTTAGAGATAGCATATAGCCAGTCTTCTTTAATCCAGTTTGACAGTCCCTTGCTTCAATACTTATTCAGGTATTTTATGCTTGATTGAGTTTAATTCTGCTATCTCCTTGCCTGTTTTCCATTTGCTTCTGTTCTTAGCTCTTTTTTCTTCTCTTGTCTTCTTTTGGATTGACTTTTCTTATTTTCTAAAGATTTACTTCACGCCTGTCATTGGTGCTAACTAACTGTTGCTCCGGTGTCAGAGTAGTCAGTACTTTAGTCAGCACTTGGGAGACAGCCCTGAGGCTTGTTCTACACACCTGTGCTGTCTTCAGACGTTATTCCACTTTGCAGTTGTGTAGAAACACTGCATTTGTGCCCCATATCTGCTTCACTCTGTGTTATTATAGTCACACTTTTATTGCACATAATGTAAATCTCATAGTATGTAATGTTGGCCTTTAAAATGTGAGTGATTATTACTGAGTTTTTCTAAATGAAAACAATGTATCTTATACTCAATTATACATTTACTATTTCTGGTGTTCTTCATTGCTTTCTGCAGATTCAAAAGTCTATCTAGTATAATTTTCTCTGATTTGAAACACTTCCCTTAGCATTTCTTGTAGTCCATGTTCTGTCACAAAAATCTATCTGGAAAATGTTCTGACCTCGTCCTTGTTTTTGAGACTAACTTTCACGAGATTGTATGGCTGGCCTTGAAGTTGTAGTCTTTCTGCCTTTCTCTCCCAAGTGCTGGTACTGCAGGTGCGCACTACCACTCCCGGCTTTGACTTTATCTTTCAAATATTATTTTTCTGGGGCTGAAGAGATGGTTCAGCAGTTAAGAGCTCATGCAGAGGACCCTGGTTTGGTTCCCAGCACCCGTATTTAGTGCCTCACAACTACCTGTAAGTCCTGCTACAGGGAATCCAGAACTCACTCCTGTCTCCATGAGCACTGTACTTACTGACATGTACAAGCTCTCACACTGGCAGGCGTGTATACATAATTAAAAGTCAAATCTTTATGAAGCATAATTTTTCTGGATAAAAAAATTCCGAGAGATATTTTGGTATTTGTTGTTATGCTGTCCTCCCTCCCTCCCTCCCTCCCTCCCCCCCCTCCCCCC
>NW_026068017.1:824215-837670 GCF_014885135.2 Alexandromys fortis | reverse complement strand
AAAAAAAAAAAAGAGAGAGAGAGAGAGAGAGAGAGAGAGAGAGAGAGAGAGAGAGAGAGAGAGAGAGAGAGAAACTTAGTGTCCCATTGTCAAACATTCAGTTTCCACTAGGTCCCAAAAACAGCCCACGAGCTGTCTCTCAAAGGGAGAACAGTTGTCTGCAGATGATGGTAGAACCTTGTTCCAAAATCCCAAAGGCCTCCTCTGTGATTCACCTAAAGGGCCTCCCAAAGGCTCCAACCAGCATCCCTATCTCCCACTGACACTTCAAATACCATCAGGTTTGCTGGATCATATGGTCCAAGTGGTAGAGAAACAGCCTGGACCTGTTCCAGGCTCCACACAAAGCTATCAGCTTTCAGAGTCACTTGGTCCATGGCTGGAGTAACACACCCAAATGAGGAATGAATGTGCTCTCTCCAAAATCCAAATGGGCCCACTAAACATTGTGCTTCATTTTTGATGGTGGGAGGAGCAATCAGTTATCCTTCTCCTCTCTTGCATGTTCCACACCTCTGAACTCCTAACAATTTCACTGAAGTAGAAAGCTCTTGAATTTTGGTTGGATTTTTTTGCCATCCTCTGATATACAAATATGTTATTAGCAATAACATAATGTCAGTATAGTGTACCCATGTGATATTTTGTGGAAGAGAAAGATGATCAATATCCCTTTTAAGTTATGATACAGGGCTGGAGAGTTAATATATGTTGAGGTAAAACTGTAAAGGTATACTGCTGGCCTTGCCAACTGAAATAAAATTGTCTCAGGTGGTTTTTATGGGCAGGTACCAAGAAAAGGGCATTTGCTAAATCCATAGCTGCATACCATGTACCAGGAGATGTGTTAATTTGCTCAAGTAAGGACACCACATCTGGTACAGCAGCTGCAATTGGAACTTACTGAGTTTTCAGTAGTCAACTGATAGGAGAGTTAAAGGGAGATGTGATAGGAACCATGACCCCCACATCTTTCAAGTTCTTGATGATGGCACTGACTTCTGCGGTTCCTCCATGGATACAATACTGTTTTTGATTCACTATTTTCTCTGGCACAGGCACTCCTAGAGGTTTCTATTTAGCCTTTTCAATGATAATAGTCCCTACTCCACAGGCCAGGGAACCAATATAAGAATTCTGTCAACTTCTGAGTTTATCTATTCTAATTATACATTCTGGAACTGGGGAAATAACCAAACTTTAGACACCTTCTTTAACTGTCTGAGCATCCATTTTAAACCTAGATTCTCCACTCAGTGGCCATTATCAACTCAGCCCAATCCTGTTTTGTTCCTTCCACCATTATCCCATACCCTTAAAATCCATTCCCACACATACTGCTTGAATGAATTAGCAAACTGCTTGAGTTCTTTAGTAATATAATACATCTACTCTTGGACTCCCCTCTAGGAGCCTGCTTAGCTTTAAATCTGGTTATAGTCTAGAGGCAACTTTTGTTGGGCCCTGAGGGACATCAGTGTTGCCTTTTTTGGCATCTTCAGAGAAAGCCACTGCTGCTTTAACTTACAATGAAGGGTTAATTTCCTCAGTCAAAGGTGAAAAGTAGTACTTCAGGAAGTGGGGTGAAATCTTCTGCTGAGGGTGGAGACTACTCTGGTGAGATAAACCCTTCCTGGGATTCAGGGTACTTAGTTTCAATAGGGTCCTCCCACACATCTCCATCCCAAGTTACAGTGTTCCATTTTTATCAACTAACCCCTTAACTCTTAACCACCAAACACGTTTGAGTCTGCTACTTGAATTTTTGCTGTAATTCAGCCAATCTTATAATGAAGGCTTTGTTTTGATTTTCCACAACAAAATCTGTGGCTGCTGGAAAGAAGATTCTCTTCCAGGGCACACTTAAAAAACCTTTAGACCATTTATGCACCTCTGGAAATGGTCCATTTTATCACTAAGTTCATTGTTGTCCTTCGCCATATTTTGAGATCTAGGAGTTGATTAATTTTATCACAGAACCCATCCTTTTCATTTGTCAGTTTACCCAAAGACACAGGAGCATCATTTTCCTTATTTTTCTGCAAATTGTCAAAAGTTTTATATACAGAGTCACCAAATCTGTTGCCTCTCACAATTGTATAATCAAATGCATTTGTCTCCTTAAGTTTGTAAAATAGTTTACACCATAGGCTTTCAGTACTCTGAGCTTCTAGGAGAGGCTTCAGTAACTGTAGGCGCTGGCAAACTGAAAAGCCTGTTCCAGATACTTTAAAAATTCATCCCTATACTTCTGTTGCTCTAGAACCACTTCTGGTACCAAAATCTGCATTGATCAGGGTTCTCCAGAGAAATGGAAATGATAGGATGAATTGAGAGGGAGGAGAGAGAAAAGGGATTTATGAGAATGACTTACAGGTTGTGATCCAGCTAGTTCAACAATGGCTGTCTATCAATAGAAGGTCCAAGAATTTAGTAGTTGTTCAGTCCATGACTCTGGGTGTCTCAGCTGATCTTCAGTATATACCAGAATCCCAAAGAAGCAGGCTTTAATGCCAGTAAAGGGATGATAGACCAGTTTTGTGGGATGTCCTTCTATATATGCGTTGCTTTTATTGGTTGATGAATAAAGCTGTTTTTGCCAATGTTTTGGCCAATGTTTTGCTGTGAGACTCTCAATCTCAAGGTCATGAATTCGTGCCCCACATTGTGTACCATTATGTAAATGGAGACTGTGCTTTCATTTCCTGCCTGCCCAGATCCAAATAATCACACAGAAACTTTATTAATTACAATACTGTTTGGACAATGGCTCAGATATATTTCTAGCTAGCTCTTACATCCTAAATTAACCCATCTCTATTAGTCTATGTATTGTCATGAGGCTGCGGCTTACCGGTAATGTTCTGACATCTCCTTCTGTGGCTACATGGCATCTCCTTGACTCTGCCTACTCTCTCTTTATATATCTTTGTTCAGATTTCCCACCTGGCTTTACTCTGCTGAGCCATTAGCCAAAACAGCTTTACTCATCAACCAATAAAAGCAACACATATAGAGAAGGACATCCCACATCAGACCTCCCAGGGAGACTGAGGGCAAGCAGACAGATAGCAAGCATCCTTCTTCCATGTCCTTGATATATGCTGCCAGCAGAAGGTGTGGCCCAGACTAAAGGTGTATCTTCCTACCCCAAAAGATCTTAATTAGAAGTGGTTCTTCCCACTTGAAATGATTTAATTAAGAAAAAAAGTCCCTCACAGGTGTCCCCAGCCACTTGGGTTTTAGTTAATCTCACATGTAATCAAATTGACAACCAAGAACAATCATCACAACTTTGGCGATGATCTGCTTGTGCATAGTAATAAGAATTTTGCATTGTGACTCTTAGTTTCCCCATGAATAAGTGGCCCTGTACTACTTTTGTGCTCACCTGCAAATTGGGCTTATTTAAGCCCAATAGCAACCACACCTGAGCCTGGGAGGCTTGTTTCTTCAGTCCTTACTTTAGTGAGGCCTGTGGAGAAACCTGGCTGTAGACGACACTAACTGTACTCTTTGTACTTTTCTTTTCCTTTTTGGCATGATGCTTCAGTGAAGGACTACCAACTGGTCCAGAAGGGAGGAGGACAAGAGTGTGGCACCTCTCAGGCCCAGCTGAGCCAGTACTCCCAACACTTTGCCTTTATTGCCAGTCACCTTCTGCAAACCAGCATGGACAGCCATTGTCCCGAGGCAGTGGAAGCAACTTGGGTCCTATCCTTGGCCCTCAAAGGTTTATATAAAACACTAAAGGTAATGGTGAGCCTCTTCCATAGGTTTGTGCACATCTGCAGAGGATTAACAAGGAGGAAATGCCATCTGATTTGAATGAATGCTTAACAATGGGTTGTTTTTAAAAATGCTTGAGATCTTATACAAGGATAACTTAAGGAAGAAAGAATTTTCCAAGTGTTTTAAATCTCAGTTTTTGTTTTGTTTTTGCTTGTTTGTTTTTATTTTTTGAGGTGTTTTTTGAGACAAGTTTTTGGGTTTTTTGTTGTTTTGTTTTATTTTTTGGGACAGGGTTTCTCCTGTGTATCATTGGCTTTCCTGAACTCACTTTGTAAACCAGACTGGCCTCAAACTCACAGACATCCACCTGCCTCTGCTCCCAGAGTGCTGGAATTAAAGGCTTATGCCACTACCACCTGGCAAGTCTCAGGTTTTGGTTTTGGTTTTTTTGTTCGTTTGGTTTTTGGTTTTTCAAGACAGGGTTTCTCTGTAGCTTTGGAGCCTATCCTGGAATTAGCTCTTATAGATTAGGCTGGCCTCGAACTCACAGAGATCCGCCTGCTTCTGCCTCTTGAGTGCTAGGATTAAAGTCATGCGCCAGTACCACCTGGAAAGTTTCAGTTTTTTTTAATACTGTTCATGGACTGTGGCTTCATGGAAACATAATCCTGTCTTGGGGGAAGAAAACTGAGCTGAAAGGTTTTTCAGTTCATTCCCGACAGGAGCTCCTCTAGGTTCTCACAGGAATTAAGGGAGGAATAAAGGGAGCTGGCTCCATGGAGCCTCAAGGGATCAGTGTGACCATTAGACTGGAAGGAAGCAGCTAGGTGAGTGGTGGGCAGTATTTGGGGTGGAGAGAAGCCCTGACCCATGGTGACTTTGTGGGCCTTAGTGGGCTGGAGGGCTGGGGAGGACCTTTCAAGGAAATAGATTTGAGGTTATCTGCAGGGTGATCTTGCTTACAGAGCTGTCCCGGAAAGGATTTTTGCTGGAGTTTGTTGCCCCTTGACATTGAAGTGTTCAGTGGTAACTCTGGTAGGGAGGTCACTGAGTGGTAGTCGCGGGGGATGGCGCAGTCTCAAGCACCACCAGAGACTTGCCTGCTGGGCTCTCCAGCTCTGGGCAGCTGAGACCATTCATCTTCTAGTTGTTCAGTATCTGATGTGTTTCAAGACATGGTGTGTTTCACTGTTTCCACTATAATAGAAAGGGAAATTAACTCCCTGATGGCAGAGCTCTTAAATTCTCATTCAGTTTTATTTGTTTTTTGAGACAGGTATTCTTTATGTAGCTCTGTCTAGAATGGAACTTACTATATGGACTAGGCTGGCCTCAGACTCAGAGATCTGCCTGCCTCTACTTCCCGAATGCTAGGATTAAGGTGTGCACCACCATGAGTCCTCAGTCTGTTGATATTTGTTGACTATCAAGAGCCAAATGGAACTGTGTGTGCAGTGTGAGCTAGAAAGAAGGGCCATGCTCTCATGAGGCTTATAGTCTCTCATGCCAGAGGAAGCACCTGCCTACAAGGAAGACAGCTCTGCATTGGAAAGCCTTTTGAAAAAGGGAAATTTGAGGCAGCAAATATGGCGCTAGCCTTGGGTAACATGGACAAAAAAAGTAAGTTTCAGATCTTATAGTGGACCAGGCATGGCCGTCACGGGAGCAGAAGGACCTCCAGGTCTTTAAGATAGTGCAGCTGAGGGGTTGAGGCCAAAGAAGCAGGCAGGGAGCCTTGTAGGACCTGGTCAGCCATGGCTAGGGTTTGGATTTTATCTTATTAATGATTTTTTTTAATTTTATTTTACATTCCAATCACAGTTCTCCTGACCACCACCCAACCCACCCCTTCATCCATTTGTCCCAAAGGTTAAGGGCTCCCATGGGGAGTCAACAAAGCCTGGCCCAGTTGAGGGAGACCAAGCCCCTCTTCCCTGCATTAAGCCTGAGCATGGCATTCCACCATAGGGAATGAGCTCAGAAAAGTAGCTCATGCATCAGGGATAGATCCTGGTCCTACTTCCAGGGGCCTGTCAGATAGGCCAAGCTACACAACTGTTTCCCACATGCAGCGGGCCTACTTTGTTCCCTTGGAGGCACTACAGCTGTTGGTTTAGAGTTCATGAGTTCCCACAAGCTTAGCTCAGCTGTCTCTGTAGATTTCCCGTTCATGATCTTGACCTTCCTTGCTCATCTATTCCCTCCTCCCTCTCTTCGACTAGATTCCTGGAGCTCATCCAGGTGCTTGGTTATGGATCTCTGTATCTGGTTCCATCAGTTCCTGGATGAAGACTCTATGATGACAGTTGATGTATTCACCAGTCTGGTTACAGTTCAGGCACTATCTCCACTATTGCTAAGAGTTTTAGCTGGGGTCATCCTTGTGGGATTCCTGAGAATCTTAGCCATGAGCCACTGCATCATTTGCTCTGTGATCTTTCACCGAACAAGCACTTCTGAAGCCTATTTTATGTCACTTCCCCTCTTTACTTTCCAAAAATGCTTGAGGCTAAAATCCAAGCCCTCCCACTGTCGAGCATTTTTGGTTAAGATTCAGGGTGCTTGCTTGCTTGCTTGCTGCTTTTTTTTTTTTTTTTTTTTTTTTTTGTTTTTCGAGACAGGGTTTCTCTGTGTAGCTTTGGTCCTGGAACTCGTTCTGTAGACCAGGCTATCCTCGAACTCACAGAGATCACCTGCCTACGCCTCCCAAGTGCTGGGATTAAAGGCAGGTGCCTCCACTGGCGGCTTCAGAGTGCTTTTTTTACTGACTGGAAATTTCCCCTGAAGGTCAGTTGAGCCTTTAGCTCTGGGAAGAGACTGGCGCTCTGCTGACCTTGACCTTCACGCTCTTGCCTTGGCAGGCTCACGGTTTTGAGGAGACCCATGCCACCTTCCTCCAGACTGACCTGCTGAAGCTGCTGGTGAAGAAATGCAGCAAAGGAACCGGCTTCAGTAAGACCTGGCTCCTCCGCGACCTGGAGGTAAAGAGGAGGGCTGCCCTGAAGATCTATACCCTCGTGCAGAGCTAGCTTGTTCCAGCCAGTTCCTCCTTCTGCTCTCTCATTCTGTGCAGCTTTTAAACCCAGCCTTGATCCCCCTCTTCCTGAATTAGGGATCCTGACACCTGTCCTCCCTGTCAGGAAAATGAATTGGGTGTTTGTTTAAGGAACCTTGGAGAAGTACTTTGTGGAAACACATAATTGACCGTTAAATCATGGTAATAAAATGTGGTTTTGAATTATTATTTCCCTCTAAAGTTGAGCTAAAATCAGTTTCTAAATATGAGCACACATGTTTATCTTATGTAAGATTTCAGTCGATAATTCCATTTTATTGTTATTCCTCTGAGGCCATAGATGTTTCTTAGTGAAGTTCTTCTGGTTCCCAGAGTCTTTCAAGGTCAAGTGCTAGCTCCTAGTATAAGGGGCAGTGCGACAGAGATGTGCTGTGCCCTTACCCTCACTTCACAGATGCCCACATATGAAGAATCAGCTCTGAATACTACAGGGTTTGCTAAGATCTAAGGGAAATTATATGTACGGGTGTTTTGCCTGTAACTATGTCTGTACTACTTGAATGCCTTGTGCCCATAGAGGCCAGAAGAGGGCATCAGCTCTCCTGGACTTCAGTTGCAGATGGTTGTGAGCTGCCATGTGAATTCTAGGAATTGAACTCAAGTCCTCCGGAAGCTTAGCCAGTTCTCTTAACTGCTGAGCCATCTCTCCAGCTTCCATAACCATCCTTCTTAATGGCTGTGTATAAGACTGGAAAGTACTTTGCAGTTTTTACCATTATTAGTGCTTCATTGGCCATATTTTGAACAGCATTTTTAATCTATCTTGTCATTTCTAAAAGATAAGTTGTAAGTCAAAAGGATATATTTTAAAGTTTAGTAGTTATATTTCTCCAAAACAAGTAAAAAATAGGATAATATCCATTTTTGCTGTCAAGAAAGTTAATAAACACAAGGGCCACCATAGTTTTAATTAACATTTCTTCTATTATAAGTATAGTTGAACATGCTTTCATATTCCTTTACTAATCACATACTCTCTATGTGAACTCTGGTATCTTAAAGTTCCGGTAAATCTCAAAGACCCTTACATGATTAAAGACTGTGTCATCTTCCTCACTGATGAACACTCACTCATCTTCTTGCTCTGCTTGACTGACTTTGTGTAGATTCTGTCGATCATGCTGTACTCCTCAAAAAAGGAGATCAACTCTTTGACTGAACATGGAGACTTGGAGCTGGATGAGCGAGGGGACCAGGAGGAAGAAATGGACCGGCCAGTTAGTAGCCCTGGAGAACCAGAACAGAAAAAGCTAGACCCTCTTGAAAGCTTGGATGAACCCACCAGAATTTGCTTCTTGGTATGTTCACTGGTCATCTTATGGAGCACAGGCATCAAAGGAATGGATTCTCTTTGGCTCAGGCTGTGCTTCAACCTAAACAAGTCTAAGAACTGGAGAGAGAGCTCAGTGGCTAAAGACCCAGGTTGGATTCCCAGCACCCAAATGGGAGCTCACAACTGTCTGTTAACTTCAGTTCCAGGGGATCTGACACCCTCTTCTGGCCTTCACATGTACTAGGCACACACATGAGGCATAAACATTCAGGCAAAACATCCATTCACATAAATAAATTTAAAAACCTTTTAGCTGCTCAGTTTGATGTCCTGAGACTTCATTTCCGAAACAGTCTGTTGCATACAGAAAAGATCCAAAAGGATAGTAGAACCCTATCATTGTAGTGATTTTAAGATTTATTTATTTATTTATTTATTTATTTATTTATTTATTTATTTTATGTGCATGTTGTGTGCCTGTGTGATTTTTGTATACACCACATGCATGCAGGAGCCTGCAAAGGCCCAGAAAAGAGTAGTGAATCCCCTTAAACTAGAGTTACAGGTAGTTCTGAGACACCATGTGGATGCTGGGAACTAAACCTAGGTCTTCTGCAAGAGCAATAAGTTTTTTAACCACTGAGCCATTCCTTAGCTCCTGAAGTGGCTTTAAGTAATGATGCGCATTTTTTATAGTTCATATCTTAGTACTCAAAATTTGCCATGCTTTTTTAAAGTACCTACATATTGTTCTTCAGCTGTAACCTGGGATAACTTGCAATACTGTTTGTCACTTCAGTGCGCATATTGTTCATGTCTTAAGGCACATATCCTTGTCTATTTCTCACCTTTTCCCTTGCCTCTAGATGGCTCATGATGCCCTCAATGCTCCTCTGCACATTCTCCGGGCCATATATGAATTGCAGATGAAAAAGACCGATTCTTTCTTCCTAGAAGTTCAGAAAAGGTAAAGACCATTAAGATGCACTCGAGTGTGCCAGGTGAGGGTGTGGGACCCTCACCTGCTGCCATGGATCTGGAGAGAGGCCCTGACAGGCCTGGAGTTCTTCCTAATGTACCTGGAAAGGCAGTTGTGCCACTTTAGCTGGGTCATCCCTAAGAGTGTGACAGTTTCCTTTGAGAATGTCATGTGTGCAGTCTTAAAGGCACAGGCTGTGGGATCCCTCTCATGCCGTCCAGTGAGCAGATGGCACAGAGCAGAGCAGGTGCTGTGGTTCAAGAGGGGGTTTGGCTCTTATGTTTTCATCAGTGTGAATCATTTTCATGACCTTTTTCACAGGGATGATTATATAATCAACAGTATATCCTTCTCTTGGCCAGAAATTTCAGAGGTAGCTCCAGAACCCATCTCCTGAGTTTGTGTGGAACTTTACATATCTCCCACCCAGCCTCCTCTTCTGTACCCATGGCCTGGCTTTGCTCACTCTCTCTTCCTAAACGCACATCTTTCCCTCCCACCCTCTTTCTCTCTCTCTTCCATCGGTCCCCTCCCTCCCTTTTTGCTATGCTAGGAAATCAAACCCAGAGCCTTGTACATGCTGAGCTACCTCCCTAGCCCTTTAGCTTCTTATTCTAATGTGGAGTGGATTTCAATTAACTTCATTCATGTTTCTGTTTTATCCTATGTATTATCTAAAATCCTGTGTGAAATGGAGCAGGTACTATGAGAGGAAGATGGTCAGGGTACAATCTAAGCTACTGTAGCTAGAAAAGCAGAAGAACCTCAGACTGAGGCAGGTAGAATTTGGTTTTCTCACATAAGCATCCAGAGGCAGACAGAGAGAGGAAGAGCTGGAAGACACTTGATTAAGTGTGTGCCATGCAAGCATTAAGACCTGAGTTTGGATCCCCAGTACCTATACAAGCTGGGCATGGCCGTGCTCATCTCTACCTCCAGTATTAGGGTGTGGGATGGAGACAAATGGATCCCTGGAACTTGCTAGTCAGCCAGTTAAGCCAAACCAGTAAGCTTTGATTCAGTGAGAGACCCTATCTCTAAAAATAAGGTGGAGAACAGCTGAAAAGATAGCGAGGTCAACACCCATACACACATCCCAAAATTAAGAAAGAAATATAAACAGGCTAGAGAGGGAGAGATGTCTCAGTGGTTAGGAACACTTTTTCTCACAGAGTACCTGGGTTTGATAGCTAGCCCCCTCTTGTGACTCCTGAGGGCACTAGGCCTGCATGTGATGCACAGACATGACATGCAGACAAAACATGTACACAAAAAGTAATTTTGTTTGTTTTGCTTTTCGAGACAGAGTTTCTCTATGTAACAACCTGACTGTCCTGGAACTTTCTTTGTAGATCAGACTGACCTCAAATTCACAAAGATTCACATGCCTCTGTCTCCTGAGTGCTGGGATTAAAGTTATGCACCACCAGGGCTGGAGAGATGGCTCAGTGGTTAAGAGCATTGCCTGCTCTTTCAAAGGTCCTGAGTTCAATTCCCAGCAACCACATGGTGGCTCACACCCATCAGTAATGGGGTCTGGTGCCCTCTTCTGGCCTGCGGGCATACACACAGACAGAATATTGTATACATAATAAATAAATAAATAAATAAATAGATAGATAGATAGATAGATAGATAGATAAATAGATAAATAGATAAATAGATAAATAGATAAATAGATAAATAAATATTTTTTTAAAAGTTATGCACCACTACCTGGCTACAAAAGGTGATTTTTAAAAGTTTATTATTAAAAATATAAGATTATTGTATGTATAATTTATATATAAATATAAAAATATTTTTTAAAGGAAGATAAAGAGAAAAGTGGTTCCTAAGAGACAGTTTGTATCGCTGCTACAAGGATATTCTTCTTGGAAGACTACATGTATGGATGAGTGGATGCATGATGTGACTATAGTTTGCAAATGTCAGCAAGTAATGATATCATTGGGTGGGTAATAGTGAGAGTGTAGTTCTGATCACCTTTCTGACAACTGCGGTGTATTTTAAGCTCTTGTCTCCTCCACTGTCTGTGCCCATCCCTGGGCTCCCTTCAGGTTTGATGGAGATGAGCTCACCACCGATGAGAGAATTCGCTCTCTGGCACAGAGGTGGCAGCCTAGTAGGAGTCTGAGACTGGAGGAACAGAGCGCCAAAGCTGTGGACACAGACATGATTATCTTGCCATGTTTGGTATGTCACCTACCTTGGGATCAAAGTGTTTACACTTCTGCCCCCTATAGTGAGAAGGCCAAGCCTCTGTAATGATGGTCTTGGCTTTGCAGTCCCGGCCTGTGCGTACTGACCAAGCCACTGCTGAATCGAACCCTGTGACCCAGAAGCTGATTTCCAGCACAGAGAGTGAGCTGCAGCAGAGCTACGCCAAGCAGCGCCGGAGCAAGAGTGCTGCCCTCCTGCACAAGGAACTGAACTGCAAGAGCAAGAGGGCTGTCCGCGACTACCTCTTCCGTGTGAACGAGGCCACAGCAGTCCTTTATGCTCGCCATGTGCTCGCCTCCCTGCTGGCCGAGTGGCCAGGGCATGTGCCAGTGAGTGAGGACATCCTAGAGCTCAGTGGCCCTGCACATATGACCTACATTTTGGATATGTTCATGCAGCTGGAAGAAAAGCACCAATGGGAGAAGGTAGCTAACTCTCTGCTGAGCCCAGCCTTCTCTCTGCCCATCTTCCATATCTCTGTGACCCCAGGGTGTTTGAGTAATATAGCCCCCTGACAGGTATGAATACAGCAGAGGCAAGAGCTGCTCTTGACTGCGCCATGGGTTTTCTGGAGTTAAGCTCACAGCAGAAAGCTGAGTGCAGGAAACATTTGCAGCAGTAGGCCCTGAAAACATGTCTTGGCCTTTTGCCTTGATTGTTTCACACCTATAGGTCTTATGGCTCTCCTAGCTAGCCTGTGCCTTCTCAGGTCTCTGGAATTTGGCATGATGCAAAGTCAGGGGACAAGGTAATACCCTTCAGAGGCCCAGATAGCCTGTCCCCACAATACAGGAAAACGTCCAATAAGGGTTTTGCCTTCTGTCTTAAACTGTCATTTTTAGACTGTCTATGCAGGTCAAGTGATCTGCCCTCACACCTTGGTTGCTTCATGATCCTGTTGGTGTAGACAGAGGCTTATCCAAGACTCTGGCTTTTGGGTGGCAGGAATTTCACTAGCTTCCATGCCATTCTCTGAAGTCTGGTTTTCCAATTTGCAATTTTAGGTTGGAGGGCATGTTGTATTTTGTTTTTCTCTTTTCTAGTTTATTCGTATTTTATGTGCATAATGTGCCTGCATGTATGTAAGTACATCGTGTGTGTTGTGCCCTCAAAGGTCAAAAGAAGTTTCATATGAAACCGTAGCTGCAGATGGCTGTGAGCCTTCATGTGCATGCTGGGAACTCAACTAGGGTCCTTTTCCAGAGTAGCCAGGGCACTTAACCACTGAGCTCTGTCTCTGCCTCATTTATTTTTATATCAGGTCTTCCTTTTTTTCTTTTTAAATAATACTGTGAGGCCAGAGAAATGACTGAGCAGTTAAGAGCACTTGCTGCCCCTGCAGAAGATAAGAGTTTAGTCCCAGCACTCACAATGGGCAACTCACAATCTCCTGCAGCCCCAGTTCCAAGGGATGCAATGCCTTCTCCTGGCCTCCACAAGCACCTATACGAATACAGTGTGTTTACTTACTTTGAAGCCACATACATATATGTAAATAATGCGGATTTAGAGTCCATTTCCACTTCTGCGTAGAAGCAGAGGACCCAGCATAGCAGAAAACATCTTGATCTACACCTTAGCATCCTTGTGTACTTATTCCTTCTGGTGCAGGGTTAGTCACTCTGTCCTCGAGTTCAGGTGCAGAAATCCTGGGTCATATTTGCCCCCCAATTCTCCCCGTCCTGTTCAATACGCTGAGCATGGGGAGGTTGATGTGTTCTCTGACCCTTGTTTTGCCCACCTAGGACCACTGGTTTCTGCGTATCGTAGATTGTTTGCCCGCATCACAGCCCTGCAGGCACTGGCAGAGTGCTCTAGCCATATTCACCTTCCATGAAGGGCAGTGGCAGTCACTGCCTCTGCAGACCCCTGCTTGCACATGTACTTTTCTGCCTGTTGGTCCCCAGAGCTCCTCACTTAGGCCATTTCTCTGTGTGCTGTAGTGTTTACTTATAGCTTCTTCCACCTGCTTAATAATGAGCTCTTCAGAGGCCTGGAACATCTCTAGTTGTTTCTTTTATTGTGGGTCTTCTAAAAGTAGCATTATTCTGATTCAGAACAGGACCTGGTTGAAAGGTGACTACTGGGGTTGCATTTGGGGTAGGGTTGGTGATGCCAGTACCTTCAGGTGAATCTCAGACTGAAGTAGGCGCTCTCTCTCTCTCTCTCTCT
>NW_026068017.1:793249-824126 GCF_014885135.2 Alexandromys fortis | reverse complement strand
CTCTCTCTCTCTCTCTCTCTCTCTCTCTCTCTCTCTCTCTCTCTCTCTCTCTCTCTCTCTCTCTCCCTCTCTCCCTCCCTCCCTCCCTCCCTCCCTCCCTCCCTCCTGATGACACTGGTTTCCCTGCTCTTAACCACCTTCTTTCTTCTCAGATCTTGCAGAAAGTGCTCCAGGGCTGCCGAGAGGGCATGCTGGGGACCATGGCCCTGGCTGCATGTCAGTTCATGGAGGAACCAGGAATGGAGGTGCAAGTGAGGGAATCAAAACACCCATATAACAACAACACCAGCTTTGAGGTAGGCGGAACATCAGAGACCTTACCTTCCCTCTTCTTACCAGTCCTAACTAACAACACATTTCCTCATCTCCTGTCTGTTGCCATGAGGCCTGGGCAGCAGGTTTCCCCTTCGCCAGATTTAGCTGTGTTAACAGGGAAAAGTGGTCTCCTGGCTCCAGATGAGAATATACTTTCCCATTGTAAGCGCCTCTGCGTGAATCCTCAGCTTCTTCCAGCAGTGAGTTTGTGTGGGGATCCAGAACCAACCTCTCTGTCTCCTGATGATCAGGCCATACCTTGGAGGCACTAGCCCCTTTTTAATTACTCAGCCCTCACAGTCTCATCTTTTCCATCCTGAATTTGTGTCTAAATAGAGAGCCATAGGAGTTTGGTGTGGGCCACCTCAGCTACTCTCATGACTCAACACTGTCTTGCACCTTTCTTTAGCCCTTTGGAGATGCTGGAGCTGGCAAGGCCTGAGCTTCTAGATGGGAGTAGTCTACAGCAGTTGGGACAGGAGCACAGAGGCTGGTTCAGAAGCTGTTGATCAGCTGAGACATTCTTATTTCACAGAGGTGTACCTCCTCACCCTCTGCCTTACAAGCTTCTTCTCTCCTTGCCTCATTCTCTCAGCTAACAAGTTGTACTCTTTTCTGCCTTCCTGATGGTCCCAGACTGGCCTCTCCTCTGGGGCTACTCCTGGTGTTTCCTCCCAATCTCACCCTTCCACCCTGCCTGGCTCCCTAGCAGCTGTGACTCCTCTTCAAGCTGTGATCAGAGCACATGCTCTCCAGAAGTCTGGACACCTCTTCTTATCCACATGATCATGGCCTTCCCAGAAACCCGAAGCCATGCTCCTGCCACTCTCGGAGCACGCAGACCTCTCCCGTGCTACC
The DNA here is from genome assembly GCF_014885135.2 of Alexandromys fortis. Lineage (NCBI taxonomy): Eukaryota > Metazoa > Chordata > Mammalia > Rodentia > Cricetidae > Alexandromys > Alexandromys fortis. The sequence continues at coordinate 822,953 of NW_026068017.1, read as the reverse complement.
CTATCTGAAAGGCACGCTGATGCTCTGTGTCCCCTCCCCTGGGGAGCTCTCTGGAAGCACCCTCCTCTGCACCTTTCCTGGCTGCCCACTATGCCCCTTGCACAGAGCTGGAGGGGGGGATTATGGTTTGCTCATGCTCCATGTCCCTGGTTACAGTGACAACCACAGTGGTAGCTAGTGACTGTGATAGAAGTATTCTCTGTCTCCCTCCCTAGGATAAAGTTCACATTCCTGGTGCAATCTACCTCTCAATCAAATTTGATCCTCAGTGCAACACAGAGGAAGGCTGTGACGAATTAGCCATGTCCAGCAGTAGTGACTTTCAGCAGGACCGACACAACTTCAGTGGCTCCCAGCAGAAGTGGAAAGATTTTGAGCTTCCAGGTACACAGACTTTTCCTTTAAATTTTTGCTTGCTCTCTCTCCCTCTCTCCCTCTCCCTCCCTCCCTCCCTCCCTCCCTCCCTCCCTCCCTCCATCCATCTAAGGGGCTGAGTATGTGTCACAGTGCTCCTGTGGAGATCAGAAGGAAACAACTTGGAGTCAGTTCTCTCCACATGGATCATAGGGATTGAACTCACATTATCAGGTTTGTCAGCAAGTACTTTTGCCCACTGAGCCATCTCACCAGCATGTATAGACTTCATAGGAAGGATTTAAATATAATGTTTAGGTCATGAGATGGCTCAGTGGTAGGAGCATTTACTGCCAAGTTGTCATCCCAAGTTCAAGCCCCAAGCCCCACGTGATGGAAAGGGAACCAACAACACATATATACCTTGGCATGTACATGCCTACCATACACACTACCATTCACCCCAAAACAATTACCCAAAATAAAAGTAAAACAAACTTTTTAAAAAGCATAAAATTGAGAAATTATTAGAGGATTTTAACACCAGCTTAATGTATTTCATCAGAAACACCCCAGCTGCCATCCTGTTGCTCCCGTGTCCTGACCTGTCTCTGGTTTTTGTGATCCAGGAGATACTCTGTATTACCGATTTACCTCCGACATGAGCAACACCGAGTGGGGCTACCGATTCACTGTGACAGCTGGACACCTGGGTCGTTTCCAGACAGGTGTGTGCTCTGCCCTTTCTCTTTGTATGCTCTGTCACCCAGACACACTCTGCCCAGAGGTGCCATTATGTTACTGACTTCTGTTAAAATCAAGGCAGCTATTGTCTCTCTCTAAGGCCTTTCAAAAGTGTCTCTCAACCCACGTGCCTGGTTTTCTTCACCAGGACTTGGTTGACTACTTACAAACTTGAATGATCAGATAAGACCCTTCGGTCAGGATCTAAAAGAAGACACAGATTTTGTTTGTTTGGTTGGTTTTGTTTGTTTTGCCAGGGTGTTGTTTTATCTTCGGCACAGTGACTGTGCCCTCCCTAATCTACTGCTATTTCAGTCAGCAATTGCTACTCCGCAGTTACTGGCCTGCTTCTCTGGCAGCAGCCCAGCGCTCAGCCTGCAGCCTGGTGAGAATTCTGCTCCTTCAGGCACTGGCTCTGTTGATGCTGCCACTAAAGGTAGCTCTAACTAAATCTCTATCATTCTACTTATAAATAAAACTTGAGACTCAAAGGCTGGTGAAAACCTGCTAGCTCAGAGAGTAGCACTTAGCTAACTTTCTCTCCTTACTGACTCCCGAAAGGCCCGTCCTTCCACTTCCCAAAAACAAAACAGAAAAAGCCACACCATCAGAACCCCTCCCTACTACTTCCGGTACATCTCTATCTCTTCCAGATGCCCTCTGATGTGCTTTGATTGCTTTCTTCAACTAACTCAGTCTCCTGACCCAAGATTAATTTTATTTAATTAACATGAATGCAAACTTGGGGTTCATAGTGTGATTGAATATTCCCCAACACCAGGGCCTTTTGCAAAAATGAGGAACTGAGAATGTTGTTTTTGTGTTATTTTACAAAAGAAATTTGGTTTCCAGGATGGCCAGAGCTACACAGAGAAACCCTATATGAAAAAAAAAAAAGAAAGAAATTTGATTTCAGCCAAAATATAAATTATTTCACCCTATCAAAATGTGTACAGTTTACAAAATGTGAAACTTAATGTTAATAATTGTTTTTAAAATGTCTGTGTTTCGGCATGGCTCCAGGATTTGAGATCTTGAAGCAGATGTTGTCCGAAGAAAGGGTTGTACCTCACCTCCCATTGGCCAAGATCTGGGAATGGCTGGTGGGTGTGGCCTGCCGCCAGACTGGTCATCAGCGACTGAAAGCCATCCACCTACTGCTGAGGATTGTGCAGTGCTGCACCCACAGGTAGGCAGTGCCAGGGTTAGTTAGTTCCTGAATTCCTCCCACTGTTTCCTAGTTACTTTGTTAATGGTATCTTTGAGGAAAAAAGACAAATGTAATTTTAGTGTTTCTGAGTTCATCCATCATTTCTTTTAAGTTACTGAAAAACTACTAACTTAACGTGTCCTGTAAGTATTTTTTGCCTCATTCAAATATCATAAAAGCATCTACTGTTTCTTTCTAGAATATTAATCACTTTCCCTTTCACAAGACATCTGCCATCCACCTGGGGTGAATGCCAGTATTTGAGTTTGAGTTTCTGGCGTCAAGTTTTTGCTTTGGCTCTCTGCTTATTTTGAGTTTGCCCTGAGCACTCTGTACTGTTACCTTTGGTCCCATGTATTTATAACTTTGGGCATTTCCTTGTCTGTAAGCTAGTGCTGTATTAATGACTGTAGCTCTATGACTGATTTACATATCTACTAATTTAATTGTGGAAGTCTTTTAGCTTAGTTCTTTACGTCAAGATTGTCCTGCATTTTGGTTGTGTTTAAAACCAATATGTAGCCCATACTGGCCTAGAGCTCTGAGTTCCCCACATAGCTTCCTGAGCACTGGCGTTACAGGTATACCCCATATATACCTGACCTGTGTTGGGGGTGTGTTTTTCTGCTTTTGGTTTATTTGTTTGTTTGTTTGCTTGCTTGCTTGTAGATAGGGTCCCACTATGTAGCTCTAGCTAGCCTGGAACTTACTATATAGATTAGATTGGCCTTAAACTCAGAGATCTGCCTGCATGTTCCAGGCTGTGTTAGGTATTTATAACCCCAGTGTGACCGGCCAGTTTTTCCCTAGTGATTTACAAATCTTTTTACCCAGAACTTACCTATCATTTTTATATTACCATGTTAATTTCTTCATGTACAGAAGATCAAGGTCATCCTCAACTATAGTGATTTCTAGGGAAGCCTAGGATACATGAGACCCTGTCTCAAAAAAAAAAAAAGATAAAAAAAATGGGGAGATGGTTTAATCTGTAGTGTCTGCAGAGAAATGAGAACCTGAGTTCAGCTCTTCAGTACTTGAGGAAGGAGGGCAACAACAGGTAGGTCCTTGTAATTCATTGGCCAGTCAGCTGAGATGATTCAGTGAGGTCTGAACTCATCCCCCACCCCCCAAAAAACAGGTGCATGGGGCCAGAGAGATGTGTCAGCACTTGAATTAAGAGCTCTTGTTGCTCTTGCGCAGGTCTTTAGTTCCCGGCACCCACATGGTGGTTTTCTATCCATAACTCCAGTTCCAGGGAATCCAGTGTCTTCTCTTGAACTTCAAAGACACCAAGCCTGCAGGCTGGTGCACATACATACATTCAAGCAAAACAATCACACTTAAAATAACATGAATATATCTAATGAGAAATTGGTAAATGTAAGGTACAAAGCTACTGAGAAAGATCCCTGATGTCGACCTCTGGCCTCCACATGCACACTGACAGCATCTACACACACACACACACACACACACACACACACACACACGAATACATACATAGATCATACACAAGTACATACAACCAAAGACTAAAAAAAAATTTTTTTAGCCTAGTGTGATAGCACATACCTTTAATCCCTTCAGGGAGGCAGGGCAATTGGATCTCTGTGAGTTGGAGACCATCCTGATCTACATAATGAATTCCAGGCTACATAATGAGACCCTGTCTCAAATTGAAAAAGAAAAACATTTTTTCCTGTGTCCCCACCACCCTTTTATGCACATATGTGCTCTCTTGTTCACGCTTCTCAACCTCTCTCTTGGCCTGTGATACTTTTCTTGTGGTACTGGGACGTAGCCCATGACTTTCCTATTCATTTTTATATTACCTTTCCACGTGAGAGGAAGAGCCTTCCACACTGCCACTGAGCCACACCCCCAGCCTCGTAATGGGATTCCAGGAGGCTCTGCATATCAGTTTGAGGGAAATCAAATTCCTTAGAAAGTTGAATCCTCTAATCCACAGCCATTTTATCTTCTTCTGTAGAGACTGTTTCCCAACTGCTCAGACCCAAATAATCACATAGAAACTATATTAATTTGAACACTGTTTGGGCAATGGCTCAGGCATATTCCTGGCTAACTCTGGCTAACTCTTATATCTTAAATTAATCCATTTCTATTAATCTGTGTATCACCATGATGCTGTGGCCTACCAGTAATGTTCTGGCATTCTGGCATCTTTCTCCTTGGGTGGCTACATGGTGTCTCCCTGACTCTGCCTACTCTCTTTCTTATCTCTTCCAGCCTGACCATATTCTGCTAAGCCATTGGCCCAATCAGCTTCTTTATTAGCCAGTGGTAATAAAGCATATTCACAGCATACAGAGGGGATCCCACATCATTCCTCCATTGTGTAGGTCCTTGAAATAATTTACACATTTCTGTAGACAATTCATACAGCATTTTGTATGGTATTCTAGGTATTTAATGTTTTTTATTCTTTTATAATTATTATTTTAAAAATTTGCTGAGTATGGTGGTATATGCCCATAATCCCAGCACCCAGAAGGCTTGGACATTTCAAGGCCAGTCTTACATTGGTAAGACCATCCCAGACAAAAGAAAGTGACTTTTGTTTTGCTGCTGTAGCATTTTGGCCTGTTGCCCTTATATCCCGCATCTATTCTGAGTGAGTGTGTGGATTATCAAGAGCTCAGTCATGGCATCTGTGATTGTGAGTTTTAGTTCTTCCTCTCAATGTGCAGGAGCAGGGTTTGACCTCCTTTTACTGTGGTAGAACTTCCACTACAGTATTGAATAGATAGGAATGTGGCTGTAGCTTCATAGTACTCATCTCAGAGGAAAGTATTGGTGATTTCTTCTATATACACAGCAGCCAAGTATTCTGCCTACACCCCCTTGCTCAGACCCTGACCAGTAGGAGTTGCTCTTTCTCGCATTTTTAAGGCGTAGATACACAGAGTGTGAGCCAGTGTGGGATAATGATACTTGAAGTAAAAAGTAATATGAAGTTGTTATTTTTAAAAGCTTAAAGGAATTTTCAAGTCAGGAAGAGAATGTGATGGCTCATTGTCAGCCCTAGGCTGGCAGCAGGGGAGGGGTAAGAGAAGGCTGGGTGTGCTTGCTGCTAGTACCACGTCCTCATATGCAGACATTATGTGTTGCTTAGCTCCACGCGGGCTTCCAGTATTGACCTGGATGGTATGCTGTCTGAGCAATATGTCACATTGCCAAGGTCTTCAGGCTGGCAGGCCTTCCTGCCTGTGGGTTAGATGTCTTTCCACAATTTGCTGGCTGACATTGATCTTCTTTCCAGTTGGGACTCCCTATATTCCTGAGCCTGGGGAGAACTCTCAGTGTGCTCCCACTGGCCCTTCCACACCAGCCTGATAGCCCTGTACGCCTCCATTATGGGCCTGAAGGGAGTGTGTGAGGGTGAAGGGCATGCCACATATCCCAGAATGCCTTGCCATACTAGCTTTTTGGAAAGTTAAAGATTTGCTGGCCTGAGGGTGACAGAGGCCAGAGTAGAGGGCCAATCCCAGAGGAGGACAGTCCTGCAGATGCCTCTTACTTCACTTTCTAGTGGTCCCCTGAAACTAGCAATGAAACAAGTCAGACTGAATTTGCCCATCTGCTTACTTTATGAACATGTGCTCCTTTCGGGGGAAGTGACTGATGAGACAGCTCTCAAAGGGGAGGATTCTTTTTCAAGTACAGAAGAAAAAATAAATAAAGAGAATGGCAAAATCATTAATTATATGCATATTACCCTATAGTGAGCCCAGAATATTGTTCAGCTCCTAATTTTCTCTTCTGGAGGGTTTTGAACTATGATCACAACCCCTGCCCACTCCAGGTTCAAACACTCAGGGTTCTCTGCACACAGGTCTGAGAAGGATTGGGCTTCTCCTAGAGGCAAGATTTCAGGTCTAGCAAGTTTGCAAGTGTATTTTCTATTTTATAAATGAGTATCAAAATAATGTTTGTCTTCCCTGTCCATTTGATAGTTTTTTCTTTTTGTTAGTTTTATTTTATATGGGATATGCTATATCTTGCTTTCCCATTTAACATTTAGCTTAAGGTGCATGATAACTCACACCTATAATCCCAGTACGTGGGAGACTGAGGCAGAAGAATTGTCTTGACTTCAAGGACAGCCTAGGCTACCTAGTGAAACAAAACAAACACATTTGCCAGGAGATTTTCCTAGTGTCACTGGAAGGACTTCTTAGGAACCATTTTTAAAAACACACAATAGGGGGGCCAACAAGCTCGCTCAGTGGGTTAAGATGCATTCCATCAAGCCTGACATGGTGGGTAGGGAGAACCAACTCCTACAGTTGTCCTTTGCCCATCATATGCATGCTGTGGTATTTACCGCCCCCCTGCCGTCTGTCTGTCTGTCTGTCTGTCTGTCTGTCTGTCTGTCTAAATTAGTAAGTAGGTAAATAAATAAATGTTAAAACAAAAGAAAATGCAATAATTCCTGTGACCATACTACAGGTTCTCTGGATTTCTTAGAATCATTTTGGGGGTTTGCCCCTTTCCTTCCACGCTGTTTCAGAGAGAAGTAGGCATGGCTGTTTTAGGATGAGATGGGGAAGGGAAAGCTTGACCTGCAGTTTCTTTTAACTGTCCACCTTGGGTAGCCTACTTCTCAGTAAATCAACCCCATGATTCCCCCCTCTCCAGTGACCTATGTGACCTTGCGCTGTTGAAGCCCCTATGGCAGCTCTTTACCCACATGGAGTATGGCCTATTTGAGGACGTGACACAGCCTGGCATCCTCCTACCCCTGCACCGCGCCCTCACCGAGCTCTTCTTTGTCACTGAGAACCGTGCCCAGGTAAGGACACGTCTATCTCTTGCCCTTCAGTCTGGGCGGGAAGGATCATAAGGATCATACCTCTGTATGCTTTTCCCTCTTCCTGCTCATGGCAGGACCAGGGTTACACCTCAGTCCCCAAGCCCAGAGTGTCCAGGATGCACAAGGAGGCAGGCCTGGGCCTCTATTTAGCATTCCCCCAACACATACCCATACACCCAGCCCTGGGAAGAAAAACCTTCAGATCAGCCTAGTTGCTTATTTTGTCAGGACTATAGCCAAAGAGGGTCGGGACTGCCTTGGAGCAGCTCTTGACAACAGAGATTTCTGGAAAATCAAACAGTTAGGTTCCTCTTCCTTGTCTTTCTCTGCCTAGGCACAATAGGCTTATTGAATTGCCATATGAAAGGGCCTTTCACAGACCCTTTGCTTGTCCTCCTCAAGAGACATGAGAAAAGTCGCCATCAGGGCTAGCTCTGGAGCCAGGTTCCTGTTCCTTCCAGTTAGGCTTCTTCATGGATGTAGAGTTTGTGGTGTCATAGGTGCTTGGCAATGAATAGTGCTTACCCACTTGGGGCCCCTGTTTGCTTGGTGGGTGTCCTTTGTTCAGCCCTGCTGCCTTCCGTCAATCAGAGTCCTTGCTCTTTTCACAGGAGCTTGGCCTGCTGCAGGAGTACCTGCTGGCCTTAACCACTGAGGACCACCTTCTCCGATGTGCAGCGCAGGTACCGTCTCCCCTGTCCCCAAAGAGCTGGACTGCAGGTCATCTTCCTGTGATGAATGGAACCTTATCACTTGCCAGGATGGGGGTGGGGAACAACAGGGAAGAGAGAGTTAGTTGCTTGACAAGTCCAGACCCTCCCAGAGTTTACATGGAGCTCGACTGCAATGCAGTCACTTCCTTCTGGCTCTCACACAGAGCAGTGGAGCCCCATTCATCACTGTCAGTCATATTAAACTGTGGGGTCAGAAGACACTAGCAAGAATTTGTGTCTGTGAAACCAAAACAACCAGTGCCTTCACATTAGTTTGGCTGATCCTGGAAGTTTCCATAGAGTTAGATTTCAGATATTTTTGGACGTACTTTGCTTCCCTGGTAGGAAAACTCCTCTTCTAACAGCTGTGTTTCTAAATGATAGAGGCCCAGGAAAGCTGTTCCACAATGTATAGTGTTATAAATTAACTTCAGTGTTGAAATTAAAACATTCAAAATGTATCAATTCAGTTTTTAAGACAGAAAATTTCATGTTAATGTGTTTTGAGAAAACATTTTAAAACAAAATAATTTTTGAGGAGGGTGGCCCTGGTTCCATTTTTGAAAACTTACTTAATGTCTGGCCCAATAGAAAACAACTGGATTCTTGTGTCTGCCCTGCGCTCATTCCTGAAAAGGAACTGTACTGTGCATTCAGGAAATGGTGAAAGTAAAACTTGAATCTGTGACTCCTCCCAAAAGGCCTGGGGTCCTCAGGCCCCAGCCTGCATTTTGAGAACTGGACTTGCCCTCAACACATACTATTGAGTTTGTGGCGTATTTTCCTCTGTGACCCTCCCCACAGCTGACCAGTTCCCTTACTGGTGTTCTGTCTCCTCACCAGGCCCTTCTGGGACAGCTGCTTTCCCAGCACTGTTTCTGGGCTCCCTTGGGTACCTTTCATCTCGTGTGTACTGTGTGCTTCCCTTCCGTACCTTTGTACGGCTTTTCCAGAACTGCCTCAGCAATTGGACTGCTGTCATGGCCAATGGCTTCTTACTGCCTACCTCAGGGCTTTCCTGTGGGTTTTGATTTTGTTTCCTTTCTTACTCTTATCTGTGAGCCTCTGGGTGAGAGGCACCACCTCTGTCTCACCTCCACCCTCCAGCTGAGGGACTTAGGGGTAAGCAGTAAATGGCCTTGATGTTGGTGACTGCTTTTTCCCTCCACAGGCTCTGCAAAACATCGCTGCTATCAGCCTGGCAATCAACTACCCAAACAAGGCCACCCGCCTCTGGAATGTTGAGTGTTAGCCTCACTGTGGCATGCATGGACTCAATAATTTGTCTACAGGGGTTACGGCAGACCTCCAACCTTGCTCAGGAAACCCCTGCAGCCTCTGCACCCAGCTCTCTTTGAGCCTACCCCCTGCTCCCATTTGGATGCCAAGCAGCCGCCTCATCAAGAAGGCCCACTGTGCAGGCTCCATGTGTGCAAGAAGGCACAGCAGTGCTGAGTGGCTCAGAAAGGGCCATCAAGAGGCTTTGGGAAAGTTACTCAGAGAATAGAGACCAGTGTCCTTCAGAGCTGCCCCCGGGGAGTCACAGCACTGAGGACCTAGAAGTAATCTCTGGAAGGATTCTGTCTTCACTGAGCCGGAACTGCCCAGGCTTGCCATCAAGGGAAGGTGCCATCCGTGCAGAGCCACCCTTGCAGTGAGACTTACAGCTTGCAGCAGCAGTGGCCCAGTTGGGAAACCAACCCACAACCAACACGAGCGCCTCCCAGCCACCTCCAATTCCCAAGCTGTCTTCATGCCACAGGTCAGCTGGCTAACTCCCAGTGCCCTTGGGAACAGCCAACGGATCCTGCTTGTCATCCATGCAACAGCTCCCAGCACATATATCTGCGTTTCTTCACTTCTTTTAATATGGTTTTGTTTCCCCTCATGTTTTTAAAAGAGAACCACACTGACTCCCTGAGAGAGCCCCTAGGGAATGCCTAGGAGGAACAAACTGGTGTGTGTTGAAGTGACAGAAATAGAGGGACTCTCCAGCACCTACAGTGCCAACAGTGCCCTCAAAGGAGCCCTTGTTCAGGAGTCAGAACATACCTGATTATACTACTGCTCCAAGGTCATGGTGATCGGCATACCTACCACCTTGGGCCTCTTACCTTGCTATTTGGCCATCACCTGTCTAGCAATAACTACATTAGTTCTAGTGAATGCTTTAGCATTTTTCCATGTATGGCTTTAGCATTGCCCTGAAGTGCTAATGATTTTCTTTCCAGAGCCACAGTGAGTGGGAAGCTAGGTTGGCATCAGGCCAAGGACTTTCAGGAAGAAAAAATCCTGAGGCACCTCCTATTGAAGGGCAGGTGTCTGGGCCAGAGGCATGTCCCACCTCACAGGCCCAATGCAAAAACGGCTCCTCACAGCCAGGACCATCCTTGGCTATCTTGTGTTGCTATGGTACAGTGTGCCCCTTGGCCTCTGAAGACCCCGCTGGGTGTGGACAAGGGACTGGATTGGAAGAGGTTGAGCCTGCAGGTCTGGAAGCATCTTCTGCAAAGGTGCTGTGCCTTCTGGCACCACTACCTGCCTGGCCCTTGAATTAGGTTCTCTGATGGACCCCAGCATACAGGAAAAATGGCTACAGAGTGGTGGGGGATAGGTTGCAAAAACACAGGAACAAATGGAGTGGTGACCTATGATCCGCCCCCTCACATCAAAGGAATCCTAGTCCAGTTCCCATGATGTGGGACAGGGTGCCAGCCCATGGGAACCTCTTTCTCATCTTTTGCTCATTGCCAAAGCACCTGGGCTTTGCAAGCTGCCTAGACCCCAGAGAAGGCCCCTATTGCATGCCACTCCCTCCAAATAGGTCTCTGGTGAGAATCAGAACAAGTCTCAGTGCACAGTGAAGAGGCCTCGTGGTGGCTCAGACCAGATAGCAGTTAGAAGATGGGGGAGGAGATGGCACACTCACAACCCTCCACACCCCAGACTGAGTAGAGGGAGCAGATGGCCAGGGCAGGACAGGGCTGGAGGCCTCCCTCGGGACAGTGGCCCCAGCTCTTCTCCCGCCCTCCCATCAGGAAGAGCAATTGTAAATAAACGCTGAACCCCATAGCTTTTCTCCACTCACCGCTCTCTGTTTTCTCTCCCTCTGCTTCATTTTGCCCTTCACACACCACAGCTGCTCTCTGACAGGGCCCCCCTGACCTGGTCACTGCAGCCCACTGCCTCCACTTCTCTAGGCCACTGGGTGGCACTGCTGAGCCAGGCCCATCTCCTGACCCCAACCTGGGCAGGAGGTCCAAAGGAGTTCCATCAAGGCCAATGTCCTCTTCACCCTTCTTAGGGGACAAGACTGCCTGGACTGAGACAAAGCTGGCAGGAATAAGGGGTCGTGGAAACATGTGCCTAATCTATAAAGAATTCTGTTCCAGATCATATATATTGTACAGACACTGTTCTAATGAGAGGAGTGACTTATTTTCATCATCGTTTTTAATTTGTTTTCTTACGGGTTTACGATTTTGAATTTTTATTATTTGGTTGAGAGAAAGAATTTTGATTATATCAGCTGAATGAGTTCAGCCTGTAAAAAGAATGTTTTAAGTTGTGGATAAGATATGCAAATGAAGAGAAATATATTGTACAAATTCTATATAAAAAAAAAAGTACAACTCTATGTGAATTTCTCCCTTTTCCCTTCCCTTCCCTGCTCCCATCCCCCTGTAGAAAGGTCTTACTGTATCCTCCAAGCTGGCCCTAAACCCACCATCTCCTGCCCATGTCTCTCATGCCTGGCCCTTCAGCTTCTCTTGTGAAATATACTTTGGAGTTTCTGCCTAGCCAAATAGAGAACCTCATGGCCACCTCCTTGTGGGAAGGAGTCCAGCAGGTCCCTCAGGCCACAGCTTCTGAGTGTTGATGGAACTGTGAGCCTAGTCCTCCACTGTAGCCACCCAGGGAATCCAGGAGTTCACGTTAGTCACCCCCTTCTGTACTATATCTCTCAGGTTTGACACACAAATAATGTCCCCAAGTTCACTCTTCTCCTGCCAGATACCCCAACACCACCCTGTCATCTCTGAGCCTCCTGTAGCTTCCAAGCCTTGTTGTTCTGGGACTGCTTCTCCTGCTAGCCTTATCTAAATCATCTGAGACTGTTCTTCCTCGGGTCTAAGTCCCAGTGACCATGCTGTGTCCTTCTCAGATACCTCCCTGGTCTCAGTGCCATCTTGCAAGGTGGAGGAACTTGCCTTCTCAATGGAATCTGGGCCTAGCCCACCTTTGAGGCCCACAGTCTATACATCTCCCCCAAATCTGAGGCTCTAGGGGAGCCTCAGACAGGGCTTGGGCCCAGCCTCAGCTTCTCCAGTAGGAAGCTTGGGTTAGCATGGTGCTCAGGGGAATTGGGTCATCCAGGTCTCTGATTCTCCCTCTGAGGCTAATAATTTATTGCTGTCCTCACCCTAACTTGGTCTGAGAATCATGGGGCTTAATTCTGAAAAGCAAGGCTCCCGGCTTTTCCTGTTGGTGTCACGGACAGCCTTTACTTAGTTGTGAAGCCCTGGAACAGCTGTGTGGAAGTTCCCTGCTGAGAGGCAGGTCATAGCAGCACTAGGTGACTCCAACCTAAGCCTTCTACACAGCGGAAGAGAGAGGTAGAATTCCAGCATTCCTCATGTGTGCATGTCAGTCCCATTGCCCAGCGCCATTGCCTCTTGTCCACACCCTAGGTGCCCCAGCATGCTAGCCTGGTGATTACACTGCATGGAAAATCCAGACTTAGACTAAGCCCACATCTACACATGCCTGAGCACCTTTGTGGACCCTGTTGCTTAGCCCACTGCTACTTCCTACCCATTTCCCTCCTTCCCAGCTCACAGAATCCAGAATCTTTCTCCGTATTCAATCTTTCTTCTTACATTATTTGTGCTGTAGTGCACATGTATAGAGGTCAGAGGACAGTCTGTAGGAACTGGTCCCACCCTATGCGTCCAGGTCGTCAGGCTTGACAGCAAGTGCTTTAGCCTGTTGAGCCATCTCACCTGTCTGTTTGTGGGTGACAACTGTAGATTCTTCAGTCTCAGGAAAACTGTCTTTGTGCTGGCTCGTGGGGAGTTACCCTTGAATGATACCCTCCTTGGGTACCATCCTAGAAATCTCATTTCTGTTGATAGGATGCTTCCTTTCCCTCTCCTCTTGCCATCAGGATGGCTGTGAGCCATTTCCTGCCACAGAGACACTGATGCCTGCTAGGAGGTTCTAGGGCAACAGTTCTCAACCTGTGGGTCATGACCCCTTTGGGGGGGGGTCAAACACCTTTTCATAGGGGTCATAGATCAGATATCCTGTGTATCAGGTAATTACATTCCATTTAATAACAATAGCAAAATTACAGTTCTGAAGTAGCAACGAAAATAATTGTGTGGTTGGGGATTGCACAACATGAGGAACTAACTGTATGAAAGGGTTGAGTTAGGAAGGGTGAGGACCACTGCTGTAGGTGATGGATTCCTGCTCACATTGAGCTTGACAAAGCACTGGGCTTGGAGACCCAACTGCAACCTGCTGCCGTCAGGTGGTGAAAATGAGGTGGCTGGAGAGCCAGTACACAGCTGCAGACGCAGGAATTGGGATCAGATTAGGATTCCTCACCGCAGGATGTGAGCGCCTGTTCAGGATGCCTGGGAGTGTAGGGAAGGTGGGTAAGGGGACTTGTGGTTGGCTGGTCTCTGCTCATTTGCAGATGAAGTTAGGCCACAGTTAGCTCCAGTGAGTTGTAATAAGGCAATAGCCCTCTTGCCATATTAATATCAAAATACATTGTATGAAAAAATTAAATAAGTTTATAAAAAAAAAATCTGTTCCAGGAAGAGCTAAGACTACCTAAAATAAATGACTGGTGCTCAACCTTCCTAATGCTTCAACCCTTTAAAATAGTTCCTCATGTTGTGGTGACCCCCCCTCCCCAAGCATAAAATTATTTTTGTTGCTACTTCATAGCTAATTTTATTAGTTATGAATCATAATATAAATATCTGCTTTCTAGTGGTCTTAGGAGACCACTGAGAAAGGGTCATGTGACCCCCAAAGGGGTCATGACCCGTAGGTTGAAACCACTGCTCTAAACAGTCCTGTTAAACTGATATTTTTCTAAAAATACAAAATGGTTTTACTAAAGTTTTTAAGAATTTAGGGGCCGCTGAGATGGCTCAATAGATGTAGCAGCTTGCAGTCCAGCCTGATGACCTGATGACCTAATGACCTAGAAAGAGAAGAGAATGGAGTCTTAAAAGTTGTCTTCTATTTCCAGGTAGTGATGGCATATGCTCTTAATCCCAGCACTTGGGAGGCAGAGGCAAATGGATCTCTATGAGTTCAAAGCCAGCCTGGTCGACAGAGCAAGTTTCAGGACAGCCAGGGCTACACAGAGAAACCTTATCTAAAAAAAGAAAAAAAATCAGCAGTGTATGGGAAGGAAACATAAACATATAAACATTTCCTGAAATAGAAAGGCCTCTGACAATACAGGCTGATGGCAGCCATCAGTAGCAAATTCTCCTTCTAGGGACTCTTGGGCTATTAGCTTCCCTCACAATAGGGGTTGAGAGCAAATTTGGAGGCACTGTCCCAGAATTCAGTGAGGTGTCTCCAACTTTAAACTCCAAACTATGTTTCTTTGTTTGCACGTGTGTGTGCATGCGTGTGCACAAGAATGCTGCACTGTGCCGGGCGTGGTGGCGCACGCCTTTAATCCCAGCACTTGGGAGGCAGAGGCAGGCGGATCTCTGAGTTCGAGACCAGCCTGGTTTACAAGAGCTAGTTCCAGGACAGGCTCCAAAACCACAGAGAAACCCTGTCTCAAAAAACAAAAAACAAACAAAAAAAAAAGAATGCTGCACTGCATTTGCGAATGTCGGAGGACAGCTTAAGAGAATCTGTTCTACCATTTGGGCCCCAGGGAGTGAACTCAGGTGGGTAGGCTTAGCGACACATGCCTTTCCCGGCCGCACTGTCTTGCTGGCTCCAGACTAAATTTAAAAGATGAATTCACCAGCTCACAACACTGAAAAGCCTGAAAGTTGCATTTCTCTCCCGGCAAAGAAATTCTGTGGCTTGAAGAAGTGAAGTCAGTCTGTCTCTCCTTGCCCTTTCTGCTCCTGCTCTTCCCGGACTCTTACTCAAGAGGAGCCACAGCTCCTCCCTGGGCAGTTCCCTGCTCGCTGTGGAGAGCCACCTCAGTGTTCTTCATAGGAGACTTCCCAGAACGGTCAGCCACCGTTTACATTCGTGTTTAAAAAGCCACTTGGGAGACCTGTGTCCTTATGGGCTGTCATCAGAACTGCTGAGCAGCATCCATGACAACTGGGCTGATGTCATGTCTGGGAGATCCCCACATAGCCACTGTGAGTCCTGTCAACACAGCTGCTCGGCCACTCCATCAGGTGAGACACCCCTAAAATACACCGATAAGACTGCTCCCGCTCACTAGGGCAGGAATCCACAGCGGAAGTGAAGAGAGACAGCGAACTAAAATTCCTTGTACAGCTTAATTTTATTTTAATTTTTAAAATTGACACATTTTTGTACATATTTATGGGGTATAATGTGATGTTTTGTTTTGTTTACAGTACTTACAGGTTTAGCCTAAGGCCTCCCATACAATAATCACCTTACCACTGAGCTTTCTATATTCCTTATTTTAAGATCTAACTAAGTGCTCCAGGATGGAGCTTGCAGTCCTCCTGCCTCAGCCTTCCGAGCAGTAAAGATGCAGCCCTGTTCCTCCAGGTCCTGCCTACCACTTCGTTGTTTTGGGAACATTCAGAATCCACTCTAGGAAGTATGCTCAAGGGTCGAGCATGTCCTTAGCTCAGACTCCTTATCTAGTACCTCCCCCAAAAAATGATCTCTACGAGCTGTCTTTAAGTAATCTGTTGTCAGCCATTGTTATTCTGTACCAGTGACCATTAGAAACTTTTCCTCCTGTGCAGTTTCACCTCTTCAACTTCTCCTTTCTAGACTTTTTTTTAAGTGCTTTGCATGCATGCAGTGCCTGAAGAAGCCAGAAGAGAGCATCAGATCCCCTAGAACTGGAGTTACAGAGCTGTTACCATCACATGGGCACTGGAAACCAAACCCTAGTCTTTCTCAAGAACAGCCAGTGGACCACCTCGTCCAGCTTGATCTCCTTCCTTCATCTCAGCCTCACCTCCTAAGTTCCTGCCACACCCCCGGACAGCCGCATCAGCTGAGGACCAAGCCTGTGGGGGCATTTCATATACCGTTCATAACATCCAGATGTCCTTGGCCACCAAAAGCCCATCTCATGCACAAATTTCTTTGGTACATCTCTAAGACTCCCCAACATCTCAACAGTCCCAAATGTTGCTCAAAAACACAAGTCCAAAACATCTAAAAAGATTTAAGACATACTCGTAGCTGTGAGCCTCCCATAAAACTGAAAAAAAAAAAACCATACTTCAATATCCAATAACAGTTTGAACATTCCCATTCCAGAAGGAAGGGGGAAGGAAAACCAGCAGAACACATCAAACCCTGTACCTCTTGCATCTGGAGCATATGATGGGATGATGTGAGCCCTCCAGGGTTCAGGCAGCCTTGCTGCTCTGACCATGCTGGCTTTCGCACAGGTGGCCTCCCCTGGGCTGGCTCTGCTCACTGCTCGCAGCTTTCCTGAGCAGATGTTCCGTGTCCCTGGCGTCCTTCCTGAGTCCTCTGCTGCAGCTGAGGCGCCACTCTCACAGCCCCACAGAGTTCCTTCCTAGGCTGCTGGCAGGAAGTCTGACCCTGGAACACAGCACTGAGCCTCACAAGCTTTCTTTTGGAATCTGGGTAAAAGTCTCTATGGCCCATAACATTTATATTATGTTTGTAGAGGCCCATAACATGCCTACACAAACCAGTCATGCAGATGACATCAAGTTCTGCCGCCAACTTGAACAATAGTGAGGCCCCTCGACGTGAATGCTGTGGCCTCCGCGGGCCTGAAACTAGTGCTCCCATCCAAACGAAGTTCTTCCTATTATTGTACGTCTTCACACCTTTGACCTTGATGTCTGCCGAACTCTTGAGGTACCCTCAGGGAACTGTGGTCCAGGGTGCAAAGTACTTGTTTTCTTTTTAATCTCTTAAACCTTCTCTTCCTTGGGGGCAACTTTAACCATATGGCTTTTCTGACAACACTCCAAGTTTTTCAGGTTTCTCCACTCTGCTTTTTCTGTTCTTGATTCTTACTGTAAACCTGGCTTAAAGCAACCAGCAACAGCCTTAAGTACCAAGCTGTCATAAAATTTTCCCCATCTTGGTTGGGTGTGGTGGCACACAACTAATTCCAGTACTTGGGAGGCAGAAGCAGGTAGAGCTCTGTGAGTTTGAGGCCAGCCTGCTCTACATAGCGAATTCCAGACAGCTAGAGCTAGAGACAGACAGACAGACAGACAGACAGACAGACAGACAGACAGACCCTGTCTCAGTCTGATTTTAGTCTACCACCTTTGAATTTAACTTCCTACAAAATCTGGGCAAAATGTAAGCAAGTTTTTGCCACAATGCAGCATTATCTTAGTTACTGTACTGTTTCTGAGAAGGGAAACCACGACCAAAGCAACTCTTAAAAAGAGAGCATTCTTGAGCTTTATTATTTGTTTATGGTTTTTCAAGACAGGGTTTCTCTTTTAGTTCTGACTGTCCTTGAACTCAGAGATCTACCTGCCTCTGCCTCTGCGCGCTGGTATTAAAAGTGTGTGCCACCACACCCAGCTAAAAGAAAGCATTTATTGGGGCTTGCTTTCAGTTTTAGAGGGTTAGTCCATGATCATCATGGAGGAAACAAGACAGGCATGGCATTGTAGCTGAGAACTGTAGATCTTGATCTACAGGTAAGAGAGGGAGAGAGAGGTTGGGGCTGGTGACTGTTTTGGAAACCTCAAAGCCCCACCCCTACTCCACCCCTGTGACATACTTCCTCCAATAAGGCCACACCTCCTAATCCTTCCCAAATAATTCAAATGGAGAGCAAGCATTCAAACATAGAGCCTCTGCCTGGTGTGCTATGGTGGCCCACACCTTTAATCCCAGCACTCGGGAGGCAGGGGCAGGCGGATCTCTGTGAGTTCGAGACCAGCCTGGTCAACAGAGCTAATGCCAGGACAGGCTCCAAAGCCACAAAGAAACCCTGTCTCGAAAAACCAAAAAAAAAAAAAAAAAATCAAACATAGAGCCTATGGGGGTCATTTTCATTCACTACAAACATGAATGGCCCCTAATGCTACATGAGTCATGTTCCGGTCTGAATCCTCCCGAACACTCTATTGTTCACGATTCTATCAGCATTCTGGACTTCTGAGCTCCCAATGGGATTGCCCACTAAACTTTGCTTGCAGCATCCTGGGCCTTCTCTAGCACCACATCTCCAAACTTTTCCAGATTCCCTCCATAAGTCTGGTCCAGAGGTTTCTAAACCACGTGATAAGACAATCCTGGCAACTCCACCTCCTTGCAGGTAGGGATCAGACCTCTCAGCACACGACAGGTACTCCAGAGAAAGAGCTCACAAGAGGAAAGACTGGCCTGGGCTCGGTGTCATTTTCCTACCCCTGGTTGGCTGGCTTCTGATTCGGAGCCTCATGGCAGTGGTTGAGTGGTGAAGCAGCTCACCTCACAGTGACCAGGAAGGAGAAAGAGAAAGAGACAGGAAGGGGCCAGGGTGAGGTATAACATTCAAAGGCATGTGCCCAGTGAACTATTGTGATGGTTTGAATAAGATGTCCCCATAAATCTCATGCATTTGAATATTGGTTGCCAGGTGGTGGCTGTTTGGAAAGAATTAGGGGAGTGTAGCCTTGTTAGAGGACGTGTGTCCCTGGGGTAGACTTTAAAGGGTTTCAGAAGCCTCCCACTATCCCCACTGTGCACTTTGCCTCCTGTTTTTGGATCAAGATGTAAGCTCTCAGCTGTTGCTGCCTCCATACCCTTGGTCTCCCATCATGGGCACTAATCCTCTGAAACCATAAGCCCACTTAATTCTTTCTTTTGAAAGTTGCCTTGACCATGATGCAATAGAAAAGTAACTATGACACCTATGTCATACAGGAAGGCTTCATAGTGCCACCAACTAAGCACCAGGCCTTTGGTACATGAGCCATTGGGGGACATTTCATAGTGAAACCATAATGTTCCTCAACCATAATAGAATGAATTTGGAAGCCCACTGCCACCTGTAACTCTGATGACATTTTAAAAATATTGTATTAATTATTTGATGATACCATGCAGTGTATTTTGATCATACTCCCCCTTCAGTCCTCTCCCCAACTCCTCCAAGTCCACCCTACATCCTATCCTACACTTTAACTTTATGTTCTCTCTCTTGTAATAACCCACCCAGTCCAATTTGTGCTTCCCATATATTCCTGGATATGGGGCCACTCACTAGAGTGTGGTCAACTTACCAGGGACCAAACCCTTAAAGAAAACTGACTCTCCATCACTGAGACGCCGTTAACTGTCTAACTGTCCATACGCTTCAGTGAGGGCTGAGGTCTCATGAACCCTTTCCCCCTCCGTACTTGAGCGATGGCTGGCTTGGCCTTGTGCAGGCACCCACAGTTGCTGAGAGTTTCTGAGTGTACTGTCACTGTTAGTGTCACTCTGGCTCTTAAAATCTCTCTGCGTCTTCTCCTACAGTGGCCCCTAAGCCTCGGCTGGGATATGAGACAGATGTCCCACATGCTGGTGAAATTTAAGAAACTCAATACATAGATGTAAAACACTTCTTAAGAAAAATAGAAAACGGGAGAAGGAGAAGGTACTGTGGCTGGATATGGTGGCACCTACCTGTGTGGCCCCAGGAAGACAGCTCATGCTCAGGGGTTTGGAGAGAGTCTGAACAAGACAGACTCCATTCCTTTAAAAAACAAGCATTTTTATAGAATATTTTCAGATAACCAGAGGATAAGGAAAAAAGTTAGGAAGTGTCTTGAGATGGATGAAAACAAGACACAGAATACCAAAACCTACGGGACATCCTAGAGATTGTGCTTAGGAGGAAATCTAAAGTTTCATGTATGTATATTCAAAGATTCCTACCTTAAGACCATGATAAAAGGGAAGCAGATGGAGCCTAAAGGAAGCAGAATACAAAGTAGCATGTAAATTCAGGGACAGAAAGCTGGGCACTGGGCATCAGTGCTTAGGGGCCGAGGTAGTTGGCTCATGAGTTTCAGACCAACATGGGCTACATAGATCCTGAGAGGTAGCGGGTAGAATGGTGGTGAAGAAAGAACAAATAAAGAGGAAAAGGAGAGGGGGGGGGTTAAGGAAGGAGAAAAAGAAAAAGGAAAGAAGAAAATACAAAGAAACATCAAAGAAACTAAATGTTGGTTCTTTGATTCACTTTTCACTTTGTAACGTGGTCTTGTGTAGCCCAAGATGGCCTCCAACTTACTATGTACCTAGGGATGACCTTGGGCTCCTCGATTCCTGTCTGAATTCTAGGATTACAGATGTGTCACCATACCAGGGGTAGTGACCATCAAACTCATGGCTTCAGAGGGTTCAACCCATGGGCCCTGGCTCCATGTTCCTGGTCTTCTGTGAGGTAGGGCATCAATGGGAACAGGCATGTTTGGAAGAGAAGGAAGAACATTAAAAAACAAACAAACTTTGCTGTATTGACCAAGAAAGTAAGAAGACTCAAATTGTCACAATCAGAAATGAATGGGAGGTGGGGGGCATGGCAGTGCATAGCTACAATCCTAACACTTATGTGGCTGAAGCAGGAAGATTTGCCCAGATGTTGGGGGTCAACCTGGACAATATGTGAGATCCATCTCAAAAGAAAAGGCAGAGAGACAAAGAGAGAGAGAATTGACTGATTCTGAAGTATCCTCCACAGGCTCATGTACTGAATGAACTCTTGGCTTCACCAGTGGCACTATTTTAAGAGGTTCTAGAAACTTCCAGAAATAAGGCCTAGCTGAAGAATATAGGTTACTAAGGGGCCTTGGGGCTGGTTTTTGTTTTGTTTTCTATTTTAGGCTTCTCTCCTTCCTTCCTAAGGTAAGCAGCCTTCTCTTCCTTCCACACTTTCCTGTTCCCATGATACTCTGCCTTACAGAAGACTAGAAACATGGACCCAAGACCATGGTTGAAACCTTTGAGGCTATGAACTCAAACAAACCCTTCTCTCTTAAGCTGTTCCTATCAGGTATTTGGGGGACAGTAACAACCAGGTTACTAAGATGGAAGGACAGGTGACTACCATCCTTAAAGAAATCAACCATGAAGAAATACCATGAACAACTGTATGACAACAAATAGAAAACTTCATAAGATGAACAGATTTTTTTAGAAGATATTATCGAAACTGACTGGGGAAGAAATACGAATCTAGGTAATCTACAGCAAGTAAAGAGATTGAAATAGTAAACCAGTCGCTTCCCACCCGATCAGATGACTGCAAAACAGACTAGTAAGAATGAGGTGACAGCAATGCTTCAGACTCTTCCAAAAACAGGAGAGGGGGCACTTCTCACTTACTCTTCTGAGGCCAATGTTAGATTGATACCAACCAGAAGACCCCAGGGAAAGCACTGCAGCCTCCACCTCCATGCATGTGGTTACTAAAATCCTAGCAAACCAGGTCTCGATCACTGAACTCTTCTACACTGAGACTAAGGTCTGAAATTTGCTGCAAGAATTCAAGGTAGGCTCAATATCCACATATCAGACGTCACCTCAACCAACCCTGATCTAACATATGCTATCCACATCATAAGAGCAAAAACTTCAGCCTTTAGTCCCAGCACTCAGGAGGCAGAGGCAGGCGGATCTTGGTGTGTTTGAGGCTAGCCTGGTCTACAGAGTGAGTACCAGGATAGACTCTAAAAGCTATACAGAGAAACCCTGTCTCAAAAAAAAAAAAAAAAAACCTTCCTATTCCCCTCAAAAAAATGCAGACCAAGCTTTTGGTGAGACGCCACACTCATGCTGAAGACAGTGACAAGTACCAGAGGGCAGGTCTCCAACATGATACAGGGATCTAGGAAAACCCACGAACTCCTCACTTACTGGTAGAAAATGGGTGTTTCCTTCCTAGGTCATCAGCAGCCACAGCAGATCTATACCCTACCACTTCTACCAGCATTACACAGGAGAATGCAGCCAGGAGAACTGGGCAAACAACCTAGCCTGTGGCTCCCATTTTGGAAAGGAAAGGATCCATTTACAAACCATGATCTTACATAGGGCAGATGCTAAAGAATCCATAACAACAAAAAACCTAGTAAACCACAAATGAGTTCATCCAACTTGCAGTCTACATGGTTTCTATAAAAATCTCTCAGAAGTAAGAGAGGGGCAGCAGCAGGATTGAGAGGCCCGCTGGCCTACTCACTGTAACTCCATCTCAAGACAGTAGCAACTCCCCCAAAACACTTAGGAGGAAATTACCAAAAGAAGTGTGTTGTGGAATATTTGTGCAACCAGGCAAAGATGTGTTACATTTGTTGATGCTTCATTTGTTCAACTATGTAAAGATACGTTGCATTTGTTTTACCTTGCCTGCCTAGTCTAATAAAAAGCTGAATGGCCAGTAACTAGGCAGTAGAGGGGTAGGCAGGGCTGGCGAGCAGAGGGAATAAGGAGGAATTTCTGTTCTGGAGAGATTGGGGGTGGGGGTGGAGCGGGGAGAGAAAGAGAGGCCGACACCCACCAGACATAGAGGAAGCAGGGAAATAGGACATACAGAATAAAAAAAAAAAAAGGTAAAAGGCAAAACGTAGATGAAGAGAAACAGGCTAAGTTATAAGAGCTAGTGGGACAAGCATAAGATAAGGCCAAATTTCATAGCTACTGAGTCTCCATGTCATTATCTGGGAGCTGGTTGGCAGCCCAGAAAGAAAGCCTGCTACAGATGTGCAAACCTTAGAGTGTGAAAACCAGACAAGACACTCACAGAGACGGAAGATGGGAGAAGCGGATGGAGGGCAGCATGCAATGCCGAGGACTTTGTCAGAATGCTCTGACTGTGCACTCGGATCTACACAGGGGAAATGTGCTCACCCAAGGGCTTCTTGATCTTCTGAATTCACTGTTTACTATCTCAGTTCCTGTGCGGCAGGAATGCCCACGGCTTAGCTGCTTCCTGCAGCTCAAGGTCTCACGTGGGCTACAGGCATCTCCAGATCTGACCAGAGCAAAAGGAGCCACTGGCTGCCATGCACAGTTTGTTTCCTCCTTGGCTGCTGAACTGAGGCCCTCAGGTCCTTCCTGTGCCAGCCAGACTTCTCCCCAAATCCGTTCACAGCCCAGGAGCTCGCCTGGCCCAGCGGGGCCATTCAAGAGAAAGAGTCATGGACTTGGTGGTTGTTTTGTTTTGTTTTGAGACAAGCTCTCACTCAGTATGCAGGCCTGGCTGTCCTGGAACTCACTGTGAAGACCAGGCTAGCCTCAAACTCACTCATGCCCTGCCTCTGCCTCCCGAGTGCTGGGACTAAAGGTGCCTGCCAACACCACTCAGGCAAATACAAGCTTTGTTTTATTTTGTCTTTGCTGCAGTCTCTGTGACCCAGTTTCAGACGGTCATCTCATCACCTGTGTTTTGTTATTGTCTAAACAAGTCAGGCATCCCTCCCCCATCCATCCCCCACTCACGGGGAAGGGATTGTGTTCAGCTTGAATTCTGGGAGAGAAGGGTCATAGGCCACCCTGGAGGCTGCCCTTGATGACATACCTGCTACCCCCCTCCTCACAGCCAGGGTGACAAGATGTACTGATGCGGGCATATGGCTTCATTTGCTCGCTCCACATACACACAGGTAATGGGCCACTCAACCAAATAATAGTTGAATATATAAATATATCTACATTAATGTTGTTATACTTTAATTTTAATTTATTGCTTATTTATTGCTCTCCACGTGCCATGGCACACATGGGGAGATGAGAGGACAACTTCTAGGAGCTGGTTCTTTCCTTCCACTTTAGTGTTCTCAGGGATTGAACCTGGGTCACCCAGTCTTGGCAGCAAGCACCTTTACCCACTGACCCATCTCACTCACTGGTCCTGCAATTATTTTTAAAATTAAATTACATATTTTACAGTGATAGGGAGCATACCCAGGGCCTCACACATAATGGGCAGCACTCTTCCACTGAGCTACACCCCATCCCTACAAATGCTGATTTCTGAGCACACAGTGAAAACCCCTGGTAGGTAAGAAAGTGCGGAGCGCTTTGTAACATGATGTCTGTTTTGAGATCTAATGTCATGGGAATACGAACCCACTCCCACAAAATCACAGTAATCTTTCCATGAGGACGGATCCCTCACCAGCCTCTGGCGCTATGACACTGAGGACCATGAGCAGCTCCTCGTGAGCACCCCCTTCCCAGGAGGGGAGTCACATTCAAACCACGCACGCAGCGTCATGTCAGACAATGGCAGAACACGACACAGTTCATGAAGCGTTTAATGTGGCTCTTTTCCGAGTTCTCTGCATCTCAGCACCATGGACAATTATTCCACGGATAAGGTCACATCAGTAAGCGGAAGGGTGGTGAAGGGCTTGGCCCTTCGCCTAAGGTTCTGATCACCTGGCCGGTGCCATTCCAGAGAGGGGACAGGACACCCTGGCTCATTCCTGCTGCCCAGCTAGTGCCTGGCAAGTCCCATCTACTGTGCTTGACTCTGTCCTGTTTTCCTCCCTTGCCAGTTTGGTAGGTGACTTTTTTTTTTTTTATCTTCGTAGTTTTGTATTGTTTCTCAGCGTGTTTCTTTGATTATTTATGCAAATGAATATTTTTACCTGCTTATGGTTTGGGGTTTTTGGCAGGGAGGAGCGTCAGCTTCTGGCTCTCTCCCATTGGCAGGTTGATTTTAATCTTCTTGATCTGTAAAGGCTCCCTACAGACTATGAAGAACAAGCTATTGTGTGTGTTACAAATCCTCTTCCACGCTGCCCTCTGTCTTCTATTCATGATTTTTTAAACCATTTGTTTCCATAGGAATTTCAGTTATAAAAATAACATTTGCTTGTGGTAAGGGATTCACAGAGCACAGAGAGATAAGAGAACACAAAGGCCTTTCTTCTTACTGCCTTCATATTCTTTCCTCAAAATAGCTGCTTCAAGTCAGGCAAGATGGTACACATCTAGAATCCTAGGCGGAAGCAGGAGGATGGAGAGTTTGAGACCCGTCTAGGCAAGCCACTGACTTTAGGGAGCACATTAGAAATCACAAGACAAGGAGGCTGTATCAAGCAAGCCTGACTCCCATGTTTCTTTCCCATTTGCCCCTCTGTGCAACCAAGAGTTGAAGCAGCAAGAGTCCTTCACCTACCATCGCAGACTCTGGAACTGTGAGCCAATCTGAACCTCTCTTCTTTATAACTTACCAGCCTTAGGTATTCTATTATAGCAACAGGAAGTGAACTAAGGCAATGTGCACCAAACACTTTGAAGTGAAAATTAATAAATAATATCCACATTCTGACCTTGTGTAAGAATAAAAACAGACAGGCGGGCGGTGGTGGCGCAGGCCTTTAATCCCGCACCCAGGAGGCAGAGGCAAGCGGATCTCTGTGAGTTTGAGGCCAGCCTGGTCTACAGAGTGAGTTCCAAGACAGACTTCAAAGCCAAAGCTACATAGAGAAACCCTGGCTTGAAAAACAAACAAACAAAAAAAAAAGAATAAAATAGACTTGTGAGTATAGAGAAAAATCTGAGGAATCAGGTCGTAAAATTTATCATCGGTTGTTCCTAGAAGTGAGTGAGATTTGAACATTTTACCCTTTCCACTTCTCTGTACTTAGAGCTTTTCTACAGTAAATGTGTGGTACTTGTAGCAATAAAAGGGTTTGTTTTTAATGTTCTATTGTGAGAGTTGCCTTTTGCAAGTTTTGTTTTTACATTTGTCACAGGGTTTGGCTTTCTGCACGGCAGGCTGGAATCCATGGCCGTTTCCTGCTGGTTGTTTTTTTCCAGGTTGCCTGAGAGGCTGAGGGTTTGGAACAAACAGGAGCTGCCCACTTCTCACAGGGCAGCCCCCTAGGTCTGAGTCACACACAGCCCTGGACTCCCAGCCTCACACGCCAGCCCTGTGCCCATGAAGCCCCCCCCCCCCCATCTAAGCTGAGCAGAACCTCTGGGCCTATACACGTGAGAGGCCATTTCTGAGATCCTCAGGCCCGCAAGAGCCAAAGGCCACAGTGCACCCACATTCTGTCTTCTCAACAGTCAGCCTGTCTGATGTGGCACGAGTTAAGATGGCCCCGTTCTTGCTCGTCAGGTGTTAGAACATCTCATTGGGTTTCTCTCATTTACCATCAAACAAGACCTAACTGAGAAGTGGAGCCAGGCCCCCTGTGAGGCCCACAGGTCTCCAGTAACCAGTTCTGCTACAGTAACCGTAGTCTGCTCTTCCTGTGGAAGTCACAGCTCCCAGCTGCCTCCTACTGTAGTCCCTACCCAGGCCACCCAGTAAACCAGCCCTGCTGACCCTTCCCTCTTCAACATCGCCCATGCAAGTCTGTCACTGAGGAAACAGCAAGCAGTGGACCTCACGTTTCCTGGAAGGGTTTAGCTTCTGCTTCCAAGCAGTGTTTCCCCTTATGGCATAGGATGCATGTAACCTCTACCTTTTCTACCAGTGTGCTTCAATACCTAAAGAATGCTTTCTCAAGCCCTGTGTCATGGTGCACACCTGTAATCCTAGCACTAGGGATGCTGAGGAAGGAGGCGCCAAGGTCCAAGGCCAGCCTGGCCTACATAGCAAGAAATTGGAAATAATAATAATGACATTTTTAAAAGCCTTTTCAAAGAATTAGAAACCAGACTCCTATCAAATAAATAGATTGTGGATATTTTCTCCCATTCTGAGACTGTCTTTTACTCTCTTGATATTGTCTTTTTTTCCAACATTGACTTTGAACTTCAGCTCCTTCTGCCTCTATCTCCAGAACACTGGGATTAAAAGGCCCATGCCACCACGCTTGGTTTAAGTAGTGCTGGGTATCAGGGCTACATGTACTCTGCCAATCGAGCTACAACCCCAACCCTCAATAAGGCCTTTTGAAAGACGGATTTTTTTTTTATCTTTAGAGAAATCCAGTTTATCTAGTCTTTCATTTAAGGCGTGTGACTTCAGTGTCCTAAGGAACTGTTGTCAAAGCCAAGGTCATGGAGGTGTACTTCCTTAGCTCTGGGAACGGAGACACCAAAGCCAGAGGGGAAATAACTGTGGAGTTGCCAGGGGACTGAGCAGCAAGGGACCATCATAGGCAAGCTGCCTTAGGGGTGTGCCCACTACTGTCAGATCCCCCAAGAACCCAGAGCCTGTAACTGGGATGAGGTAGAGACAGGAAGACCCAAGAGCCTAGGACCCCTCACATGCCCCTGAATGACCCTGAATGACCCCCAGGGTGACAGCGACTGGTTGAATTGTCCCATATCAACCATCTGCACCTCTGAGTTCCTGACAAACTGTCAGAAGGGAACACCAGGATGCCCGTTGCACAGACTATATGCCGTGTTCCCACTACCATCTAAGCCAGGGCAATCTAGGGGCAGGCTCTGCAATGCTTGATGACTGTATCTGACTGTTCGGACATTGAGATTTCTTACTTCTGAGATTCGTGCATTTGTGAGAAACTGGTGCAGCTCTAGATTCACAGGGTGCTTTAAACCCCGACTTCGTTCCCACTGCAGGAGCGGAACTAAGGGCGAAGGCCACACTATTGCTTTGACCTGCGCATGGCCGTGCTGTGTTTGGCGTACAGCCGGTTGGGGCAGGAAACACTTGTTGCTGGGAGGCCCAGACCCTTTGTGTCTGGGCTGCCAGGGCAAGGGCTTCCAAGGGTACCTCTCTGGGAAGAATCAAGTCCATGAGGAAGATTTTTGGACCAACGTGTATGGGTCTCACTCATTCTACAGCCCCTGGATATCTTAGAAGGAAAGCCCATTTTCATGCATTTTTTTCAACTTAGAACCTCAGCAGTCCTTGCTCTCTGCTTCACCCCTTAGCAGCTCAAGTCTCAGGAGCTGTGAGAGCCCAAAGTGTGTGTGCTAGCTTCTGACCCGAGCTTGAGAATCCCATCCACTGGTTGGCTGGGATATGGGCTTTGTACCTCCTTGAGGAAAGCTGAAACTGTGTTCTCAACAGCCACTTGTAGAAAAATCACACACAGAGAGCAAAGTAAACAGGGCCCTGGGGACACGGCTGTCAACAGCAGTAAGGCTTTTGAGGCCAATGTTGGGAAGCCAGTGCTGAGTTCAGTTTAACCTTTGAGAAAGAATCTGCCAACATTGAGCTAGAGGGCTGTGGGACAGCCCAAGGTCAGAAGTCCACCACATTCCCCAAGGTTATCCAGCAAAGTAGAGCCAGAGCCAAGGGCAGCACCCAGGCCTCCCAGCTCTGGGTCCTTTCGTGTCTCGGAAGCATTCTTTCTCTAAAAAAAAAAAAAAAAGTTTATTTTTATTTTATATGTGTATTTTGCCTGTGAATATGTTTGTGCACCACATGCATGCAATGCCTTTGAAGGCCATAAGATGGTGTTGGATCACCTGGATTTATGTGTTTCTATGTGGGTGCTAGGAATTGAATCTGGGTCCTCTGAAAGAGCAGCCAGTGTTCTACCCACTGAGCTATCTCTCCAGGCCCCCTCCCCAGTATTTCTTTTTGAATTATCCTTTTGAGGACAGTCATTATCTTTTAGACTCTGGCCTTGGCTGATGCCCTGAGAAAGAAGCAAGCATCAGTGTCCAGATGAAACTGTGGTCATTCTAGGAACTGCTTTGTGCTATTGAGTTTAAAGCCCCCAGAGACGCCAGGAAGATGTTTGAACCTAGAGAACACTGGCACATCATGAATGATGTGGGAGGAATGAGAGCAAGAGAGGGATGAGCACACGGGAGGACTGAGCACACGGGAGGACTGAGCACACGGGAGGGATGAGCACACGGGAGGACTGAGCACACGGGAGGGATGGGCACATGGGAGGGATGTGTACACAGGAAGGATCAGAACCAGGAAGATTCAGCGAATGAGGCTTATGACATTACCAGTACGGTAGTCAAGGACAGCCTTGTATGAATGGATGGTGGCTCACACGGAGGATAAAAGTGTAGTGAGAATAGAGAGGGGGACCAGGGAGGCACGCTGCACACTGATGATGCTTCTTTGCATGAGGTGTTAGCCACACTCTTTGGAAGTGGCAGGAACCCGAGCCACCCGGGGGCTTGTGGATGACATCTGCTTGCTTTCAGGAAGCTCCTGCTTCCTGCTTCTAAGAATAAGGGTAAACAGTGTTGCTTAAAGGATCTGCAGGCTGCTCGGGACGTAAGTACTCAGGCCCTGCACAGCCCCGCTGCTGTGACACTAAGTTGGGTCTCCTGGCTGTTAAAGCCACCTGTAGCTGTTGATGCTCTTGGGGCCTTGGCTGGGCACTCGGGTACCTCCTCACCTCCTCTCTGGGCTGTCACAGCTGCCCAGAAAGAGTTCAACCCTTTTCTTGACCTGACATCCCCAGCCAGCAGTGGCAGCCACTTATGTTCCTGCAGGTCCACTACTCCTTAAACCTTGGCTGTCTACTGGGGCGCCCTGCCCGTGGTTTCAGAGAACAGCGCCCCCCGTACCAGCTGGAGCAGGAAAGGGCACAGTCCCGTACCTAGAGAGCCTAGTGGCCCATGGTTAAAAGCTGGCAAAGAGAATCTCTCTCTGCGGTGGTCACATGAGTGAGACAGGAAGTGAAGTTGCTGGCAGCCATTGTCCAGCATGAGGGATGAAGCCTGGAGAGAGAGAGAGAGAGAGAGAGAGAGAGAGAGAGAGAGAGAGAGAGAGAGAGAGAGAGAGAGAGAGAGAGA
>NW_026068017.1:692390-793113 GCF_014885135.2 Alexandromys fortis | reverse complement strand
TTGAAGTCGTTCTTTGAGAATTCTTCATCTAGCCTTTACTGAGGCAATCTGTGCTCCAGATTCTTCAGTGCAATGAATCAATGACCCAATGATCTCCGGTTAGTGTGTCAGCCATTCGAACGGGGTTTCTATCCCCAGGTGGACCCAGGGAGCCCCCTTTTCTCTGGAACACTGCCAGGATGTTGCTTGGTGCTGGCCTGCCTCGGACTCCTAAGTATCCTGTTCAAACACTAAGATGCGAGGGAGCCAGGGAGGTGAGCCCTGGCAGCCAGGTGGAGGCTGGGAGCCAGTGCGTGTTCTTTCCTGGGGCCTAAACTAGGTAAGACTCACAGTGCTGGTGATCCCAACTCATCTAGCCACTATGGCACTGACGCTGGTCCCTGAGGCCCCAAGGGACAGGCATTGCTCAGGACTCAGTCATCAGATAGGCTCTGTCTGCTCAGTAAGTATAGGGAGGTGAGACCCTGCCCCTGCCCCAGTGTCTGGCTCAGACCCCTCAGTCACAGCTGTGGGCTGATTCCCCGAGGAAGCCTCCCGTGAACAAAGATTCTCCCCCCAAAATAGAAACTCATTGACTTGGAACGCAGCACGAGGCCCTTGGCTCTGTGCCTCCCCGAGTGCCGTAATGCAAGACTGGGAAACTGAGGTCTAGAGAGGGGTAGTCTTGTCAGAATCTGTTGTGGCCTGAGGTGTAACTACAGCAGGGATTGGGGGCCCTACCTCAGCAAAGCCCATTCCTGAAGCCTGCCAGGGAGAATGGTGGCTCTGGGTAAATGAGCTGCCCAGGCCAGGGCCAAGGGCTGTTCGTGCATCTGTTTGTCACATGCCAGTGTGTTTGTCCCCAGTCAGTGTGAAAGATTTGAACACTCGGACAAGAGCTCTTAGCTCCCAAGGTACAGGCAGAATCTTCAAAAAGAAGGTGGCCCAAGACAGGCAGGAGGTGTTGTGCTGAGAGCAGGTAGGTGTCTGGTCTATGGCTGGAGCTCCCCAGCTCCTTCTGAGGATCTGAGCCTCGCATCCCAGTGCAGATCACAGTGGTAGGATGGTGGGCACCTTCCCTTCCCTCACAACGCCGCCTTTCGGATGCAACCCTCCAGGTCTCCTGCTGGGGAGCATCTAAATGAGGAGCCCAGGCAAGGAGTAGAAATGGAGCCACAGACTTGGGCAGGGGAATGACTGTGAACACAGGCCTAACTTAGGACATTACCAAGATGATGCTTTAAAGCCCCTCAGACCCCCACCTACTTGTCCAGCCAGGCTGAGCTCTCGAGAAGCTGTCCCCTAGACCTGCATTTGGCAGGTGCACACTCCAGAGGGCCGCAAGCAGGGTAGGGCAGGGCAGGTAGATTTGGGTGTGTTCAAGGCTAACATTCTCTACACGGTGAATTCCAGGTCAACCAGGGCTACACAGTGAGAACCCGTGTCTTAGTCAGGGTTTCTGTTCCTGTGATGAAACACCATGACCAAATGCAACTTGGAGAGAGAGGAAAGGTTTATTTCCCCTACTCCATCATGTAACGGCTCATCATCAAAGCCAGTGAGGGCAGGAACTCAGGGCAGACACCTGAGGCAGGAGCTGATGCAGAGGCCATGGAGGAGCGCTGCTTACTGGCTCCCTCCACGTTTCTCGCTCAGCCTGTTTTCTTAGAGCACCAAGGACCACCAGTCCAGGAGTGTGCCCACTCATACTAGGCTGGGCTCTTTCCCACCAATCACTAATTAAGAAAATGCCCTACAGGCTTGCCTAAAGCCCCATCTAAGGGAGGCATTTTCTCAACTGAGGTTCCCTCTTCTCAGATGACTCTAGCTTGTGTAAAGTTGACATAAAACCAGCCTGTATACCCTGCCTCCAACAAAGCAAAATGAAGCAACAACAAAGAATTAACACTCTAGTAAACAGCTCACAGTGCTGTGGCCATGGCTGGGCTGTCCAGGCAGGACCCACAGTGTCCACACTTAGTCTATGGCTAGCATAATACCGTGAATCCCTAGGGCTGATGTTTGAGGCAACATCACATGGATTTTACACACGCACACACACATGCACACACACACACACACACGCGCGCGCGAGCACATACACACACTTTCACACCATCTTGCTTTATCTGGGCTGGGATGTGGTTCAGCAGTAGGATTTCTCACACACACACACACACACACACACGCATACACATGCACACACACACACCATCTTGCTTCATCTGGGCTGGGATGTGGTTCAGCAGTAGAGTATTTACATAGCGTCTGTGAGGCTCTGGATTAACCCCCAGCACTATAAAAAAAAAAAAAAAACAAATAAGAGAGAGAGAGAGAGAGAGAAGCGGGGAGGGCAAGCAGGCAAACACAGAATGCAGAGGGAGATGCACAGACAGGTGTGCGGGGAGGAGCGAGGGTCCCATGGCGACTGCTCATGGGCTTGGTCCTCCAGGCTCAGCTCTAGGCTCTCCTCTCTTCAGTGATGCTCAGAATAGAGCCGGGCAGGCCCTGGCCCCTCAGGCTCTCTGGGCCTGTGAACTGCTATACTTTATCACCGGAAGTCACATGTCTGCTCTCACACAGAGGCTGTGTGACGCACCCAGGTTCTAAGATGGCTGTGCTGCTCCTCCTCCGTCTTCTTGCAGGGCCACCCTCTAGTGGACACCTCGGTGGGGCCACTCCTGCCTGTGGCTCCCCTCCAGCTGCGGTTATGTGCCCCTCTAAAATTCCAACTTACACACACGACCACTGTGCTCCTTACAGGGCTCCAGAGTCGGGGCATTAGGCGACAATCAGGATGGAAGCCCAGTGTTTGGGGGGCCAGAGCAGGAAGAGTGTGAATCTGAGGGCAGCGGGACTGGATGGTGAAATCTTGTGTTAAGAAACCAAATGAGGGCTGGAGAGATGGCTCAGAGGTTAAGAGCACTGCCTGCTCTTCCAGAGGTCCTGAGTTCAATTCCCAGCAACCACATGGTGGCTCACAACCATCTGTAATGAGATCTGGCGCCCTCCTCTGGTGTGAGGGCATACATGGAGGCAGAATGTTGTATACATAACAAATAAATAAATCTTTAAAAAAAAAAAAAAAAGAAAAGAAACCAAATGAGGGCTGGAGAGATGGCTCAGAGGTTAAGAACATTGGCTGCTCTTCCAGAGGTCCTGAGTTCAGTTCCTAACACCCACATATGGCTCACAACCATCTACAATGAGATCTGGTGCCCTCTTCTGACCTGTAGGCAGACATTTGGGCAGAACACTGTATACATAATAAATAAATAAATCTTTAAAAAGAAAAGGTAGATGAAGAATTAAAAAAAAAAGAAACCAAATGGAATGACAATAAAATCACAGTGGGCAAAATGCTCCTTGAGACCATCTGAGAACCGTGGTGATAGGTGCCACCCCTGTCAGCTGGGCCAGCCTCTCGCCATTCCTGCCATATCAGGTGTCCAGGTATCCCCAGTGCTCCTGTAGTGATGCCCCAGCTCTCTACCCTGAGGTCCTGAGAGACACTTGGTCCACAGCCCTATCACACTCAACGGCAGGGAAACCATGACCTTCACGCTTGTGTGTCCCGTCTGCCTTCTCGTCCCGGAGAGCACAGAGAGGAATATGGCGTCACAGCTGGCAGTACCCGGTGTAGACTGTGGGCCAAGCACACAGCGCCGAGGAACAGACCCTGCAGATCCTGTGACTCTGAGAACCAGCAGACAGAATAAGGAGCCTGGAGGTCAGCCATTTCAGGAGGTCCCCACCTCATCGCCTCCTTCCTCAACCAAAGTCAGTCTAAGTTTTACAGCCTCACACTGGATGCCTCATGGACACAAAACAGCTGCTGCCGCCCCCAAACATCATAGCTTGTCACAGGCAGGAAGCATCAAAATCAAAGTTCTCACATTCTCGGTATTTTATTTAAAAAAAATACAAGCCGGGCGATGGTGGCGCATGCCTTTAATCCCAGCACTCGGGAGGCAGAGGCAGGCGGATCTCTGTGAGTTCGAGACCAGCCTGGTCTACAGAGCTAGTTCCAGGACAGGCTCCAAAGCCACAGAGAAACCCTGTCTCGAAAAAACCAAAAAAAAAAAAAAAAAAAAATACAAAAAGCAACAAAACGCCCCAGCAAATTTCCTATTATATTTCACTGGCTAGAGTTTAGTGACATGGTCAGCCTGGGCTGCTGGGAACCTGGGAAAACCAGTGTTTGGCACAGAGGAAGGACACTTGGCTCAGACCATTCATGATTCATGCACTCCGCCTGGGTAGTTTTGCTACCTGAAGCAAATTCCGGCCGTTAGCAAAAGGTGTGCTTGTTATCAGCAGTGGGGAGATGCCTGCTGGGTGGCCAGCTAGCAATGCCCCTCGCTTCCTCAATTAAACACTCCACTGAGGTGGTGCCTGTTAATACTCCCATTTCACAGATGATAAAACTGAGACTCGGAGATGTCTAAGACCTTTCCTGAGGTAACACAGGCACACGGGTTCATCCCAGGTCTGTCTCCCACCAAGCATGCTCCTAACTCTCATTGGGGGGCGTGCTGTCCAGGGATCCCCTCACGACTGTGGCCCTTGTTTTTGTATTTGTATGTTGCCAGTGTCTTGCAATTGATAGAGATCTACCGAGCTGATTGAAGCAACCATTCGGTTTTGATACTTGCTGCCTTGCGATGTATTTTAGAGCGCGCAAACCTGCCGCCACCTTTAGTAACCCACCCGCCAGCTCCGTATTGTTTTCCCGCTGGTTCCTGCAGGTTCCTGAAGTCCTGGGCACGATTCCAACATAAATATCAGCAATGATGGAAATGTGGGGGAAGGAGAGGAGGGTGAACGGCCAGTCGAGGCCCAAGAGTGTCAGTTCCTCATTAGCTCTGGAGCCATGGAAAGTTCTTTGTTCCTGCTTGCTGGCTCCTTGCCTCCAGGATCTGGGTGGGTATTGCCCTGCGCCAGCTTCCTGCTCAGATCACAGACAGTCTGGCGAACAGAGGCCAGAGCCAAGCTGGGTGCTTGAGAATAGACTTGGGGCCAGGGGGGTTCACAGCTCAGGGAGCAACAGCCTGGTCCCCTCTGTGGGCATCCCCTCGGTCGGGGTGACAATGACAGGGAATTTCTGCCCTTCTCACTTCACATGGAGAAAACGGGTTGGGGGACACAAAGCGTCTGTTCAAGGCCACACTGTAGAGCTTCTGCGATGGCCTTTGCAGGTGGAGCACCTCCTTCTAGTCAAGGGTGACTGGTAGGATTCATGGCGACCTCAGAGAGAGTGCCAAGGACATTGCTGGGAGCCCAGTCTCAGCGCTGTCCCAGGCTGTAACTCAGGGCTTTAGAGAAGGGTGTTTGGGGAAGATTGGGTTTACAGCCCAGCGCCACAGGGGCCAGGGCTCTGGTGAACATAGCCAGCCATTTCTCCATCCACAGCACTGCAGCCACGGGAGGCTTGTGAGCTCCCTGCTCTACTATTCAGCAGGGTGTGGCCTTGCCTCCTCTGGCATAGGGAAGTTGTCCTTTGAAGGATGCAGTGAAGCCCTTTGGATGATGGCACAGGCATGTGATCCCAGCTCTTCTGGGGCAGGAGAATGGCAGGTTTCAGGCCAGCCTGGCTAAGGAGACCGCACCTCACAATAAGGAGTCGTTCTTTCCCATCGAGAGCCCCCCCCCCACCTCCTGCAGCCGAGATTGTGAATGATCAACCAGGAGAGCCTGTGTGGATTTGAATATGCAAATGAGGGATGTGGCTTCAGGAAATGTGAAGCAAATAGAACTCAACTTGCAAATTCTAGTATTTTCATGGAGTGCATTGTTAG
Organism: Alexandromys fortis; assembly: GCF_014885135.2. Classification (NCBI taxonomy): domain Eukaryota; kingdom Metazoa; phylum Chordata; class Mammalia; order Rodentia; family Cricetidae; genus Alexandromys; species Alexandromys fortis. Next base: position 787,336 of record NW_026068017.1, on the reverse strand, counting down.
AAGCCAGGGAACACAGCCCCACAGAAATTCCCTTCCACCCCAGGGTCCAGTGACACCCACGTTGGCTAACCACTCTGGGAGTCGCCTCTCCGTGGTAACAGATTCCCCTAGTCTCCAGAGCCAGGGCTAGGTTAGTCGTAAGTCGCAAGTTGTGGCATCAGGGAAAGTCCCCCAAAGAGGTAAAGGACATTCTGAGGCCACCCACTGAGCCATCTCTGGGTCAGGTCAGAGAGTCCTCCGTGTACCTGCTCTGAGGTGGCCAGAACCCAGGAGCTTGCTTGGCCCTGCCACCCTGAGGACCTGGCTGCCTTTGTCAACTTTGCCCACATCTCTGAGCTCCCAGGCTCTACCTGAGGACCTGGAAAGGACCCAGGGTACTGGGGGTAACCTGGCAGAAACAGAGCCTAGGCACTGGGCCACAATGACAGGATATCCCCAGGGAGCTGGGCTGGCTGCCCACACAGGGAACGCCGGGGTGGAGCCCTGGCATAGCTGGACTAGAAGGCCCCAAAGGGCACAGGGGGAAAGTCAGGACAGCTGGTCCCTCCAGGCAGTGAATGGCCCAGCATTGTCATGGAAAGTGTGACCACAAGCAAGAGTGAGGCAGAGGAAGTTGGGTGCCCACAAACAGAGATGTGAGTTTTTTCCATTGCTCCATTCTGAAAGCCAAAGGCGCCACTTTTTCCTGGGGGGGGGGGGGGCACATGACTACAGTCCACTAGCGATCTTAGAATTAGACATGGGTCTATCCCACCTACTATCTGGCTATAGATCTAGAGTGGAGGGGGCTTCCCCAGACTCTATAGCCAGGGCAATACACACTGGCCTGGGGACTTGACCACCTGAACTCAGCTCTAGCCTGGAAGAACCCAGAGTAAGGACCACCCTAAGCCCCGACCCAACCATGCATATAGGACCTGGCTTTTAAACTTCCCACAGTGGCCTCTTCTGTGTTCCGTGGGGATAAATCCCACTTTTAAAGCCACATGGCTCAAGGACCACAAGCTTGGCTGGTCAACAATTTCCAAGGCAAATCAGTGTTCTTTGTTGACTCGGCCTCCTGCCTAGGCTGTGCAGGAGGCTGGCCCGATGTGCTGCCTTCCTCCCAGTCAGCCCACTCCTGTCATTGCCAGGGTGCTGGTAGTTGAAGCACACAACTGGCCAAGAGACTGTGACTTTGTGACAGACACTGTGGTAGGTAAAGGAGGGAAGCCCGAGAGCCGTGTGGACCTGGGCCAATTCCAGCTCCACTCTGGGCCTTAAACCCCTGACTACGTGGTATGGTTGTGACATAAGCTATATCCCCACAATACACGACGCTCACTCATTCTTTCTCCCGTATTGATAGCTCATCTGCTTTTCCCGCCCCAAGAACTGGATTTAGCCAATATCACCAAGAGTCTAACAGAAGGTGGTTCGGGTGCTGAGTAATGAGATGCCCTCTTTGCCCTTCAAATTTCTAACAGCATCATCACCACCCCCTGGGTTCCATTTTAACCAGTGCCCAGTGCTTCTGTGTTTGCTGTGTTCCCACTGGCAGCCTCCAGTTGATATGTCCCTCCATGATGGAGTACCATCTGAATCCTCAAAGGTGGTCTCAGGGGCAGCCTGCGCTGAGAGTCATTATGAAGTCATCCTCCCGGCTAGGAATGTCCTAAGAGGGTCAGATGGCAGAGAAGAGCGGCCTTCCCAGAGAAGGTAACAGTGTGGGCACCGACAAGGAGAAAGGGTGGAGATTGGTTGATGTGACTGGAACCTGAGGCGGTGGAAGTGCAGGGGCACAAGATACGCCTGGCCAGTTGGCCTTCAACAGGGGGTTGATCCTACCGGAGAAGACCACAGGGGGTCATGGAAGGCTCTAAGCAAGGGAGAGGCTGCACAGCTGCTTAGGAAGAGGACTCCAGGCCAGCAGCAGACACAGGAAGAGGCGGGCCTTAGAAGTAGGCCCTCCCTCTCATGACATGCTACTCTTCCTGAGGTCCAGGGGTGCCTCTGGAGGGAGAGGACGACTTCCTGTCCTTGGTCTGGCTGGGGAGATAAGGGGGTGAGGACAGGAAGTTGTCTTAAGGAGTTAGCACGGCCTGATGTCCCACTGCAGGGCCGGCCTAGAGCGAGGGGAAGAGGCACAAAATGCCAACAAGTGCCCTGGGCTGGCCTGGGGACCCCGAGTGCTTCTCTCTGTCCCCTGATGACAAGCCACATTTCTGTGGCCCAGTAGGTGACATGTGCTCCTTCTAGAACAGGCATCATGAGTGTGCCTGTCTTCTGGAGACCTCCTGGCACCCTCTATGGGACAGCTCAGGTGGCCACTCTCAAGAGTGTCCACAGGTAGAGGATCTGGGGACAAACAACAGTCAGGGTGCTGGCAGGGGTCATGTGGGGGCTGTGGAGGCTCCAGTGGCCCCAGGAACTCCCAGAAATGAGACAGCTGGAAGGGGAGCCGTGTATCTAGCTGAGGGACAGAATGAGCAAGAATCCAGAGGCCAGCCTCCTCCTGGGAGGAGAGAACCAGGCGTGAATTCAGGGGCTCCCCCATGGAGGCAGGCAGTAAGCAGCTAGAAGAGGGGATAGGTGATGTGGGAGACTCCTTGGAAATCCACCTCAGAGACAGAAAAAGAGGGTATGAAGGAGGCTCCAGACCAAGGGGCCGATCCCAGGAGGACTGATGGGACATGCCAGGGGCTGGTACAGGGTCCCTAAGCCTGAACATTCAAACAATACACCCAGGATAGGGTAGAGTACCAGATGACTTAGGGATCTCCCACTCTGAAAGGCTGGAAGCAAAGGGCTTCCCACTTGTCCCCCAAAGGTGGCGATCCAAGCAGAGGACTGGGAGCCCAAGACAATAGACTCAGCTGGATGGTGGTGGCACACACCTTTAATCCCAGCACTAGAGAGGCAGAGGCAGGTGGATCTGTGAGTTTGAGGCTAGCCTGGTCTACAGAGAGAGTTCCAGGATAGCCATGGTGGTACAAAAAACTCTGTCTCAAAAAAAAGGCAATAGACTCAGAGACTCAGAACAGCACTTAGTAGGGACTGAGGATCCCTGAGGTGTCTGCAGCCAGACATTTCTGAGCCCCCAAAAGAAGGTAAGGTTCTCAAGCCTATAAATCTGAGGGTATTTTGGTTTGGCTTGGTTTTATAAGACATAGCAGGAGGCTGGTCTTGAACCTAAGAACCTCCTGCCCCAGCTTCCTGAGTGAAGGGATTGAAGGAATGTGTTACCCCACTTGGGTGGGAGGGGGCAGATCTAAGATCCTGACTCATGGTACAAGTCCTCCTCAGTTGTTCTGATAACAGACATAGCTCTGCCTGCTGTGGAAGCTCCTCCCGGGTCATGGATCTGGGGCTATGGGGGGGAAGCAAGGCTAATGAATTCCTCTAAGGGAAATCTAGGGGGTTGGAGTGTGGTTCTAGTACCAGCCACAGGGCTTGCGTGGAAGCCCTTCGTTTCTCTCTGGGAAGCAGGGTTTCCATCTCTCTCCATGGGAGCTGTGCACTAATGGCCACCACAGGTCCCTCTGCAATTCCCATCATAATTTGGGTTAATGAACCACAGTAGGTCTCTACTAAACACCCCCAGGTTCCCAATCCAACAGTTAGCCCTAATGCTACCTAAGGTCCAGCTTTCTACTTCCAAATAACAGAAACCCTGAGAGACCTGCCCCCCAGCTGGGATTTTATTGACTCCTTATCTCTGGCAGATGAAGGTGCTCTTAGGGCTCCATCGGAGACCCACCTCTTAGTAAATCAACTCTCTGCAGCACTGGGGATCAAAGCCAGGCCTGACATCTGCCGGACAAGTGCTCTACCGCTGAAGTACACCTCAGCCTAGAAATACGCCATCTCCTCGCTGCCCTGGCCCCTCTTCCGCCTCCTCTTCTCCTGCCTTCCCTTCACCCCACTTTGCACGACTTAGCTGATCTCAAACTCGCAACCCTCTTGCCTCAGGTGTCCGGAGTGCTGGGTTTATGAGTCTGTCTGCACTGCCATCCCCCACTGATGGTGACAAGATGGCTGCCGGCCATCAATAGCCTCTGTAGTAAAAATATTTTCCCCAGTATTTTAACAAAAAATCCAAGTCAATATATTTGGTTGGCTGGGTTCTAGTCGGTGCTACTTCTGAGTCAATCCTGTGGCCAGGGAACTACAGGCTGTCTCATTTTCTAGGACATTCATACACTAGCCTCTGGATCTCAGAAACGGGATCATTTCTGGGGCAGAGAGTAGAACAGGAAAGGGAAGAATCCTAGAATGAAAACTGAGGAAGAGACAACGCTTATTATGGTCCATTTCCTGGACCGTGGGAGTGGGCCATTATGTCCATGCTTGGGTAAGAACACTGTCTCTTTTCCTCCTCCCTCCTCCTTCTTTCTTTTTTTTTTTTTTAAAGATTTATTTTACCTTTTTTTCTTATTGTTTATTTATTTTATGTACACTGGTGTGAAGGTGTCAGATCCCCTGGAACTGGATGATACCCTGGAACTGGATCTTCAGACAGTTGTGAGCTGCCATGTGGGTGCTGGGAACTGAACCCGGGTCCTCTGGAAGAGCAGTCAGTGCTCTTAACCACTGAGCCATCTCTCCAGCCCCCCCCTCCTTCTTTCTAAGCATGGACTACATTTCCCAGCTCCCCTTGCAGACAGGTGTCAAGGGCCATGTGACAAACTGTCGCCTACAGACTATGAGAGGAAATGACATTGGCACCAGGATTGGCTCATGAAAGCCTCCCTCCCTGGCTCCTAGAAGCTCGTGTGCTGACCTTGCACCACAGTGAAAAAAGCAGAACCACAAACAGGAAAGAGTTTGGGTCTCGGTGTCACCGCCTGGCCACGTGTTCAATAGGCCTCACAATCTACACAGTTAGAAGTAAACTTTTGTAGACAGCTGTAGCACAGTTAATAAAAACTCAGAGACAGATATTGGGGTTCAACCTGAAGGTCAGAAAAGCAAAACAGCCAGCCACTGGCTCTTACCTCTGCCTCAGTCTGAAATGGAGATCCTGCCTCCAGGAGTCTCAGAATGAGACTGTGTCTGAGAGCTATCTCCTCCAGTCTTAAAGGCGTGCCACCACAACCACCTGGTTTCTATGGCAAACTAGTGTGGCTACTGGGATTAAAGGTGTGTGTCACCACTGCCTGGTCTGTAAGGCTGACCAGTGGGGCTGTTTTACTCTCTGACCTTCATGCAAGCTTTATTTATTAAAATACAAATGAAATACCACTACACACTAGCCTCGATGTAGTTACTTTGGGCTGACTTTTGTGGCAGTTGGTTTACCCTGACAGTTACCCACGAGCAAAGAGAGGCTCAGAAGTGTGAAGCACCTTGCCTAAGGCCACACAGCCTAGAAAAGGCAGGGCTCAGAATTGAAGTTGGACTTATATCTAGTCACAAATAGCTCCTTGACTCAAAAAGCAAACCAGGGGCTGGTGAGATGGCTCAGAGGTTAAGAACACTGCCTGCTCCTCCAGAGGTTCTGAGTTCAATCCCTAGCAACCACTTGGTGGCTCACAACCATCTATAATGAGATCTGGTGCCCTCTTCTGGCCTGCAGGCATACATGCAGGCAGAACACTACATAATACATAAATAAATCTTTAAAAAAACAAACAAACAAACAAAAAACTAGAAAAGGACTATAAATCTCCAGAAATTTGTTAAAAATAGATATGCCTGGTCTGAACACTGGTCCCCTTCTGGTCTGGTCCCCTCCCAGTAGGACCTCTGGCCTGTTCACCCTGTTTGTACTGTTGGGCCTGGGCTTCTCTTTTTCTTGGTGTGTGTGTGTCTGTCTGTCTGTGTGTATGTGCATGTGGTAGGGCATACAGGTGGCTTGAGTGTGTGTGGATATAAGGGTGGCTTAGGGGGTATACAGGTGGCTTGTGGGGGGTATACAGGTGGCTTGTGTGTGTGGACGGGGTGGTATACAGGTGGCTTGTGTGTGTGGACGGGGTGGTATACAGGTGGCTTGTGTGTGTGGACGAGGTGGTATACAGGTGGCTTGGGGGTATACAAGTGGCTTCTGTGTGTGGACAGGGTGGTTTACAGGTGGCTTGTGTGTGGGGTATACAGGTGGCTTGTGTGTGTGGACGGGGTGGTATACAGGTGGCTTGTCGGGGGTATACAGGTGGCTTGTGGGGGGTATACAGGTGGCTTGTGTGTGTGGACGGGGTGGTATACAGGTGGCTGAAGATGCTTCCCAGGATCTCTCTTCAGTCCCGAATAGAGACATGTTCTTCGACACCTCCCCTGGTCTCCTCAGCCCTCTAACACCTACTTCAGTGACTCCTCTCTGTACCTCCTAGGCCTGACCCGACCCCTACCCAAACAAGCTGAAGCAGAAACTCGGGCTCGGGTGACTCCACTTTCCCTTGCTCCATCCGTCAGTTCCCCACATTAGCTCCATGGAAGACTTTTCTAGAAGGCAAATCTGATCCTATCTCTCATTGCTTAAAGCCTTCAGGATCTATCCTCCAGATATCCATCTTCTGCTCCCATGATGCAGCTGTGCTGGAACTGGATCTCTATCCGTGACACACGGCTGATGTTTCTCACGTTTAATTCCAACAGCTTGTGACTGCTTGCAACACCCTCTTCATTTGTCCAAACCCTCCCCGGGAACACCTGCCTCCGCCTGACTGTCCTGGCCTCTCACGTGAGGCAGCCAGCCTGCTGGCAAATTGCCACTAGCTGCCCCGTGGGAGAGTTAGAAAACTCTGGGGCTAGCTAGGCCTGGAGCTGTGAGGCCATGACAGCTGCCCGGAAGTGGGGAGAACAGGCCTGCCCTTTGGACAGCCTGCTAGTGACCATGTATGTCACCCTGGATTGGAGACACAGAAGCCGCAGACAGAGAGCTGGACTATGTAATGGCTCGGTGGGAATGAAGGGAACTTTGGAGAGATGCTTAGAAGTCCTGATGAGGACAGCTGAGCAGGTGGAGCACCCTGACAGGTGTATTCACCTGGGAGGTAGGAACCACAGTTTTGCTCAGCCCATGTGGTTTGAAGACAGGGTGGAGTGGCCTGGAGCAAGGGGTAGGGCTGCCAGAGCAAACAACCAGGCCTCCAGGCCCTGCCTTCTAGCAAACATCAACTCACAGCTGTGGATGGGGGCAGTGGGAGGGACTTGGGGTTAATGTCCCTGAGGCTGGCCGAGGAGGTGTGTGCTTGGGAGGAAGTAGGGACGTCTGCTGCTCGAATGCCTACAGCTCCGTGTCTCAGGGGGCAAGGTTTCCAGTGGGGAACCATCCCTGGCTGGCTCTGTCTGCAGCAAAGTCCTAACAAGTTTCCTAGCAACTTACAAATGGAGAGACTGTCTGTGTACTATTCTGGTCAGAGGGGAAGGGATGGAGGAAGATACCTAGGGATGCTGGAGCTGAAACGTAAAATGTCAGAATAGGAGCTCAGGCTCCTATTACAAGTAGCACACACTTGTAATCCTAGCATTCTGGAAGCTGAGGCAGGAGGATTGCCAAGAATTTGAAGACAGCCTGTACTACATCGCAGACCCTGTCTCAAAAAAATCCAAAGTAAACAAATAAAATGTCAGTTGGAAGGAGATACAGCCATAAAAACAGCATTCCTTCACCTCTATGCCAGCTGAGACCCAGCTGATGTCACAAGGTCTGGACAACCCTTCACAAGCCACTAAAAGGCTCAACCTGTCCCTGTCCTCACCATTCAATATCCTGAAGGCATAGAGGGTTGGAAATAGAAGATGAGAAATCCTGGCTCTGGGTGCCCAGTTCAGGCAGGTCAGAGGCTTCAGGCTGCATGGGTGCCTTAGGGCTTAGGTGCCAAGAAGCACCATCCTGGCAGCCTTGGTGATCCAGAGACAGCACTGAGTGCAAGAGCAGAAGGGCGGTGATGAGGTCACCCTGTTCTCTTGGCTCCTTGTCTTGGAAGGTGAGTGGTCTCTGCCTTCCCCACCTCCCTGGGCCTGCACCCGGTTGGCACTCCCTGGCAGTGCTGACAGGGAGATTTCCTCTGTCTCTGTCCCTCCCTCAGCCAAGGTCACTCCTGCTGGGCATCCTAAGCAGGGAACCCCTCTGCCTCGCTCCTGCTCCCGGGAGAATCTCTCTGGATCCCCCATTCACCGGCGAGGGAATGCTTGAGTGGTAGGTAACATCCTGGTGCTCTTTACCTTTCTTCTCCACTGGACCACTCTTAGGGTCTTAGAGATGCGGGTGCATGAGCAATGAGCGCTCATCGCAGGACCTTTGGGAAAGAATAAAGCGCACACATTCAGCACCCGAGGAAAGCATCAGGTTGCTTCCTCTGCAGGAGACCCACGAGTGCACAGCGTCTGCTTCCCGCCAGACCCGGGGTCGCTGCGCTGAGGTGGAGTTGGGAAGGGAAACCACCCAGCAGACAGCTGCAGTTTGCAAAGCCCCGCTCCACCCCTAGGGCACCGAGAGGCGGCGACGTGGCAGCTGCACGCACCCCACCTCTGCAGACCGGGTTCGAGGCTCCCGCAGTCTTAGTGCCGGGTTCGGTAGGACTGGCGGGGATTCCGTCCCCGCAGCCCGGAGGGGTGGGGCGGGGCGGCGGCGGTGGGGGCAGCCGGAAGGGGTGTGGGTGCGGGGGCGGGTCCCGCGCCGCCCCGCCCAGGGGACGGAGCCTGGGGCGCAGCATCCTGGCGCGGGCCAGGCCGCCTCAGTCACTGCCGTCGGGGAAGGTCCCAGCGCGGTCATGGCCTCGCGAGGTGCCCGCCCCGGCTCAAGTCCTCAGCACCCCGCTCAGTAACCCCGAGGAAAGGTGGCCTGGACGTCGCGGACGGCTGGGCGGGCAGCATGGAGGAGGCGCACCTGCTCCCGGCTGCCGACGTGCTGCGCCGCTTCTCGGTGTCAGCCGAAGGCGGCTTGAGCCCGGAGCAGGTGACCGACGCGCGGGAGCGCTACGGCCCCAACGGTGAGCGCGAGTCTCTACCCCCCGCAGTGGGGAGCGGTCGCCCCCCCCCCCATCCTTGCTCTCGGCAGGAAGCTGGGGCTCCGTAAACCTCCGCAGATGCTAGTGGGGCACCTGGCGGGGCCTCACGGCCTCCTTCGTGGGGAGCAGAGGATCCGGTCCCCCACTCCCCGTCATTATGCACCCCTGCAAGCCTTAGCCTATCCTATCTGAAGGCCTCGTTGAAAGCGCGCGCCCGCGCTGCTGTGCGATCCTTTGGCACTCTGCAGGTGCAGACTCTAAGACACCCTAGCCTGGGTCTCCAAGGCCCAGCCTTTCAGCTGGCTCCCATGTCTCCCCGGAAGGTTCAGTAAGACGCCCGAGAAGGTGCATCTTGTCAGCTGTCAGCTCTGGTGCTCTTACTCCCAGCCCCAGGTCTTCCTCTTTCTGCAACCCCAAGCGGATGTGGCTGGCGGGGGTTGATGTGGCTTTGAACTGCTGGGGGCAAAGACCTGCCTTTCTGGAGGGGCAAGTGGAGGTCTGGAGGTGCTCCCAGAGGAGTCTTTTCCCCAGCTAGTGGTCTGGAGTGGTACCTGCCCATCTCTGGGCATGGAGAGAGCCCATGCACCCTTGCAGTTTACTGTGAGAGGTATGGCTTCCTCACCTCTCTCAGAGGTATGGCTTCCTCACCTCCCTCAAGGGAGCATGGGGTTCTCCTTCCTGCCAAAAAGTCTTGCCAGTGCCAGTAGACTGCATCCAGATGTTGCCTACACATTGCTAGGAGCCTCTGGGGGTGGACATATAGTGGTTCCCTGCAGGACCTGTTACTCCTGGCTTAGATACACACCACCTATGAGAGGATGAGAGGAGAGGGAGAGAGAGAGAGAGAGAGAGAGAGAGAGAGAGAGAGAGAGAGAGAGAGAAACACTTGAGGGAACCATGGCCTGGCCTGAGTGTCCCTCTGCTAAGGGAAGGCTGGGAAATTAGGAAGAGCTGTCAGAAAGGGTGCTTTGGGGTTTGTATTGGTTTATGAAAACCACCTCTTATGTAAATATTATCTTTCTGGAGCAGAAATCCTTTTTCAAAAAAATTAGTTGCTATATTTAGTTGAGCTGTGGGAGGAACTAGGAGATAAATATTATTTAATATCCCCCATTAATGACTTGGCATTGAGGGTGTCCTTTGCTGAAGGAAGGCAGGGAAGCAGGGTCTTCCCCTGACGTGAAGGAGTGGAAGGAAACTCTGGGGTCTACAGTCTGTTTGGTGCGACTGTGGTCCCCAGCTTAGGAATTTTGGTCTCATATGAAGTTGGAGACTCAGCCTTTAGTTCTGTCCCAGGTCACACAGACTTTGTCCCTTGAGGGCTCTGGCCTAGTTTGCTGTCTTTTCTGGCTCACGCCTTCGTCGGTCCAGCAGAGGAGATAGCTGGGAGTGAGGACGCCCCAGCCCCCTTCTACCAGGCAGTTTTGTCCTGCGATGGAGTCTCAGGGTGTCTGAGTGTGGTGGTGGGAGAGGATGTTGGCTTGACATGGTACCTAGGGCATGGTAGGAAAGGTTGGCGGGGGTGTTTCAGATGTCTGTTTTGATGGTGTTAATAAAAGCTCCTACTTCATTGAGCAACTGCTTCATGCCAGGCCCCGTGCTCAGCACTTTTCCTCAATTAACTCATTTCTACTCCTAAACGATGCTGAACTAAGAACCTGGTCGCCCCGTTTCACTGAGGAGGTGATTGAGACACTAGAAGCTCAAGTGACTTGCCAAGGTCACAGTCAGTGGTGGAGTTGGTCGTGGGGCCTCTCCAGGCCTCAGCTTTTCCTGACTCTATCAGACAGACCCACGTTCTGTCGCCTGGAGCTGGTGCCTCTGCTAGGTGTTGGGGTTGTCTGGGTAGCAGCCATTCCTGCTTCGTTCCTCCTTCCTCCGGGTTCCTCCCATCACTGGCTTGCTCCTCAGGAAGCTGTCCAGGGCTCTGGAAGTTGTCAGGTGAGCAGAGGGGAACCAGCTGCCTCTCCCTGCCTCCTGCTCTCTGCCTGTGAGGGGAAGCTTGGGTGTTATCCAGTCTCTGCTTGGCCTGTGGAGCAGAGCAGATAGGGCTGAGCACCCGAACTCTGTTCTGTCCTAAGCAGGCCACTTGGATACTCTGCCTCGGCTTCTGCATTATGAGGGCACAGTAGGACCCAGGTCAGGGTTGCTTGTGCATGCTCAGTGAGGTCACTTACATAGAGTCATCCTGCCCTGTAACCATGAGGTGGGGCTGGGTGATAGGACAGGCAGGGTTTTCAGGCAAAGGGGACACCCCAGGGACTAGTGTTCCCCCTGCCCTAGTCAGCTATGCACCTGCAAAGTCGTTAGCTAGCACTGGAAACCACAAGGAAGTCATTTGCTTAACTCCTCAAAGTTTGCAAATTCTGCCTGGGGTGGAGACGTGGTGGGGCGCTGGAGAATCTCACCCTCCCTACTCCCCCCTCCCTTCCCTGATAGAAAACCTCAGGGCTGGGTAGAAACCTCACACAGCTACTGAACAGATCAGCCAGGAGGTACGACAGACATGAAAACACCACCAGCCCCGGTAGCCCTGGAACTTGTGGTCTTTCTGCTGCAGCCTCCTGCGGGCTGGGATTATAGGCCTGTGCCTCCATGTTGAACTTGAGCGATGCTTTGTTTTTGTTTTAATTGTGCTCAGGATTGACCCAGGGCCTTCCACAGGCCAAGCTAGCTTTCTAACCACTGAGTTCCACCCCTAATTCTAAATCTATTTTTTAAATAAAAAGTTATACAATGTATCTTCAAAGAGTACAGAAAGTATACAGTAAAGTCTCCCCACTCCATCCCCAGTCTCCTTCCTGGATACACACTGGGTGTGTGTGGAGGCCTAGGGCCCAGGGCTGTCTTTACAGGAGAAATAGCCTGAATGTCGCGGTCCTCTTGGCTAGAGCTCTTGGTTACATCTCCTGAGCAGCCTCCTGGCCTCACAGGGTTTCATCATGACAGGCTGCAGTTTCCTCACCCCACTTCCCGTGGTTGCGTGGTTCGTGGCCCTCAGCATACCACACAGCCTTACTAGGAGCCCCCCATCCCCACATTACATCACCACCGTCAGTGGCATTTCAGAACAAGCTCCTAGTGGAACTGGTGAGCAAAACAGGAGTGTTTGCACGTGTAGGGGCTGTGCTTGAGCCCTTTTCCTTGGGGCTGAAGCAGCCAACCTGCCCACTTCCACTGCCGAGCCAGTGGTGTCAGAGCCCACATCTGACCAGGGCTCATCTGATGGGAAGGTTCCTCTTATAGCTTTCCTTGCATTTTTTTCTGTTTTCAAGTTAGGTTCGGCACCTTTGGTTACTCAGAAACCGTCTGACTTCTGTAGATCCCTAAACAGCATAGACCAAGTCCAGAGGCTAGACTGTGTTAGGCTCATCTGGACACAAACATCCATCCTGGAGAACCGTGGAAAGCCAAGGATGCTGGGTCAGGCAAAATCCCAGGAGAACTCAACAGTGCCTGGGCTGTGACCTTGTTTCCTGCCTTCAGCCCAGGCCCCAGTTGGTACTAAACAGGGAAACCCCATATGCATGAGCCCCAGAAACCACGAGGACAGGGCAGGTATGGCCTCTGGCACACTTGCCCCTTTTGGCTTCCCGTGTCTTCAGCATGGTAGGAACAGGACCCCCATCCCATTTCCTACTTGCCCCTCGGGATCTGAAACTGCCTCAGCTGGGTGCTGGGTTACCTGCTGCCGTTAGGAGCTTTGCCTCGGTTGTCACATTTCCTGGTCCTTACTGAGGTCTGCCCAGCAACAGTGTCAGTCCTGCCCCAACTGGATCTCAGTGTACCCTGGGGCAAGACACACAGGTGTTGACAAGCCTTTCCCCATCCCGGGTGCCCCTCATGTGTGACATCCTGGTGTGTCCCTCTGCAGCATGGAAGCCACTTCTCCCTGGTCCCCTGAGTGGTCCCCCTCGGAGCCCTGCCAGGCTAGCCACTCTAGGTGGACCCTGGAGACAGGGCAGAGCCAGGTGGGCTGGGCGGGCCCTGCCTAGCCAGAGCCTCTCCCTGGACTCTCCAAGTGACAATTTAATTGCTCTGTAAATTTGCCTTGGATGAAGACCTTGGTGAGTGCCCGCCTCTCCCAGCTGGAGCTGACATTTAGAAGCCGAAATTCCAGTTTTCAATGTTGAGAGAAGGAAGGAGTCAGAGGGGGAAATTAGAGGAGCAGGTGGTGCATGGAGCCCAAGGTGGGGGTGGGGCAGTCCAGCGGTGTGCTTGGCTCTGTACCCTCCACTCCGTAGCTCCAGGGTATGGGCAACTGCATAAACAGTGACCCTGGGGGTGGGGGGCTGAGGCACAGTGTGACTCAGGGATGGCTGCCCTGCCTTGGTGCTCCCGTCTGGTGGGGTGAGGCCCGGGACTAATTGCTGGTCAAAGCGTGGTGAAGTGACGAGATTGGGATGAGCGCCCCCCCTGGCTTCTTGGAGTCTTGATGAGAAGGGTCTATGGGGAACACAGAAGGTGGCGACCTTCATGCTTGACTGTAGAGATGCCTGCACATAAGATAGGGGGTAACTCTGGAAGGGCAGGGACCTTCATGCTTGACTGTAGAGATGCCTGCCCATAAGATAGGGGGTAACTCTGGAAGGGCAGGCTGGGAAGATCAGGGAAAGGCTTTGCCGCTCTTGGGCAGAGGTAGGGCTCCACACTGGCGCTGTTCCAGGTGCTGGAGATGCTGCATTGACCAAGTCCTGTTGTGGACCTAATGGTCCATCTCTGTCATGGTGCTGATGCCTGGAGACTGTGCTGTCCCTGTCAGGAGCTTTCTGCCAATCACTAGGCCTTCAGTCAGCATCAAGGGGCATCCCTATCACCACAGCAGATAGGGAAACAGACACGGCCCCTGGGCCCCCCCATTGGCCCTGGCATAGCAAGAATTAGAGCAGGATGTAAACTCAGGCCCTCAGGACCAGATTTATGTTCTGAGTCTCTGAGACTCAGGGGGTGCCATGCCTGGGCCAGGCCAGTGAGGATAGGATCCTACCAGGTTACTGCCTTTGCCCTGTGTAGCTGTCAACACTGTAGTGGACAGGAGCCAGGCATTTAGCAAGTGGGACGTCTGTATCAAGGTAGGCCTGGCACCAACCCAGTCCTTAGAATCATCTGGGGACAGGTAGGACAGTCCGTGTCTTATCTTTCCCCTCACTAGGGGCTCTTCCAGACCTGGCTTTCCTCTGTGACCCTGTGAGTTGCTCAGGTGAAAGAGAATCAGTTCCTTCAGGATTTTAGTGGAATCAGCATTTAAAGCAGACCAGACTTGAATGGCTAGGATGTAGTGGTCCCCAAAGCCCCACCTGTGAGCACAGCAGATCCTCTGGGACTGGTAATTTGGGCAGGTGGATCTGGGCTCACTACAAAGGAATGGGCATACAGGTAAATATGTAGGACCCCAAGATCTTTCAGGTGACCTTGACTGGGAAGTTAAGGGGCCAGGGGAAGGAAGGCAGAGCTATCTAGGGATTAGCACAGGAGGCCCAGAGCAGAGGTCGAGGGTCAGAGGTTCTGGGTGCAGACCCTGATTCTTCCCGGTTGTGTGGTCATGATGTTGTAACTCAGCATATCTGGCTCAGGTGCTGTAAAATGGGAATACTGATTGTGTCTCCTCAAGCGAGCGAGAATCCCAGAGAACAGCATGTACACAGGGGTAGCAAAGCAGCTAGTGTATGCACGGGTTAGCAGCGCTATAGTGCTATAGTGGAGGGTCTCTATCCCTGCCCTTGCAGTCCGTGGTGGCAGACAGCTAGATGCCGCATGTGGCTGCTTATGCTTAAGTGAATGAGGTCAGTAGAATTAGAAATGTCATCCTCAGGCACATGAGCCACTTTCCCAGGGTTCAGTGTCCACATCTCGCTAGTGACTGCTATACCAGATGGGACAGGAACTCCGTCCATCATCACAGAGCAGTCTGTGGGACAGTGACCTTCCAGGGAGCCTTGCACCAAAAAACTAGTCTGCCAACTGGGAGCTAACACACATCCTTTATTTGGAAACTCTCATGGGCTGAGAAATGCACCGTTACAGTGTGGCCTCAAGCTGGGAGAAGCAGCAGTATCTGGGGAAATGTGGTGGCATTTAAGGAGTGGGTTACTGTGGGTCAGGGAGCCGGAGGGGGAGATCCAGGTAGACGAGTAGAAGAGGGGAACTAGAAAGATACACCTAGGGCAGGCAAGGCTGCAGCCTGTAGGCTAGAACTGGTATGTGTGCCTGTGACACGTATGCTAGCCCAGGCCTAATCCTGTTTCACCAGGGGCCATGGAGCCTGGGGTGCGGGTGGGGATGCTTGCCTCAGAGCCAAGAGCAGAGAAACAGCTGAGGGAGTCAGGTGAGGCTGACAGCCCTTCTCTTGGCCATGAGCAAGGTGAGAGACTCCTGGGTAGAGCACTTATATGGGCTGTGGGCTGGGCACCTCTTTGTTTGAGGCAGAGGCATAGCTAATATGACCTCTAAGGGACTCTGCTCCATTGGAGAACTGGCCCAGAAACGGGGCCCGGACCTCCCCCCACCTTTCCTGTTCGCTTCAGTTAAATAGATCAGAAGGGAAAGTCTGTTTGATTTTAATCTCAATGCAGGACACTGGAGATTACATTTTCCGTGGAAAATGTCAGCCATTGCCTAAAATAGGACTTTAGAGAAAATGCTAGAAATGTATTTTTAGGTTTATGTTTCCCTCTTGGAGCCCTGAGGGCCAGCGACTGCTCGCTGCTGTCCATGGTGCAGCTGACAGGTGCAGACCCTAAACCTTCCCAGCACATGGTCTGGGGAAAGAGTTCCCATAGGAAAAAATATCTGTGGACTAAGAACAGGTGGACAGATGTGAGGAACTGGGCCGTGGTCAGGGATGTAAGCAGAGGGGGAGAGGTTCCAAATCTGTACTGCGAATGGGTTCTGGGTGTGAGGCTGCTGGCTTTTGAGCTACCTTTGAGGATAGAAGGAGGCGGAGTTCAGAAAGACCGACCACGTGGGGCCTTCATTCATCTTCTGCAGGGGAAGGGCTGTGCCAAAGAGGGGAGGGGGAGCCTACCAGAGCCCCAGCTCTGGGGTTTAGCTCCTCACAGACACTGATCAGTTGTGGAACTTTGTGGCAGCTGCTTCTTCACTGATCTGCAGTCCTTACGGATGTGGAACTGGCTGGGCATGTCACATGCTTCTCTCAGAGGCTGCTGGGAAACTTAAAGATCCCGGCTACCCAGGGCAGCCAGCCAGTAATTTTACACCTGGTGTGAAATTAATTCAAGAATTGAAGGTGGTAAAGAAGTTTGGCAGGAGGGCTGGAAAGATGGTTCGGCAGGTAAAAACACTGTCTGCTCTTGCAGAGGAGCCGGGTTCAGTTCCCAGCACACAACTGTCTGTAACTCTAGTTCCAAGGGATCTGATGCCCTCTTCTGGCCTCCCTGGGCACCAGGTATGGACATGGTACACATTACATAAGTGTAGGCAAAACATTCTTACACATAAAAAAATGAAAATAAAATAAAAATGAAAGAAGTTTGGCCGGTAAACTGAGGCAGGTGCTACTGATGTATAGAGAAAGTGTTCTTCACAGTGTTGTATGGGACTGGTCATATGAGGGCCATCTTTCTTGTATGTATCTGGAGTGAGGTTCCAAGAGGGACCCCAAGAAGAACCTGAACATATGCTTAATGTCTAGAAATGCTTGGGGTATCCCAGGAGGCTGGTGGGGTGGGACTCCCAGCTGGCCTTTTCCTGGGGAGGCTCTGGTCAGGGCTGGCAGCGGCCTCAATTTCACTTCTGTGAAAGGGAGCGGGTATGGAAGCTTCCCTTCCCCTCCGGTCTCATTAAGGTGAACCAGGTCACACTAGATTCCTTAACAGCATGGGGTGGGGTAAAGAGTAGCTGTTGAGCTTGGAGATTGAGTCTGTGACCTCAGAGCTGGGAAGTCACCTGGGACTCTGTGGTGGACCCAGTGCACACTATGGGGGGGGGGGGCTTCCAGACTCCAGAAGGATCTACTAGTAACCAGTTTTCTCCTGTCTCTTCCTGTTCCCGTGGCTGCCTACATCCCACAGAGCTCCCTACTGAGGAAGGTGAGCCATCCTGGGTTGGGGGAGGCTGTAGGCTGCAATATCTCCCTTCCCCCGTGCCAGACACCTTCAGGCTGCAATACCCCATCCCAGACAGATACCTGGTTGAATGCTCAGATGAACCCATTGGGACTTCGGGCTTTCCCTCTGATCAATAGGGAGAGGGTCCCTAAAAGTCCCTAGTTATGAGTGGAGGGGGTAACGGTGGTGGGGTGGACGGGGGCGGGGGTGACCAGGGACCTGGGCCTCACATACTCTCCTGTTCCAGGAAAGTCCCTGTGGGAACTGGTGCTGGAGCAGTTTGAGGACCTCTTGGTGCGCATCCTGCTGCTGGCAGCCTTGGTCTCCTTTGTAAGTAAGCCCTCCCCGCCACCCTGTGAGTTAGGTCTTGCCAGTGCTCAGAGTCCTTGGCTGCTCTCCTCCCATCAGGGACATTCCTCAGTCTTCAGCTGTCCCACACTGAACCACCTGAATTCCTCTAACCCATTTATGCCCTGGTTCAGGGGGCTTTCCTAACCCCTAACCTGCCTGGCCTGTCCCTGCCCTAGCCGGGATCAGCACTCTTGACGTGTGAACCAGATTGTTCTGGATGGGGTGGGGTCTGATGTGTTGAACATCCTTGGCTTCCCTGTCAGGTGCCAGCAGCATCTCCCAGTGACAATCGAATGTGTCTTCAGACATTGCTAGGTGTCTGTTTAGGGGCCAAATTCCCTTCATTTGAAGCCATTGATCCCTCCTTTGGGGCCTCAAACAGACTAGCTTCTTTCTTGCCTTCGCTTTCTTTGTACCTTCCTCCTTCTTGTTGTCTGGACCACTTCTGGACCACAGGTCCTGGGCCCAGGGCAGGAAGTGGGAGGGAGGCAATGACTGTCTTCCATGTCTGAGGAGCAGATACAAAGCTAATACAAGGAAGGCAGGTATGATTTCTGTTCCTGGGGAGGAGACTTATCTTGGTGACTCAGCATGTAGAAAGCCCCATGGTACTGGCTGGGACTGGCTTTTCCTGTCCAGTGGTGGTTGGCTCTCCTGGTCACTGTCCTTGTGAAAACTTGAAGTCTTACAAAAGAAAAGAAAAACAAACAAACGAAAAGACAAATACGCAGATGTCTAAAATGGCAAAGCCGAAGGGATACCTTGACCCTTCAAGTAACGGATGGGAGCACTGAGGACTTAGGAGGGAGCTGACGAGTCCCCAGTTGGGACAAGAGGTAGACAAAGGACTTGACCTGAGTCCCATTAAGGCTTAGTTAGACTCTGCAGTGGAAATGTGTCCCTGATTGGCGGACCCTCAACATGGGCACTCACCATAAAGAGGAAGGCTTGATAGCCGTTTCTGCTCAGGATGTCTGGGCTGGCCGGAGAACTTCTGTTCCTCCTGGAGGACCACAGTGCAAAGCAGGGAAGGCAGAGAGAGGTCTCCAGCTGCCTCTGTCCCCTTGGAGGCTGGTTTAGGTGCGATGAGAGCTATGGCCACACATCTGTAAGGTGGGCATCCTTCCTCCACCGAGGCCCTCTCTGTAAGCCCAGGATTCCCCAGGGGAGCAGACAGTATTCAGAGTATAAAAGGCAAAGAGCTCATCTCGGGGGTCCCAGCACAGCCAGGCTGATCAGTTCTGTCCCTGCAGGTCCTGGCTTGGTTCGAGGAGGGTGAAGAGACCACGACGGCCTTTGTGGAGCCCCTAGTCATCATGCTGATTCTCGTGGCCAATGCGATCGTGGGCGTGTGGCAGGTGGGAGGTGTTGGAAGTGGGCTGGTCCCCGGGGTCTCCCACCCGCTAGGTGTGCTTTCTGCTGTCAGGTCCCTCCTAGGCCCAAAGGTTTTACTCTCGAGGGGAGGCCTCCTGGGGCAGCAGAGGGAGACCCCCTGCCCACTTATGCTCTGCAGGAACGCAATGCAGAGAGTGCCATTGAGGCCTTGAAGGAGTATGAGCCTGAGATGGGGAAGGTGATCCGCTCTGACCGCAAGGGTGTGCAGAGGATCCGAGCCCGGGACATCGTCCCTGGGGACATCGTGGAAGTGGCAGGTGGGTATGTCCAGGTCCTTCTCCTGTCACTATGTGACAGCAGGGAGCCTTGTTTCTTTCTTTGCTTCTGTCTTGCACTATGGAGGAGTGACTGTTAGAACCTCCCCAAACCCTGTTGGACAGACATATTGAGAGATGGTGGCCAGAGTGGCTGGAATCTGCCTGAAGGATAATGGTTCAGGACCCTGCCTCTGGTCTTAGCTTTGCCTCTGGGAGTCTTTCTGGCTTTGCTGGGGTGAGGGCCCCAGACCCACTCTCACCCAGGCCAATCTCCCTGTGTAGTGGGAGACAAGGTGCCTGCTGACCTCCGCCTCATTGAGATCAAGTCCACCACACTTCGCGTGGACCAGTCCATCCTGACAGGTGAGGCCCAAGGGCTTGGAGAGAGTGGGGGTGGGTCTAGGTGATGGGCGTGTCTCCAGGTGAGGCTTCTCACGTCTCATCCCGTAACCAGGGGAATCCGTGTCTGTGACCAAGCACACAGATGTCATCCCAGACTCCAGAGCCGTGAACCAGGACAAGAAGAACATGCTGTTTTCTGTAAGTTCTTGGGATACTCGGGGCTCAGCCTGGATATGAATACTAGTCCCATAGGAGCAGAGGTGGGATGGTTCTGCTGATAAAGGTACTTCCCACCAAGTCTGACGACCTGAGTTTGAGCCCTAGTGCTCACAGGCTGATAGGATAGAACTAATTCCCATAGGGCGTCCTCCAACCTCCGCATTCACATGGTGGCACACGCATGCTCACCACCACCACCGCCATCACAACCTCCACCACCACCACCTCCACCACCACCACCTCCACCACCATCACCATCACCTCCACCACCACAAAAATGTAAAAAATATTTTTTTGTCTGTCTTTTTGTTTTGTTTTGTTTTTTTGAGACAGGATTTCTCTTTGTAACAGTTCTGGCTGTCCTGGAATTCGCTCTGTAGACTGGGTTGGCCTCAAACTTATAAGATCCATCTGCCTCTGCCTCCCAAGTGCTGGGATTAAAGGTGTGCGCCACCACTGCCTGACTGTCTGCTATTTAAAAAAAAAATATTTTTTATGTATACAATATTCTGTCTGCGTGTATGTCTGCAGGCCAGAAGAGGGCACCAGGCCACCATGTGGTTGCCGGGAATTGAACTCAGGACCTTTGGAAGAGCAGGCAAACCACTGAGCCATCTCTCCAGCCCCTGTCTGCCATTTTTTAAAATTTATTTTTATTTAGTTTCTTGAAACAGGATCTTGCTATGTAGCTCTGGTTCGCCTGGAATTTCCTGTGTAGACTAACTCCAGAGAGTCACCTGCTTCTGCCTCCTGAGTGCTGGGATTAAAGGCATGGGCTACAACTCCTGGAACTTTTTTTTCTTTTTCAGTCTTTTAGGGTGGATCTCTTGGTTACCAATAATACATGCAAATTTTTAGTAATCATAATAGTTTGTGTTTACTGAGGCCTGTTTGCTTAGCATTGGCCTAAGCCCTTTAAAATTTTTTTATCCCACACAAAAAGCCATTGAAGTAAGGCTGTCTATGTCTTACTATCCATGTTAGGAAACAGGCTAGGAGAGGTTAAGTCAATTGCCCAAGGTCACAGTGAAGGAGCGGCAGAGTTGAGGTGTGAGTTCAGACGGCTGAGGATTTCTCTTTCCTGCTAGGATGCTGTGCTTCCAGCTAGAGACAGGGCTTGCCTTAAGTCACTCAATGGAAGGAAAGGGTGACAAGTGCTGAGGTGAGCAGCAACTGAGCTAGACCATGCCCCAGCAACCCAGTCAGAGGTGGCTGAAGAGTGGAAATGCACAGGAGTGGAGAAGACCATGGGTCTCGGAGCTCCTGCAGAGGACCCTGCCTGAGTGCAGGGGCAGATAAGCTGTTTTGGATGAGGAGGGAGACATGGGGGGAGGATGGCTTGCTGTGGTCTCTGCCTTAGTTTACGTAGGGGTGCTGCTAGTGGGGCAAAGCCACATTGCTCTGCGTGACGGAGAGGCGGAGTTGCCACCAGCTCCTGTGTTCTTGCCATCTCCCCTCTACATCCATCTGAAGGGGCACCAGACAGTCAGCCTCTAAAGTGACTGCATCTTGGACCTCTGTGGGGGCCTGTTGCAGAACAGGACACTGGGGTACCAGGCCACCTGTCCTCTACATTGGAGTTGGGTCTTTTGCCCAGGGCCTTGGGAATGGGAGTGTCAAGTCTAAGGTTTGTGGATTCTTCGGTAAATATTTACAAACTACTTGCCTGGGGTCATTGTCAGCCACGCTCCTTCCTGTGTGGCCACAGTGGCTGTTTATGAGTCCTGTTTTGATGGGGTTTATGGATTGGCCTTGAAACATGCAGCTGACATCAGTCCTGAAGCCTCTTCTGGTGCCAGACACTACAATAGGCACAGGACATGTAGCCATCCTCCAAATCCATGCCTTCATAGAACAGCAATACAATAAATACCAAACTATGTAAGTCTGGAAACACTGGCCACACAGAAGAGCCTATTCTGGCTTGGACTCAGGGATTCCCGCCGCTGGCCGGAGGCTGAGCAGCACTTCCTTGTCCTTCTCTGACCAGGGCACCAATATTGCATCAGGCAAAGCCCTGGGTGTGGCTGTGGCCACAGGCCTGAACACAGAGCTGGGCAAGATTCGGAGCCAGATGGCAGCTGTGGAGCCTGAGAGGACACCGCTGCAGCGCAAGCTGGACGAATTTGGGAGGCAGCTGTCGCATGCCATCTCTGTGATCTGCGTGGCTGTGTGGGTCATCAACATCGGCCACTTTGCTGACCCAGCCCATGGTGGATCCTGGCTCCGTGGCGCAGTCTACTACTTCAAGATTGCCGTGGCCCTGGCTGTGGCCGCTATCCCCGAGGGCCTCCCAGCAGTCATCACTACATGCCTGGCACTGGGCACAAGGCGTATGGCACGTAAGAATGCCATCGTGCGCAGTCTGCCCTCTGTGGAGACCCTGGGCTGCACCTCAGTCATCTGCTCTGACAAGACAGGGACACTCACCACTAATCAGATGTCTGTCTGCAGGGTGAGTGGTAGCTGGGTTGGGCCCCTCTGGTGTCAGGTGGCTGGGCAGCAGGGTTGGCTTCCTGACCTCCTTTTTGGTAAGGGATGGAGAGCCTGTGCGCTGTCTCCCAGTGTGCGGTGGGGAGCAGCAGACTGAGGGCTGCTTCAGTGCTTGTAGAGACACATCACTGGGGCCCAGTGTCACTGCAGTTCCCTGGGCAGGTCATTGCCAGTCTGTGGACCTTAGTGTCCTCATCTGAAATCTAGGCATGAGCCCTGCCAGGTAACTGCCTTGAGGGATCCAAGAGAGGGTCAAGTGCAGGCGCCATGTCATTGGACCCAGTTCTGTCCTGCTCTTTCTTGGCTGTTCACCTGACGCCTGTCACCAGATATGCTGGCTCCAGTGACCCGGGAAGGACTAGGGCAGCAATTATTCATCCCGGGGCACCTGATCCCACATCCTGGGTCCACTGTCCACATGTTCCAGGGATTCTGGCTGGGATTACAAGGGACAGAGACCCCTTCTGGCTCAGCAGAGAAGTCGCTGGGGAAATGGCGACAGCTGTGGGTTTCACACCTTCTCAGGCACCTGCCGTGCCCCTTCTGCCTCTGCTCCCACAGTGGTCTGCCTTGTAGGCCCTAGGAGCTGGCTTAGGACTCGCGAGGCCCTTACAGCCCCGTGGAAGCACATCGAAGCCTGGTGCAGGCAACAGGCCTGGGCAAGCTCTGCATCCTGCATCTTCTGACTTGGTGGAATCCCTAGCGGGATTTTATCTGTCCATTGTTCCTTGACTAAACTAAGGATTCGAGAAGCATGGTTTGGGGAAGTGGCAGTAGCTGAGCACGCTGGGTAATGGACTTTGCTTGTGGGAAGCCCCAGAGCAGAGAGGACAAGAAGGAAGGGGTATTCGGAGTACCTTTGGGATGCTAGGTTGGCCCCTGGCTTGAGAATGAACTGTAAGAAGTCTCTCTCAGCTGGCTGATGGGCTAGGAAAGTTCAGGTAAGGGCTGGATGACCCAGCAGGCCCCAAGAGGCTCATTCTCTAGGGTCACCTGTGGGTTGAAGGAAACTGCCTCAGAGCAAGATATGAGTTTCTTCCTTGAAGTTAGAGAATTCGTCCCTTGCAGTTGGACCTTGGGCCCACTTTCTCCCTATGTTACCAGCAGAGAAACTGAGGTTTAGATGCTTGAAAGAAGTCCAGGGCCCAGATGTCCTGCCCTGTCTTGTTCACAGCCATCTCAGGCACTGAAAAATTGGCCACAAAACCCTCAGGAATCCCAAGCAATGGCCAGTGAGAGCCAGATGCCTCTGGGCAGAGTCTTAGGGTGCCTAGCCTGGGCTCACGGGTGTCTTTGCTCTGGTGGGGAGGAAGGCCTTTCGATGACTCTTGTGAAGGGCGTCTCAAACATCCTCCTGCGGCTGACTTTTTAAGCTGATGGCAGAGAGGAAGGAAGCCCTCCAAGCGTCCTGAGCCCACCCTTGTGCTTACAGATGTTCGTGGTAGCTGAAGCAGAGGCAGGCTCCTGTCGTTTGCATGAATTCACCATCTCGGGTACCACATATACCCCAGAGGGCGAAGTGTGAGTGTGCAAGCGACGGTGTGGTGGGGTCAAGTGGGTGGAGCTCCTTGGGACCCGAGAGGGGTCCATGGGATTGGTTTCCTGGGGAAGGGGTCAATGCAGGACACCTCTCAGGGGCGCGGCCAGGCCCTGTGCTGACCCCTTTCTCTCTGCAGGCGACAAGGGGAGCAGCCTGTGCGCTGTGGGCAGTTTGATGGACTTGTGGAGCTAGCGACCATCTGTGCCCTTTGCAATGATTCAGCACTGGACTACAATGAGGTTGGACCCCACTCCTGTCCATGACCCCACTAGGTTCCGTTTCTCGGGACAGACCCTTTTCCTTTGCCCAGAGTCTCACTGTTTGGTGTTCCTCATTGCTTCAGAGGGTCACACTCCACGAGCATGGTCACATGATGCCATTTGTGTGGCTGGAGCAGAGGAACTGAACATACAGAAGGATACTCCAGCCTTCCAGGAACCCTTAGCCAGGCCAAGTCAGCTCCCATGCCAAGCCAAGGGCAATCAAGGAGCCACTGAAGGGTTCTGAGCAGGGAATTGGGGTGTGGCCACATTGCCTCTCCAAAAGATGCTGTCTGTGCTCACCAGCACAGACAGATAATAACACAGGAGCCAGGGAGATCTGCGTGGTGAAGAAGCAGGCTTGAGGCTCAGCAAGAAGAGCCCGGAAGCCCTGTGTGCTGAAGTACTCATAAAATTCCAGCGCTTAGGAGGCTGAGGCAGGAGGGTCAGTTGTGAACTGAGGCCCTCCTGAGCTCAGGGCAAGACCCTATCTCAAAATGAATAAGTAAAAACAGCAGAAGGCCTTCACTCCCTGTGTGCTCTGACCCTCCAGGCCAAAGGCGTGTACGAGAAGGTAGGGGAGGCCACAGAGACAGCCCTGACTTGCCTCGTGGAGAAGATGAATGTGTTTGACACGGACCTGACAGGACTGTCTCCGGTGGAGCGTGCTGGAGCCTGCAACTCGGTGAGTAGGACGGGGCTTGGCCTTGGCCGCAGAGCCGGGAGTTCTAGAGCATTCTGTGGATGGACAACAGCATAGGCACCGGGTGGGGGGTGGGGGCTTTGAGGAATCATGGAGGACCTCAGAAACCTTCCAAAACAAGTCTGTGGAGCAGAGGGAAGGGAAAGGCCAAATGTAGGCCCAGGCTTCCAGTTGGGAAACTAACACATTTTGGGAGAAGAAGGTGGGAACCTTGAATGCCGGAGTCAGAGGAGTACAGATAGTAGAGGCCACAGGAACAAGAATCTTCTCCCGAGTGGCTAGTGAGAAGCAGGCAAGAGTTGCCAACTCTGTCCTTCATGCCCTGACCTGCCTGGACCCTGCAGGTCTTCAAGCAACTCATGCGGAAGGAGTTCACCCTCGAGTTCTCCCGGGACCGGAAGTCCATGTCTGTGTACTGCACACCTACCCGTCCTGACTCCAAGGCCCAGGGCAGCAAAATGTTTGTGAAGGTGGGGGCCTGCCTGTGTGGCCTGGGGTTACTTCTGGGATCTGGGGAGGGAGAGCAAGGGGTTGGGGGCAGAGAATCTGGTCTCCAGTCTCTAAAACACCAGAGGGAGTATAGTTCAGGTAGTAGAGTGTTTGGCTAGTGTGCAAGAGGCCGTAAGTTTGTTCTCTAGAATGACATAAGCTAGGTATGGTTGCATATGCGTATAATCTCAGCACTTGAGAAGTAGAGATAGGAGGGTCTGCTGCATAAGTGAGTTTGAGTTCATGAGTCTGGACTATGTGAGACCCTATCTAAAAACAGAAAGAAAAACAAGGAAAGAGGGAGGGGGAGGAAGATGGGGAGGGAGGGAGGAACGGAGGGAAGGAGGGAGAGAAAGAGAAAGAGAGAGAGAGAGAGATAGAAAGAAAGAAAGAAAGAAAGAAAGAAAGAAAGAAAGAAAGAAAGGGAAGAGAAAAAACCAGATGAACAAAACCACAAATAAAAGTCCCACAGACTGCAGCTGTGGGAGGGGGGGGGGCCCAGGGAACTGTGAGACCCATAGTCAAAGTGATGGCTCTGAGGTGGGGTTGGTCAACATGCAATAGGGAACTGAGAGCAGCATCCAGTGACTAAGGGACAAGGGCCCCTAGTTCTGGCCTGGGGGTTACTGTCTTGCCTCAGGACTCCGGGGTCATCAGTGCTCCTCCATGGCCTCAGGCACCCATAGGAATGACAGAGATGGGCTTAGAAGCTCTTTTGCCTCTGATCACTGGGACGATTTGGTGGATGCTCCTATTTTTTTGGAAGCTGAAGCCTGAGAAAGGAAAGGAGCAGCTCCCATCCCAGTTCTACAGGTTGCTTTCAAACCAACAGAAGGATCCCATTCCTGGCTTCATCCTACAGTGCAGGTCCTAGTGCCTGTGAAATGACAGGGCTTCCATCCTGGGAACCCTGGCCACTTAGAGAAGGTAGCCCCTGGGTTTTAGGCTAAGGGAGAGGAAGATGCCACTGATGGGCTAGCCAGAAACCAGTCCTAGGCCCAGGGGAGACCCTGATGAATCTGAGGAGTCAGTTACCCTTCGCCCCCCACCAAAGCCACACTGCCAGGGTCACCCTTGCCATACTCTGTGCCTGTCTTTCTACGCCCTGGTGGGACTCGGTGTGCCTATTTGCTGCTATGGATCCCTCATAAAATGGGAATTCCAGTGATACCCGGCAGGCTGGTAGGGGCACAGGTTCCCATGGGAGATGCAGACCCTAACCAGACCTTCAAATATTGCAGCAAGCTTTCTCAGTTGTGGCCTGGTACAGGCAGAGGCCACCCAGTGGGTGTCTGTGATCTCACCTGCCCATCCCTTTAAGTTTTCTCATAGTGAAGCCCAACAGGTTCCCCCTCTTACAGAGAATGGTTCTCTCCCTCTGTATGGGCCCTTGGTTGGCCTTTCTCCATAGTGGCTTGCAGTTTTCTCTGCTGAGCAGCAAGGAGGGCCAGGGTCCTGGCTGATAGAGTTGACTCTTCTTCCCTTCCCTCTGCAGGGAGCTCCTGAGAGTGTAATTGAGCGCTGTACCTCAGTCCGAGTGGGGAGCCGAACAGCACCCCTGAACGCCACCTCCAGAGAACATATTCTGGCCAAGATCCGGGATTGGGGCTCAGGCTCTGACACATTGCGCTGCTTAGCCTTGGCTACCAGGGACACGCCCCCGAGGAAGGAGAACATGCAGTTGGATGACTGCAGCCAGTTTGTACAGTACGAGGTGGGTGCTGAGAGCCAGGTTCTTCTTGTGGTGGCTGGGCACCAACCAGGTCAAGGATAGACTCAGGCTGTGCTTGCCTCTGCCTCCTCCCCACAGACAGACCTGACCTTCGTCGGCTGCGTGGGTATGTTAGACCCACCGAGACCAGAGGTGGCTCCCTGTATCACACGCTGCTCCCGGGCCGGCATTCGAGTCGTCATGATCACAGGAGATAACAAGGGCACAGCTGTGGCCATCTGCCGCCGACTTGGCATCTTTGGGGACACAGAGGATGTGTTGGGCAAGGCCTACACGGGCCGCGAATTTGATGACCTCAGCCCAGAAGAGCAGCGCCAGGCTTGCCGCACCGCCCGCTGCTTTGCCAGGGTGGAGCCTGCACATAAGTCCCGCATCGTGGAGAACCTGCAGTCCTTTAATGAAATCACTGCCATGGTGAGGCTATGGGGTGGGGGGCAGGGGTTCGGGCATGGGAACTTCTCAGATTGGTTACAGCTGTCCCCTAGCTCTTACCCTCACCTTTGGCTTTTCCGCTGACCTTGATCTCCAACTTGTTTGGTTAATCACGTGCTTTACCACCGAGGTTTACCTTAGCCCCTTGTTTACATTAAGCTTAATCCTGACATGGATTTAAGACTTGACCTGGTACACAACTGATCAAAGACATTGATTCCTTGACACTGTTCAATGTTCAACTTTTTGCTGATTTCAATTTTAACCTGGTCTCTCATTCTGACCTCGCAACTCCAAACTTGACTACGATGTCACTGATCATGAGAACAAATAACCTTGACTCTGACCTCTAGACAGCCTGAGTCCTGTCTAGATTCTGTCCTTCACCTTGACTCTAGTGTGTATCTGACCCTTGACCTGGTCCACAACCATGACTTCATCTCTGAATTGATTTCAGCTCCTTCCCCCTAATCTCAGTTTGATGGTCTACTCTGTATCCAACTTGAATTTCATGCCTGTCCTCTGTGCTGGTTCACCTCATCCCTATCCCTGCCTCCTTATCTTCTCTGGACTTAGGCTTGGTCTCGTCCAATTTCACCCTAGCCCGCATCTCATGTCTTCTCTAACCTCATCTTCTAACCAATTGGTAAGATCATGCTTAGTTTTCCCTTCCTTCCTTGCTTTCTTACACACACATGCTCATACACACACACGTGCACACGCACACACGCATGCAAGTGCACACGCTCAAATGAAGATGGGGGCTGCTACAGGGTATAGAAACCAGAGCCCTCACTTTCTCTCTGAGTCACATCCCCTGCCCCTTGTGATCTCCCTACTTCTGTCTTATGAGTGACTCGGACTACAGGCTGGTTCTTTTTGTTTGTTTGTTTGTTTGTTTGTTTTGTTTTTTGAGACAGGGGTTCTCTGTAGCTTTGCTGTCTGTCCTGGAAATAGCTCTTGTAGACCAGGCAGGCCTCGAACTCCCAGAGATCCTCCTGCCTCTGCCTCCCGAGTGCTGGGATTAAAGGCGTGCACCACCACCGCCCGGCTACAGGCTGGTTCTTGACTCCACCATTTCTTCTGTCCATCTGTCTGAGTCCTTGGGGACATCCCCTAACAGTAGAATTGCTTGGGATAAGAGGAAATAGACAAGTTTATCATGTGTTTCCTACCTGGCCTGGCCCACAGACTGGCGATGGGGTAAATGATGCACCAGCCCTGAAGAAGGCAGAGATTGGTATCGCCATGGGCTCAGGCACTGCTGTGGCCAAGTCAGCAGCAGAGATGGTACTATCCGATGACAACTTTGCCTCCATTGTGGCCGCAGTGGAGGAGGGCCGGGCCATCTACAACAACATGAAGCAATTCATCCGCTACCTCATCTCCTCTAATGTTGGCGAGGTTGTCTGGTGAGGCTCCATGCTCCCTCCTCCCAAACCCCTGTACTAAACAACTTTATGTCCCTGAGAAGGCTACCCCCCAACTGTGGTACACCCCAGCATCCTCTACCATCCCTCCAGCCATGGGCTTCCTTCTTCAACACTTCTCAACCTTGAGACCCATAAGAATGGAGAAGCAGCTTCGCCACAGGGCAACAGGGTGTCCACACGTATGCATGCATTGATCTGTGTGTGTATGTATAGTGTGTTCAGGTGAGAGGTCTGTGCTTAGGAATGCACTGTGCTCTTAAGCGTCATTGGGTATAAACACAAACAGAATGTATACCAGAGTGTGCTTATGTTCACATTTCTGTTTGCATGGGAGAGAGGCCTGTTGGATTCTAGGAGCTTGTGTGTACTCAATGCATGTGGATTCCGCACCTTTGTACTTTGGGGCTAGCACATGGGTGATTGCTTGTGTGTCCTTGTTCATGTGATTGTGTGGCAGGTGTTTTCGCACGTCTGATGCTTGGGCATGTGGTATGTGTGCACACACCAAATGTCCTTTGTTAGACACAGAGGGCAAATGTACCCAGTATGCTCTCGCCCTTGTGCTGCAGAGGAAGATGTGGAGGGCCCCTCCTTCAGCCTGGAGTGAGAGGTAGAGCCAGCCCCTCTGGTGATAGCTGGTCTGCTCGGGCTAGAGCCCATGACTCTGGTTTTAGCATCTTTCTCACAGCAATTCTGGGCCTGCCTGAAGCCCTGATCCCTGTGCAACTGCTCTGGGTGAACCTGGTGACAGATGGCCTCCCAGCCACAGCACTTGGCTTCAACCCACCAGATTTGGACATCATGGAGAAGTTGCCCCGGAACCCCCGTGAGGCTCTCATCAGTGGCTGGCTTTTTTTCCGGTATTTGGCTATTGGAGGTGAGCAGGGCCCCAGACCGCAGGAGCATCCTAGGTTTGCAGACTGTAAATAGTGCAACTCAACCAGCTTCTGCTAACAGAGTCTGTGGGCTCGTGTGACTGAGAAGACTAGGCACAGGGCATGGCTAGTCTGTCACTCTGCCTGATTCAAATAGGACCTCTGACTAACCTGGAGCTTGCTTTTGGTGGGGGGTGGGCTGGGTAGACTGACTGGCCAGCAAGCTTCAGTGATCCTCCCATCTGTATCTTACAAACCCAATGTGCTGGGATTACAGGCACACATGGCCACATCCAGCCTTTACACGGGAGATAGGCATCCAAATTCAGATCTTCATGATTCTGTTCACTGAGTCATCTCCCCAGCCGAGGGAGATTTGGAGTTTATTTTTTATAAAAGTCCCAGGCCTGTTTATTAGTGCAAATTAGATCAGTCATTATGCCCAAGAGTGTGGCAGATGAGAGTGCTACTCAGGGCCACCGTTGGCACAGGGTAGATGGCTTATGGAGGAAGAGGAAAATTCAAGGAGTGGTGGGAAGCGGGCATGGACGCAAAGAATGTCACTTGCTGATTGCAATGTCTCCTCCACAGTGTATGTAGGCCTGGCTACGGTGGCTGCCGCCACCTGGTGGTTCCTGTACGATGCTGAGGGACCACAAGTCACCTTCTATCAGCTGGTGAGCCAGTAGAGGCTAGGCGGGTGGGCTTACAGATTACGTGGTTGAGGGAGTTCTGGAGAGAGACTCAGCCTCCATGACCAGCCTGCTGCTGTCCTTTCCCATCCTTGGGTGTGGATACTATCCTTCAGGGAAGTAGGTTGGTTGGACCTGGAAACCCACAGGGTCAATACAGCCTCCAGCTTAAGGAAATACCACACAGCACAGTGTGGAACAGCCTTAGCGTAGTTCAACTCTAGAAACAAGCCAGACACCCTCTCGGCTGCTGTCTGTCCTTCTGGTCCTTTGCTTGAAGCAGACATCACAGAACAGTGGACAAGGGTAGCTGAAGATGGTGGGGCCCTTCCTTGATGGATGCCACCTGCATTATTGCAGAGGAGGTAGCCCTAGGACCATGTTCTGGTACCCAGCAGCCCTCAAACTCAGAGACCATCTCTTCCCCTTCCCCACAATACAGAGCATAATCCATCCTCCTTCAAAGGCTAATATCCGTCCCCTCCTGTCCTCAGCCAGGGATCAGCTCCTGGCTGATCACCTCAGCACCTCTGGCTACCATGGTAGCTGTGGACTAGAGCGTGGAACCGTGCCTCCACCCAATCACTGTCTGCTTCCACCCTTTAGACCAGTGGTTCTCAACCTTCTTAATGCTGCAGCCCATTAATACCATTCCTCAAGTTATGGTGACCCCTCCAGGCATAAAATTATTTTCGTTGCTACTTCATAACTGTAATTTTGCTGCTGTTATGAGTTGTAATGTAAATCTCTGATACATAGAAACTTTGAAAGAGTTGTTTGACCCAGGGATTGCGACCCACAGGTTGAGAACCTACTGCTTTGGACCAAGGATTCCCAGATCTCCAGGGATTTCTTTCCTCTCTTCTGAGAGCCCACCCCATGCATACTGTTACCTCCTCTGCAGTTTTCATAGGCCCCATGCAAGCCGTAAGGCCCACACCAAGGCTGTCTCCTTCCACACTGGCCTTGTCTCAGATACAGCGCCTGCCTGGTCACTCAAGCTGACACCTAGGAGTCACTTTAGACATCTTAAGCCTAGCACCCATCAGTCCCCAGTCAGCCTGGTGTGATGTGTTCTTCTCAACTTGTTCTATAGACCAGGTCAGCCTCGAACTCCCAGAGATCAGCCTGCCAAATGCTGGGATTAAACACAAGTGCCATTATCATCGCCCGCCACTGGTTGTTTTTTGTTTTATATCTATGTGTGTTTTGCTTGCTTGTATGTCTGTATGCCACATGTGTCCCTGGTGCCTGCCAAGGCCAGAAGAGGGAGTCAGAGTCCTGGAATTGTAGTTACAGTTGTAGCCTATCATGTAGATGCTCAGAGTTGAGCCTGGGGTCTCTGAAGAGCAAGTGCTCTTAGCCACCAAGATAGCTCCAGCCTCCAGTTTCATAACTTCTCAAACTTTTTCTATTTGTAACTCCCTCTCGTGCAAGAAATTTTTATGACCCCAAGTATATAGGTATTAAAATTCAAGCACAAGTCAATTATTTATTAATAGTAAATCATGAGGAAATACATTTTAAACTAATTCTGCTAGCTGGAACCTTAATCTCAGCACCCAGGAGGCAGAGGCAGGTGGATTCCTGGGAGTTCAAGGCTAGTCTGGTCTACAAAACAAGCTGCAGGCCAGCCAGAGATACATAGTGAGACCCTGTCTCAAACAACAGAAACAGACTGGAGAGATGGCATAGACATTAAAAACACTGACTGTTCTCGTAGAGGCCTGAGTCAGAGTCTCAGCAAATGTGTGACAGCTAACAACTATCTGTAACTCCAGTTCCAGGGGATCTGATGGCCTCTGAGGGATCAAGCACCACATGGTACGCAGACATGCACGCAGGCAAAACACCCGAACACATAAAATTATACACATATATATTTAAAGATCAGAACCAACAACAACACCTGTTTCTTTGGTATACATATCATTTTGCCATTAAAGAGGACCGTGAAGTGATGAGCTAATGAGCTGGACCCACTCACTCTCTCTGCTTTTGTATGGTCTGGGATCCAGATCCAGGGAATACTGTTGCCTGGTTTCAGGCTGGGGCTCCCGCATTGATTAACATAATCGAGACAGTACCCCACAGGTCAACCCAGTCTACAAGCTCCCTCCAGGCGATCCTAAGTTTCATCAAGTTGGTAGTAAAAATTACCCACCACACCCATACTCAGTCATGTGACCCCATAAAAGGTCTGACTCAGTTTCTGAAGCTGGGATTGGCCTGAGGACGTAGCTCAATTGGTAGAGTGTGGCATAGCATGTGTATACTCTGGGTTTGGTTCTCAGAGCTCTGTAAACTGGGTGTGTGGGCGGGGCACATGCCTGTAATCTCAGCTCTTAGGAGAGATCTAGCCAAGCCACAGTTGTCAATAGTTTTTCTCCTGTGTGACAGCGGAAGCTCATGTACAGAGCCAACAATGCTGTATTTGCTGCTAGGTCAGAACATCTGTCCTTGGACAGACACCTCTTGGAGGATTTATCTCTACAGCACAATGCCTAGTACTAAGCCCTGGCCTTAAGGATCTTCAGGCTCAGAGGAGACTTATAAGAATGGAATTATGTGTGGGAGACCCAGGTAGACTATCGGTTATAAATTGTTGGTTGCTCTCATCCCAATGATGTGGGAAAGACCAAGTCCGTTCCCCCAGACATCCTCAGTTTGGCATCTTACTGCAGGAGACACTGAGCAAGGCCAGTGAACAGAAAGAAAGCTCCCTTGGAGGGAGTAGAGCGGGGAGGCTTCCTTATGACGCTAACAGCTCTCAGGTTACAGAGGAAGTGTGTGTTAGGCTGAGCCCTGACAATTCATTGTCTATGTCTTAAGTAAAAAGCAGGGAGCAGGAAGTGAGGTAGGAATGGAACCTTGCATGATGACATTGAAGAGGGCACATGTGGGTTTTGTCTACTTCTGAGGTCAGTTCTATTTAAGCAGAATTGTGTTGATCAATCTTGATGTGCTTTTGTATATTTATGGGGTCTCTTTGGATTCCCCCACTCAAATTCTTGCACTTCAGAGACCCAGGAATCCCAGCCTGAACCCTCCCCTAACCCCATGGGCTCCCAGTGTCTCCCCCAGCCTAATGTCAGCTACGCCCATGACCCACAAACAACCACCCCAGGACAGTCCCTCTCTGACCCATCCCTTGCAGAGCTGTACTCACTGGTCATCCTCAGGTGTGTCCAAAGTTAGGGCAAGGATCCCCTCTCCTCCATCCAGCACCTCAGTAACAGTCGTTCTCCTGGGCCCTCTCACCTTGTCCTCAGAGGAACTTCCTGAAGTGCTCTGAAGACAACCCACTCTTTGCTGGCATCGACTGTGAGGTCTTTGAGTCCCGCTTCCCCACAACCATGGCCTTATCTGTGCTTGTGACCATTGAAATGTGCAATGCCCTCAACAGGTGAGCTGGGCAGAGGGATCCTGGGCTGGGATTAAGGGTCAGAGGAATCCAAGACAGACTGGGGTCTACGATCAAAGGTACTGGGATTGGGGTTCAAGGAAATTAAAGACTGAGGTCTGCTGAGCTCGTTGGGAGCTCATGGCCACTGGGCCAACAGTTAGAGAGTCTGCATGGGACCGACCTAGGCCCTCTGCATGTGTGTGACAGTTGTGTAGCTTAATCTCATAGTAAGGCTTCTCGCAGTGGGAGCAGGACCTCTCCCTGGCGCTAAGCAGGCTTTCGGTAGCCTGTTCCCCATGCTGGGTTAGGGGAGGAGCTCAGTCCTGCCTCAACTTGATGTGCCAGGCTTTATGCAAGCCCATGGGAGGCCTGCCCCTTTCTGTATGGAGATGGAAGAGAAGATGGGGAGGGGGTAAAAATGGGAAAGGGAATGAGATGGGAGGAGAGGAAGGATGGGAAACCGGTTGGTATATAAAATAAATTTTAAAAAGTTATTTAAATAAAAAATTTAAAAAGGAAAAGATTGCTGTCTATGGATCATAGAGGCCCCATGATGGATTCTGAGAGTCAGTAGGACCGGAATTGGGATTCAGGAGAGAAAGTTCTGGATTACAATGAAATGGAGGTCTAGGATTGAACCTGAGGGACAGAGAAAGTGGGCCCAAGCCCTGAGAGGGGTCTCTAGGGTGAATGGGGTGTGCAGAGAATACCCACCCTGGCTCTACAACCTAGGTAGTGAGGTGGTTGCTGAAGTGGGCGGGCCCACCATGGCCTGATAGATATCCTGTCCTGAGTGAGTCCCTGTGTGCCTTTGGCAGCGTCTCCGAGAACCAGTCACTGCTGCGCATGCCGCCCTGGCTGAACCCTTGGCTGCTGGGGGCTGTGGTCATGTCCATGGCCCTGCACTTCCTCATCCTTCTGGTGCCTCCTCTGCCTGTGAGTTGCCCCCCACGCCTTCTCCTTCCTTGGACACTAGGGGTCTCCTCCTTCCTAGGCCTGTCTATAATAGAAGCTCCATGAAGGACAGGAGAGACAGCAACGGGAAATGTGGCAAGCCATCACCCCCCAGAAAGGTCCCCACCTTCAGGAGACAGAAAAGGTGTAGCCCTCTCACCGAGGGAACTGCCTGGCCTGAGTAGAAGGCAGGGCCAGGGAAGGACTGGGCGAGCAAGGGATAGCACATCCTTGGAGAAACCTCGTAGGTGAAGATGTGGAGGAAGGACATGTGCACAGAGCCCACTGGGGTCTGGGTGGGTGACACAGATTCACAGCTGGCAGCCTGTAACCGGGTCTCCCTGCCCCCATCAGCTCATTTTCCAGGTGACCCCACTGAGTGGTCGGCAGTGGGGGGTGGTGCTCCAGATGTCTCTGCCCGTCATCCTGCTCGATGAGGCCCTCAAATATCTGTCCAGGAATCACATGGATGGTAAGTGGGAGGCACGGCCCCTTCCATGTCCTCATCAGCTTCCTCCAACCTGCCTCCCCCCACCATGCAGCGCTGGATGCAAGGTACATGGTAGGAGAGCTAGTTTTGGATCGTGACGTGGAGGACATAGAGGATCCTGGTGGCTGTGACCCAAGATGTTGCTGAGAGGTGTCTTGCACTGTAGGAACCTTGACTGGGCCTATTGGGAACACTGCTCAGGGCCACACCACTGCTGCCTCACTTGCCAGAACCCCCCCCCACACACACACACACACACTTCACCTCCACCCCTGCCACCTTACACACACAGAGGTGGATAAGATGCTATGGTAGTCCTGACCTTGGCCTCTGACCTCCCTGTACTGGCCTGTCTTTATCCAGGTATTCTGACAATTGTGCAGGTCTGGAGTAGGCAACCACTGACCACTTCCAGGAGCCCATGCTATACTGGGTTGGCTTCTTGGTGTCGCCTTATGGGTGGGAACAAGGGGAGGGTCTGTAGTCATCCAGGTACGATGGACAGTAGCGGGGCTGGGGACGGAGAGGAATCTACACTGCTGTGGAGAGGTTGGGCCCAGCAACCAGCTAAGACTTTCTTTGGGCAACGGGGACTTTGGGGGCCACTTCTAGCTGGAATGTGACCCCTGATCCAGGAAATAGTGGAGGCTATAAATAAATTCCATGCCTGACATTCCATAAAGGCCCCCACACCCCCATGCTAACCAAATCTACTGGGTACTGAAAACAATTGTCTTTTTAAAAGGACCTCAATGAGCCTTTCCTTCTCTGGAGATGCTGGCCTCCCAGGTCTGTACAAGGAATGGCTAGACTCAAAGAGCGCAGGAGTGGGGCTGAGGGCAGCTGGACCAGGCCTTTCTGCCCCTCCATATATGGTTCATTTGGGCTCGTCCTGGGTGAACCTGGGAAAGGCCTTGAAGAAATGGGTATGAATGGCCAGGTGGTGGTGTATGCCTTTAATCCCAGCACTTGGGAAGCAGAGGCAGGCTGATCTCTGAGTTCGAGGCCAGCCTGGTCTACAGGAGCTAGAAAAGAAACGGATATAATGGGTATGACACTAGAATGTCAGAATTCAGCTCTGGCTGGGCAGTGGTGGCACACTCCTTCAATCCCAGAACTCCCCAAGCCATATGTCCCAGCTGGAACACATCAGCTAGACGTGGCACCAGCTGTACTCAGGTGTACCCAGACTGAACCGGAGCATCACTTGAACAGGAGTTCAAGACCCACTTGGGCAGTGTAATGAAAGCTTGTCTCTGTCCTACAATATTTACATAATGTTTTATCTTGTTTTTCTCTGAAAGATTCTAAAGGGAGGCAGAGCTGTGGGTTCGAGACCAACTTTGTCTGCAGAGGGAGTTCTAGGACAGCCAGGACTACACAGAGAAACCTGTCTCGAGAAGCTACAAATAAAGTGGGAGGTGGGGGGAGAGAAAGAATTCCAGCTCTGGGCGGACAGCACAGGAGGGTCCC
The DNA here is from genome assembly GCF_014885135.2 of Alexandromys fortis. NCBI lineage: Eukaryota > Metazoa > Chordata > Mammalia > Rodentia > Cricetidae > Alexandromys > Alexandromys fortis. Next base: position 750,804 of record NW_026068017.1, on the reverse strand, counting down.
CCAGGAAACCCCTCTCTCCGTACTCAGCTCAACCTCACCACCTCACTTGTGAAGCCTGCCCCCTAGGAACAAGAGCATCTGGAGGCTGTTTTGTCTTCTTTGGGAGACATTGCTCATCCCTGGTGACCACAGCAGCCAAGGAGTTCAGCATGTTTTCTTGTGGAAATTTAAAAATGAAAAATGTCTCCCTATGGCTAAAATTTCTCATTCCCTTGGGGGAACCCTGTGTCTGGGATACAATTCCACACTGGATTCCTGGGCCCTATGGGAGGGCGGAGGCTAGATGGGGAGATTAGAGTGCCGCCCAGTTGGAGCTAAGGGTAATTGCTGGAAGATTCTAGATTAGAGTAGATTAGATAGACAACGTAGAATCTGGCAGGGTAGGGGCTGAGGTGTCTATACGGGAGCTGGTACCTGAAGTATAAAAGGGAAGCCAAGAGAACACAGAAAATCCGGCATGCCAAGATAAGGCCCTGGTTATTCTCAAGAAGTTGGGACCATAAAAGGTGTGTGGGCATGGGGCAGGGGGCTATGACAACTAGAAACCTTCTGAGGCGATACTAGAATAGAAGAATATCAGCAAAAGAGATGCGAAGCCAGCCTGAGGAAGAAATCTTGGCCCAGGACGAACTGACCCAAGCCGCACCTTTACTGACCTTTTTGACCTGAAATGGTGACCACCATGGTCTCGAAGAAGTTTTATTTGAGTGACCACGAGTCTTCAGGAGGGACCTGGGCTGGGCACCTGTGGCTGCCCCTGGGGAGTGATGTGCTTGCTGAAGTCCAGCCGGCTCTGCCTTGAGCCGGCAGGCGGCCACAATCCCTTGGGCCTCCTAACGCTGGGCAGGGCGGGGGTGAGAGAGGGGACCCTTTACGTTCCCAAGCCAGCGAGTGGCCTTTTAGGGAAGTTTTACTGAGGCCTGACGCTTGTGGTTTCTCTGTGATTTACGAGGATGTGTCCTGAGGAGAATTGTGGATCTAGGGTCAGCCTTGGGACTGGGGGGTCCTCTCTCTCCACCCTTGGCGCTACTCAGGTGTGAATGAGTGACTGTCAGGAAGCTGCAGGCTGGGATGGAGAAGCTGAGAGGGGATGGGTCTGAGAGAGTCCAAGGTACAAGGTGGACCCAGAATTCATCTAAGGACAGTGGAGCTACATGGAGGATGACGCGAAGGATGACAGGGCCAGATTGGGGGTTTTGTGTGATGCCAGCAGTAAATGGGAGGTATTCAGGCAAGGCGGACTGGAATTGGCCCCTTAGTCCTTGTATGGGCTGCAAAGGTAAAAGGCAGCTTGAGCGTGTTCAGTTGAAATCAGACCATGTGGGATGGGGAGGAGGCAAGGAAGATCCCCTGCTTATGGATGGAACAGTGATGGGAACATTTTCCAAACAAAGAAATATGAGCGTTTTCTTTGAGAGTATTGTGGGACACACAGAGAGCAGCTGGATTCCTGGGGTTGGGGCTCAGTGAGGCTAGGGATAGACCAGGTATGGAAGGTTCCAGGCCAAGGCAAGTGGGGGCTGGCCCTGGAGAAATGGAGGGCGAGAGGCTGAAGGGGGGGCTGAAAGGGCACCCTACATATCTCACTCCTCATCTTAATATGATTTCTCATATTATTTTTTCCTCCAGAAAAAAAGGACCCGAAGTAAGTCCTGGGATCAAAGAGGAGTCTCAGTATAGCCATCGGACTGGTAGCGTCCAGGCGTTCATCCCAGTTCCCACCCCTGCCACCACACTCAGCCACCTGTCTACTGGACCCTGCTGGACATGACAGGCCTGAAAGAATGACCACCTCTAGGCCCAATCCCAGGTTCCTGCCTCCATTTCCATCCCTCCCTCCAGCTCTGGCCCAGAAATTGAGCCCAGGAGGAGCAGCTAAGAAGCCAGAGCTGGCTGCAGGGCCACCACACACTCCCCCACAGCTCTGCAACCTTTCCCCTGCTTGGAGGCTGGGCCTTTGCTCACTTAGTTCGCTTGGTCACTAGTGCCTCTGCCCTGATGGAGGGCTCATGGGGGCCTTCTTACAGACTCTGACCCCTTGCTTAGTTTGGGTCTGGAGCCTGATCAGCTGTGGGAAGGAGAAGTCAGAGGGAACCATCTGGGCCCAGCTGTGCTCAGAAGAAGGGGCAGCCCCTTCCACTTGGCTCTGCCTCCACCAAGTCCACTCCTGAGAGCGGGAGCCTGTGTCTGTTTATATATGCGCTGGCCCCAGGGAGTTGAAGCATCACAGACAGATAGAAACACAAGAAGCAGGAGGAGGGGCTGGACCAGCCTGGGCTGACTGACTGGACTCAACCCTATTCCCACTTCTCACTGTCCATGTCCCTGGTGCCTGAGACTTCAGACATCCCTGGGTCTATGTCAGCTTGTCCTGCCACACAGCCTGGTGTGAGGCCATGCCGCTCGCTGCAGGGCTGGGTGAGTCTGAGTCTCCTGGACCCCTGGGCATTACTCTTTGTCCCTCTCTTCCCACCGTACATATTTGAGTCAAAGAGTCGTCACTAGGATGGATGCTCCAAGAGGGACTGCCTAGCCCTACCTCCCCACTGAAAGAAAGCATCTCACGGGGATCTATCAGATGAACTGATTTTGGTGTTACTCGGTTTTTGTTGTTGCTGTCGTTGTTGTTCCTCTCAACTCTGCTGTTGCTCCTTTGACAAAAACTAGCTAGGTGTCACAGAAAACAGAGCAAGTGCCTGTCTGCGTGAGTTAGCTCTTCCTTGAGTGTGAACAATGTGATTATTTTATATGTCAATCAAGATTCACATCCCTGTCCTGACTTCCAGTACCCAAAGCCCCCTCAGCCTGCCTTGCCGACAGATGAACTCCGTGTTTGGTAGCCTACTCTCTCGCACGTCCTCCCTCCCCTCTGGTGGGTTTCTGGAGGGGCCTCAGAGAGAAACAGAGTTGGAAGGATGGCTTGACCTGAACGGAGCCCTGTGCCCACCTGCCGACATGCTTCCTGGTAGAGAAATAAAACGTGTGTCTGGGGGATTGGAGCTGTCGTCATCTTGTCTGAACCGTGGGCTCCTGTCTCTGTGGCGACCAGGGACCCATCCACCCAGAACCCAGCAAAGTCCATGTCTGGGATCCCCACATTGCCAGGGTTCATCTCTTACTCGAAGATAGGGCTTTGAGAAACACTAAGTTAGAATCACAAGACCAGAGCCACACCCCAATGGCAGAAATGGGGTGAGCCTGAGCCTGCTTCTTGCTCTGCTGGTTGGCAGTGCTCAACAGTTTAATCATGTATTTTATGATTAATATGTCACCTCAAGGGAAGAGGAACTGGGGGTACGATGAGACAGAGCTGGGCCTGGAGCCTGCATTTCAGGAGCCCATGTACCTCAGAATCCCTGGCAAATGCCTGCCCTGTTACTCTTCCTGGGCTTTCTTGCCTGCTATGTTTTTATCCCCTCAGGCCTCCAGCAATCTATCTCACCTCAATGATTTCTATACCTTCCCTACCATTTTCCTCAACTCCCACCACCCCGGGATGTCTCTGTAATGGTGCCTAATATGAACCAGCTTCTGCAGGTGATCCTGGGAGGCAGTTGTAGGAAGGGACTAGCCATGTCTCTAAAGAGAAGGCTCACCATGAAGGATTAGCATTTATCCTCTATCTGGCTGTCCTGGGATGGAGACCCAGATACCTGGGCCCTGTTGAACAGGGAATGACTGTTATAGGCAGGACTGACTACAGTCATTTACAGAATCCATTGCAAAGTGAAAACCTGGGACCCCCAAATTACTCACTGAACTGGGCTGGGCTCCAGCCAGCAAGAATAAAACAAATTTTTAAAAGCCCAAGGTACACCAAAAAAAGAAAGAACGAAAGAAAGAACGAAAGAAAGAAAGAAAGAAAGAAAGAAAGAAAGAGGAAAAAAAAGGACCTAAGGCTGGGCAGTAGTGGTGCACGCCTTTAATCCAGCACTCAGGAGGCAGAGGCAGGCGGATCTCTGTCAGTTTGAGACCAGCCTGGTCTACAAGAGCTAGTTCCAGGACAGGCTCCAAAACTACAGAGAAACCCTGTTTCAAAAAAACAAAAAAACCAAGCAAAAACAAACAAACTAAAGCCCAAGGAACTACTGGGATGGGAATAGAAACCAGAGGTAGAGGAGTTTGAGACCCTAGTGTTGGGGAAGGAAGAAACCCGGAATTTCAGTGCCTAGTTCAGGGATTCTCTACATGTGGGCTCAGTGCTATGATCCAAGTCACATCTGTGAAGCTAGTTGTGACAGAGGAGACAGCTCACACCCTGAGGAACTCACAAGGGTTTAACTTTCCAGCAGAATGGTTAGAAGTATTCTTAACCACACAGACATCTGTAAGGCCTCTCAAATATAAAACCCAGCGCTCCTCTCCTAGGGTCTTAAGCCCCATGCTATGGAGAGGCTGAGGGCAGAGGCTCCAGCTAACAGATGAGGAACCCGTTGGAGGCTCTGTCTTTCTGGGTGTGGGAATGAGATAGCCTAAACCCCAAGGGAACTCACAGAGGAGGTGTGTGGCTCCAGCGTCTCCCACAATCCCTAGGGCATGGTGGCCTCTACCCCCACCAGGGCTTACCCAAATCCATCTCTGTCCAGCACACAGCATGGAGTCTACAACCCAAGGCTGGGCAGCCAAGCTAAACAGAGAGGTTTCCTCACCTCACCCAGGAGGGAATTCCCAGGCAGCTGCCAAGATGCCCCTGGGTCCCCTTGCTTCTCTGAGAACCAGGACTTTGTGCTCTCCAGGCCCCCTTTACGAGGGGGAGGGAGCAGGGAGCAGGATGGAGTTATGTTATGTGATGTGGAAGAAGAAAATGAAAGACAGTAGGGAAGGGAATGTGGACATCAGAGACCTGAGCCCAAAAGGCTGCGTGCTTCAGAACTAAGTCCTTCTATAGATGGACGGACCATCCGTGATATGTCTGCACAACAGGAAATCTTCAGCAGCGAAGGCATACATGACCACACACATATAGAACCACATAGGTACCTTAAAACCATTGTGATAAGTCAGCCTTGGTGGTGCCCTTCTAAAAATCTCAGCACTAGAGAGTCTGGGGCAGGAGCATCGCAGCAAGGTCTGGGCCAGCCTGGACTACAAAGTGAAATCCTGTCTCAATTAAATAAAGAAATTATCTTTGTGTTGGATGAAAGAGACAAGACACTAAAAGCTCAGCCTATGTGCTTGCACCTCCATGGACTTCCACAGAAGGCAGGACAAATCTAAACGACTGCAGATCAGTAATTGCTGGATATAGGTGCTGGAGAAAGAGAGGCTGCAAAGGGCAAGGAGGAGCCAGTGGTGCACACTGTTAGTCCCAGCACTGAGGAGGCAGAAGCAGGAAGATCTCTGAGTTTGAGGCCAGCCTGGTCTGCAGGGCGACTTCCAGGACAGCCAGGACATCACAGAGAAACCCTGTCTCAAAAAACCTAAGTGGGAGGAATCAGGAGGCACCCTTCTAAAATGATGGGTCAGAAAGTAACTACATGTATTTGTCAGGACTCATCAAACTGTCAAAAGTGGAAACAAAAAAAGTGAATTTCACCTTAACTTGGTTTTATTTAAAAGAAAGTAAGTAAGGTAGGTAGGAAGGAAGGAAGGAAGGAAGGAAGGAAGGAAGGAAGGAAGGAAGGAAGGAAGGAAGGAAGGAAGGAAGAAAGGAAGAAAGAGAGAGAGAGAGAGGGAGGAAGGGAGGAAGGAAGGAAGGAAGGAAGGAAGGAAGGAAGGAAGGAAGGAAGGAAGGAAAAAGAAGCCAGAGGTGTAGCGTGGCTGGTAGAATGCTTGCCTGGCATGCACAACACCCTGGGGTTGTGATCTCCATCTCCACATAAACTGGTCTTGGTGGTATTTGTCCAGAATCCCAGCACTTCAGAAGTAGAGGCAGGAGGATCCAAAGTTCAAAGTCATTCCCATTGCATGGCAAGTTTGAGGTCAGTCTGAGATGTATAAAAACTATATCTTAAATAGATAAGAATAAGAAGATATAATAAATGTTTATTTATATCTTAGAATAATAGGTAATAAGAAGATGTAAGTGGACCTGTGCTACCTATGGCTGCCTCTGTCACAGTCTTGAGAAGTGTCAAAAAAACAAGCCTCTTGAATGAATGCTTAGTGTTGAAGAGAGGGACCTACATCAGCCAGAAGTCCCTTACCACCAGACAGAAGAGGTCTGAGGGGAAAGACCCAAAAAGAATGGCAATGGACCAGCAGACCGTGATGCCTTGGACACTGAAGGACAGAAGTCAGCCTGGTCATGGCCCACAGTGGGAGGGAAGAGGTCTGGAAAATTTAGACAGTGAGGAAAAGCCAGCCCTTGGGGCCATGGCTGATACCCAACCTTCTCCATAGACCTCCCCTTGACTGATAGGTCAAGAGCTCTGTTCCAATAGCATTGGAGGGGCTGTTGGATGTTGGGGTGACTCTCTGAGGGCACCAGGGCAGACCCATGCAGTGTGAGAGTCAGATTGCCAGGGATAAGACTTTGGTACCCTGAGTGTATAAAGATACAAGTTGGAATCGATGCCACCCACCCTGTTGAGGACTCAGGCTGCCCTCCAGGCTTGGGCAGTGACTCCAGGATGGGCACTGGCCCCCTCCATACCCACAGAGTGCTAAATTTAGCCAAGCAGGGGAGGTTGTCCTGGGGCCGAGTCCTTGGCAGCAGGGCCATGTCTCCCTAGAAGGCCCGGCCCAGAACCAGAGCTGGCCACACATCCTTTTGGCTTATAAGGCAGGACTGGCGGATCTTAAGTGCTGGAGTCCTTGGGTGGGACCCGGGCCAAGCCTTTAGACTTTGGGGAGCCTCTCTTCCAGCCACAAGCAAACTCAAGAACTACTTGTTCCATGACCTTTGACCAGGTGTTCAACTTCCAGAACCTTGGATTCTGCATCTGTATAATGGGCCTTCTACTATCTGCTCTACAGGGCCATGGTGAAGAAAAGGCCGGTAAACTTCATTGGGTGGCATTCTGACATCTGTTCTACCTACCTATGCCTACAAAGGCTAGGGCCACAGGTGTCTGTTCCCTAAGAGTGAGCCAGTGCAAGAGACATTTGCCGTGTGTGCATGTGCGTGTGTGCAGATGTGTGTGTGTGTGTGTGTGTGTGTGTGTGTGTGTGTGTGTGTGCATGTGGAGGCCGCAGGTCAACATCAAAGGTCTTCCTCAGTGGCTCTCCATCTTATTTTTTGAAACAGGTTTTTTTCATTGAACCTAGAGCGCACGGATTGAGCTTTGATGGCTGGCCAATGAGCTCTAGGGCTAGGCGTCTGCCTATCTCCACCTGCCCAGCCCTGGAATTACAGACGCAGCTGCTGAGCCCCCACAAGTGGTGGGACTCGAACTCGCGTCTTCATGCATGCACTCCTGAGCCCGCCCTATAGTCTCATGTGGTTAGTTCACTTTTGCAGGGTTATTATCAATAAAAGAAGGTTAGGCTGGGCCGTGATGGCTTACAACTTTAATCCCAGCACCCAGGAGGCAGAGGCAGGCAGTTGTTTGTGAGTTTGAGGCCAGCCTGGTCTACAATGCAAGTTCCAGGACAGCCAAAGCCATTGCATAGAGAAACTCTCTCCAAAAGCATTTTTAAAAAAGAAAAGTAAAGAAGAAAAAATTAAGTTGTGTCATTGGCCCCACGTTGGGTCTTCTAGTACCTTCAAATGGTCCTCTCTGTCATATTTCCAGAGAGCCAGGGCTCATGCCCAGGCTGTAGCAGATGCAGCCCCAACAGTCTGTCCAGCAAGCTATACTGGGCATGGGGTGAGAAGGGAGAGGAAGAAAAGGAAGTGGAAGAAGATGATGATTATTTAGTATTTTGTGTATTATGAGTAGTAGTTTTTTTAGTTTGGATGAAGTTTTGTGTTGATGATGATGAGGTTGTAGGTGGCGGTGGCATGAAGCAGCCAATGACTGCAGGACAATGACTTCTTTCCTCTTCCTGTCTTCTGTCCATCCTTTCTCTTCTCCCTCATTTGGTGTGAGTGCCACGGAGGAGGGTACAGGTATGGCTCAGTTTCAGCCCCCACCCACTCCTATCACAAATGGCCCCTCTCCTGGGGCTCCCCTTCCAAGAGCTGGACGTGAATCTTAAAATCAGCTGGGAGAGGGGCAGGCCCTTTTGTTTGGGGTCAAGACAAGGTCAAGGAGCCTGCTGGGCTCTGGCTACTTAGGAAAAAAAAAAAAACAAACCAAAACAAAAGGATGTGGTCCTCACCACCCTGACAGTGGCGTCAGACAGTTGTAAGAGTTCCTACTGGAATGTCAATGGTGTGTGTGTGTGTGTGTGTGTGTGTGTATGTGTGTTCTATTCAAGAGTGAGGGATTGGTCCTAGGTGCTGGGACAGGGCACCCAGAAAGCAGCCCTGCTTGCACAGGGGCTTGGAGCCCTGCTCAGGGCTGTTTGCTTCCTGCAAGTAGCTTATGAGGAAGAAGATTGTTAATCAGTACTTAGGGTGGGTCAGCTTGGCCTGGGGTATAGGCCAGTGAAGGTTACCAAGGAGGTCTGTTTCAGGAGGTTCTTTTGTAGGCCCAGAGTGAGATGAGCTAGTCTCAGGCCTGGGTCTTGGGACCCCTATGCTCAGGGTCTGGGTTACTATTGAGGAAGGCGAGGGTTGCACCGGATGGACCTGCACCCCGAACTCAACAGTGGTTTCAAATTCTGTCTGGGGTTGCTGGGACCCATCCCCTAAGGACTTCACTCTGTGAGGAAAGTCTTACATTGTCCCCAAGCTCTCAACAAGTAGCAAACCTGCACATATTAGGCTTTCCCAGCTGTCTTAATACTCCATAGAGATGTGTGACCCTAGTCTTATCTAGATATCAACCTCCATGCCCCTTCTGGTGGCAGGGACGGGGTAGGAGTGGTATCAGGAGGTACAGTCAAGCAGGTTGGATGGAGGGAGAGAAGGGCTGAAGATGGAGAAGCCAGCCTGATGCTGAAGTTAATGGATGTAAACCAGGCTTGGATTTGAAGAGACTGGTGGCCACGGGCGTCCAAGGGCGGTTCTAGGCTACAGGACCTGATATCGACTTCTGCCCATCTCTACAGGTCCCTAGGACTGAGCTGCCTACTCTGACTATAGCTGTGAGGATGGAGGTGGGGCTCTGAGGAATTTCACCCCAGGTCCTGGCCAGACCCCCCAGTTCTGTCCTGTCAAGTTCTCAAAGTGGGGGTAGCCTGTGGCTTTATCTCTCCCCTGTGACTGGTAGCCATGGTGGTTTCCGGCCAGTAGCTCCTATTTCCGGAGGCTCGGAGGGGGCCCAGGCGGAGCCTAGAGGGGCAGTGGGGCTGGGCCTGGGTGGCCCCACTGGCTCCGCCTCTGTCTATCTTTGGGAATTTATTTCACGGGCACCACTGGCCAGTACTCCACTGCCTGCCAGCAACCAAAAGCTGTTCTGATCACCCAGGGTTTTCCCTCCCAACCCAGACCCTCCAACTTACCCCTGCCTCCTGGCCTCCGGCCCCACCTGCCCTGCTCTGTCCTTAAGGGACTGAGAAGTCTCCAGTCACTCCACTGCTATAGCTGTGGAGACAAATGCTGGCCTGCCATTAACCACAGACGCCGTGTGGGCCCCTCCTGGCCCACCATGGCACGGCGGCTGCAGGACGAGCTGTCAGCCTTCTTCTTTGAGTATGACACTCCCCGGATGGTGCTGGTGCGAAACAAGAAGGTGGGAGTCATTTTCCGTCTGATCCAGTTGGTGGTTCTGGTCTACGTCATTGGGTGAGTCTAAGTGCCCTCCTCACCCCCTTTGGGCACCAGTCCTCTACATGTGCCAAGCCTCTGAGCTCTGGGGTACTGACTAGCCCCTTGTCCCTCCTGGAAAGCCCTCCTGATGAGCCTCCATGCTATCAGGAAAGAATAGGCCCTTTAATCTACTGTCAAGACAGAGACACTGAGGCGGGTGGGACACACTGCTCTGGGTGCATGGTGAACAAGAGGCAATGCCGCTGTGGGTCGTGAGGAAGAGACATTGGGAAGAGTCCTTTCCAGTCAGCGAGCGAGTGGTGCGTACTGCAAGAGCCCCTTTCACCTCCAGCTTCCCACACGCAGCTAGGGAGACAAGGCAACACCCATTTTACTAGCCTGAAGATAGGCTCTGCTCCCGTCTCTCCAGTCTGGGACCTGAAAGACCCGTGGATGCTGAACACTCAGCAACTAGATGGATGATTGAAGCAGGAGGTAGCCTCCGTTCTCAAGTGTGGCATCTCCTTTCTGGGCACAGGGTCAGCCAACTGGTTAGCCTGAGAACCATGCAAAGGCCACCTTTTAAAGTTCAGTCTGGTTGTCTTGGAAGCTAACAGACCTGGCAGATCTTGCATGTACATGTGCGTTGTGTGGGCTAATGTCACGGTGTCATGCGGATGCACCTGTATCCTACCCATGTCCTATATGTCTAGGCATGTACCTATGTCTTTTTGCACCTGTTGCTGGATGTGCACGCATATGGCTGTGTCCCTGTCTGCCCTGGGTGTGAGGTAGCTAGGTGCCTGAAGCGTCACATGTATAGGGCATCGTGTTTACTCACGGTCATGCTAAAAAGAGTCCCTAGAGGCCCTGGGTTCACTAAAAGGGTTGGACTCTGATGAGAGCCTGCCAACACCTGACACCCCGCCCTGGCTATGCTGGGTGGTCTCTGTACATTCCCATTTGGGAGACTGAGACTAAGGGCCCGAAGAGTTACCCATGTAATGTTGGCCCCTTGGGAGTGTCTAGCACCCAGAACAGCTTTTATTCTGCCTATTGGTCCCCTAAGATTCAGAGCTGACCAGACTTAGCCAAGGCCAGGACCCTTCTGTTGCTTTTCGGGCTCTGTCCCCTTCTTGCTCACAAATCAATTTGGTCAAGCTTGAGAGGAAAACTAAAGCCTGGAGAGGAGCCCTGTAGTTTCCAGGTCACAGGGCAAATGAGCCTTAGCCCTGGGGCTTTGCTCTGCTCTCTCCCTTCCCACCCCAACAAAGTTTCTAAGGTGCTTCCTAATGGGCACCACTGGCCCCGTGTTGAGCACAAAAGGAGCCTCAAAGTCCACCGTTAACTTATTTCTACTTCCTCCAGGAAAGAGAAGTCGCTACTCAGGCTCAGCCTCACCTAGGGAGACCAAAAAGGTTTATTCCTTCTCAGGGCCCAAGGATTCTCTAATGTGTTTTCAGAGCCGTAGCTGTGAGCAGTTCCTAGAATAAAAGGGGCAGTCAACCTACCCCAGCCCTGCTGTAAGATGAGTCCCAACTGCCCCCCAGCTGTGATAAGTACCTCCAGTGACAGGAACCTCACCCCTCCTTCTTTCTTTTCTTCTGGCCCAAGATGATCCATCATTTTCAAGTGGATGTATCCCTTGTTGGGGTGAGGGGTGAGGGTAACAGAGATGACGGTTGTAACTAGTCTCACTAAAATGCCCGATTCATACAGCAGAGCCCAAGGCAAGGTCTTCAGGTCCCCAAACCCAGGCTTCCCTGCCCACTGGAGCTCTTACTAGCTCCGGCTGTAGCTCGTCTGTCTCTGTCGCCCTCATCTGGCTCCTGCCTGATGCTACACTGACCCCCTACAGATAAGACTCCCAGTTTCCCAATTGTTAACATAGGACAGCAGTTGGAGAAGACCAGGCTCTTCTTTGTGAAGGGAAGGGCTTTGCTCTAAGGATCCTCCTCTTTCCTAGATGTTTGTCTGAGTGTCTGGTCCGGTGGGTGCGGCAGGGAAGATGGGAGGCTGGGGTTGGGCCGGGAGAGGCGATCAAGAGATTCAGTCTCTGGGCACCAGACAGTGAAGCCCACGATGGGAATGGGCAGCATGGAGGTGGAGAGGGACGGGTGATGAAAGTAGCCTTGAGATTTAGGAAGTCAGTCAGTCGACAGACAGACAGACAGACAGGTTGAGATGCCAAGACCTGGAATGGGCTTAGAGAAGGGAAGCTTGGGCTGTGGTCTCTATTGGTCATGTTCTTCCTATAAATCTGAGGCAAGGGGGAAGTAAGAAATTCCAGAAGGCAAAGCCTCTGATGATCCAGATTAAGGTGAAGTCACAGAAGAAACGCTCCGATTGGAGGGGTCGATCTATGAGACAGGCTGGTCTAAACCTCTTACTGGATAGCAGAGGGGACACAGGAAACGAACTCTGTTGTGTGATTTCAAGTGGGCCAGAGAGAGACAGGAGACCCAGTTGAAAAAAAAAAAAAAAAGAATTGGTCACGTTGAATTTTTTATTTGCTTGTTTTCTGAGACAAGGTCTCTCTACACATCCCTGACTCTTCTGGATCTCATTATGTAGACCAAGCTGTCCTCAAACTCACAGACATCCACCTGCATCTGCCTCCCAAGTGCTTGGATTAAAAGTGTATACTACCGTGCCTGGCTTCAGTTTAATTTTCTTCACTGGTGACTGGAACTTACATGAGGCTGACTTCAAATACCTTAATATCTACTCTTTTCACTAACTTGTCTTTCATTTATTTGATGCTAGAGATTAGACCCAAGGCCTTGAGCATGCTAAGAACACTTTCTACCATTGAGCTACACACACACACACACACACACACACACAATTCTGACTGGATCAAGCATGCTAGGTGGATTATATACCTATAATCCCAGAACTCAGTAGTCTGGGGCAATCATCTCATGAATTCCAGGTTAACTTGGGCAACATGGTGAGTTCCAAGCCAGTCTGGAGTACAAGATGATACTGTCTCAAAACAAACAAAACCTCACAAGTTTGTGGTCATTATTATTCACAAGGGTGCATAATTATCGCTTCTGATTACATTTCCATCACTCTAAAAAGAAATATTGTATCCCTTAGCAATCAGCCCCCTTTCTCCTCCTCACAACTTGCCTTGCCTGTTCTGGGTATTTCCTATAAATAGAACCATACACCATGAGCCTTTTTTGTATCTGGTTTTTTTTCCTTTTTATGGTTTTTCAGGACAAGGTTTCTCTGTGTAACAGTCCTCGCTGTCCTGGAACTAGCTCTCATAGACAAGGCTGGTCTTGAACTCACAGAGATCCACCTGCCTCTGCCTCCTAAGTACTGCGATTAAAGGCGAGCACCACCACCTTCCAGCATACATCTGGTTTCTTTTACTTGCCATGTTTGTTGTAATGTGTAACCCAATGCTTTTATTACTAAATAATAATCCATGTGTTGATTCATCACGTTTTATTAGAGTATCTGTGGTTGGACATTTTAGGCTGTTTCTACTTTTTGGCTCCTAGAAGCATTGCTCCCCTGAGTGTTTGTGTACCAGTACTTTGGTGGACACATTTTTTTTCTCCAAGGCTTATATCTAGTAGTGGGATCAGCTCAAGGGAAATTCCATGTTCAAAGTTTTGCGGAACTACAGTTTTATAGAATCGGAGATACCTTCAAGATGTCTGGTGTGGAAGGCAGATGTGGGTCCCCAATTATATTGGTCACCTCTCTTGTAGCTGTGACAAAGCAGATAAAGGTAGAAGAGATTATTTTGGCTCGTGGTTTGAGGACACATCTGTCATGATGGTGATGGCCTGGTGGTGGGAGCAGCTCTGGTGGTGGCAGCAGGAGTGTGGGGTAGCCGGTCTCTCTGGCTCCCCGGTCAGGAAGCAGAGAATACTAGATTCCACTTGCTTTCTCCTTGGTATTCAGTTTGCGGCCTGGTGCTGCCCACATTCAGGGTGGATGTCCCCTGCTGGGTAAAACCTCCCTTGAACTGTCCACTGCCAGGGCTGTGGATGTGGTTCATTTGCATGCACAATGCCCTGCTTTGGGTCCCCAGACACATACACAAGGAGGTGCATCCTAGAACTCAGCAGTTGGAGGCAGAAGCTCAAGGATGTCCTCGACAACATAGTGAGTTTGAGGCCAAGCTGGGATGTACAAAAGCTTGTTTTAAACCGCCCAAACAACAAACCCAACTTCCTCTCCAAACAATTCTCTTTATTACTTTTGAATTTTGCCTCATTCAAGTTCTCAGGACAGAGGCAGAATGAGGCCAGATTCTTTGCCAGTATATAACGTGAATGACTCGGGTGGCCCAGTTCCTGAAAGAGCTTTTGTTCCAGTGAGACTTCCTGATCTGCCCCCCCCCCCAGTCTGCATTTTTCTTAGCTTTCTTGTCTTCTAAATTCCTATCAGAATGGCATATTAAGTTCTGGTTACAACATTCAAGGGTTTCTCTAGCCCACAGCTCTAAACTTTCCACAAAGACCCAAGGTTTACATGATCGGGCTTATCAAAGCAATGGCCCCATACCTCAGTACCCAGATTTGTACTAGGAAGGATCCTCTCCAGGAACAGCATTGACAGAAAGTGTGTGTAGCATAGAAGGGGAGTCCCTAAGCAGGGCAGTGGTGGTGCAAGTCTTTAATCCTAGGACTCCGGAGGCAGAAGCAGGTGAATCTCTGAGTTTGAGGCCAGCCTGGTTTACAGAGTGAGTTCCAGGATATCCGGGACCATTACATAGAAAAACCCTGTCTCAAAAAAACAACAAAAAAGAGGGGAGAGTCACTACACACTAGATACAGGTCAGGTAGTGTACCCATGGCCATCTACATGCTGAAGAGAATGTGAATCTGATAGCTGACCAGTCCATGAAACTAAATACCTCAAGGGTTCCAATGTTACTGGGGTGCTGGAAGATTCCTGGAGGGTCGCTAGTCCTTGGCTCACATTAGAAAACCAAAGAAGCTGGGGTCTGATAAAGGCTTCATCAGGGTGGCAGCAGCTGCAGAAGTAGACACAGACTCCAGGAGGAAGTGAAGGCCGGCAGACCACACTGCTTTTCCTCTGACCTCTTTATCTCTGGCCTGTTGAAAGGCACTTCTCATTCTGAGTTAACTTCCCCTCTTGGTTAACTCTCTGTGGGCACTTCCTGAGGTGAGTCTCCCAGGTGACTCCAGATGCAAACAAGGTGACAGTACCAACCAGCACACCAAGCAACCAGAGACGCAACAGTCTGTTTAGACTTCTTGAAGGACAGGCTCCTGGGGTTTGCTCATTTCTGTCATTTTAGTGTTGAGAACAATGACCGACTCCAAAGATGGGCTTGATGCACACACGTTGATTGAGTGACTAACTGAATGTCAGGGCTGGGTTGTAGAGGCAGACCACCGAGGTGGAGGGGGATCTTGACACAAGTGTACCTGTGACAGCTCACCCAGAGCTCTGTCCTCCCAGGGGAACAGGGAGGATTTGATGAGAGATTTTCATGTTTATGTGTCTTGAGTACACAACCTTGTTAAGGATTTGTTGAATGGGGCATCCTCTGTTTAACCTAGGAAGTTGGGGCTCAGAGTTCAGTCTCTAGTCTGAAGTCATACATGTGGCGAAAGGCAAGTCTAGTACTTAAACATGGCCACTTCACGGTGTGTCCCTTTTCCAGGGACCACTGGAGAAGGGAGTCCCAGGGGAGGTGAAGAGACTGGTAAGAGTCATCCCTAGAAGAGGAGGGGCCTCAGAAGATGCTGGTGTCTTTGACCTCAGACCTCTTTGATGGCCTTCCCAGAGTAGGAACCATAAGACCAGGTTAAGATATGGCTTTGGGGCCGGGCGGTGGTGGCGCACGCCTTTAATCCCAGCACTTGGGAGGCAGAGGCAGGCAGATCTCTGTGAGTTCAAGACTAGCCTGGTCTACAAGAGCTAGTGCCAGGACAGGCTCCAAAACCACAGAGAAACCCTGTCTCGAAAAACCAAAAAAAAAAAAAAAAAAAAAAAACAAAAAAAAAAAAAAAAAAAAAAAAAAAAAAAAAAAAAAAAAAAAGACATGGCTTTGGGGAAGATGCTCAGTAGTTAAGAGTGTGTACCAAGTTCAGTTCCCAGCAGCTAGGTCAGGCAGGCAGTTCATACTCGCCTATAATTCTGGCTCCGCAAGATTCAATGTCTTCTCTTGGTCTTCATGGCTATCTATAGTCAAGTGTTCAACTCCACCACCCCACAACACATACATACACAGTTAAAAATAAAATCTTTTTTTAAAAAAAAAAAAAACATAGCTTTGGAATGACAGGCCTGCTGCCGGCATGCCAAAGCTATTATTACCAGGGCAGAGGTTACAAATACCAGATTTGACATTTCCTTTTGACCTGCCAAGACCAGAAGCCCCAAGGGCAGACACAGCCCAGAAATTGTATTGATCCCAACCCACAGCTGAGGCAGGAGAGGAACTCTGGGGAGACACACCCAGCACCGCACAACCCTGGGTCTGCAGGGAGGCCTCCAGCCCTGGGTCGCCCCTGTTTGACTTCTGACCTGTGGGAGGGGAGTGTGCATGGACTTCAGTTTCTCTACCTATTGTGTGGCCTGTTGCTATTGGGCAAAGAGAAATTGAGGTTCTGAGGATGGAGGTGTGAAGGGGAAAGCTGTGGCTTGTCGGGGGAGGGCTCAGAGTGTGCAACAAACCCCTCCTCCATAGCAACAAATCCCTCCTCCATAGCAACAAGCCCCTCTTCCATAGTAGCCCCTGTAAGCTGGGGTACAAGACAGAGGCGTGACTGCAGAAAAGGACCATGGGGATGGAGACCCTCTCTCCCTGAGGGGTTCCCAGGGGGCAGCCTCAGAACTTAGACCTTTGTTGTGCTTCACCTGTTGCTGTTTGTGGGCTGCAGGGGGCAGCAGTGACCACACTTTGGCTTGGAAGAGGGACAGGCTCCAAAGCAGGCTTTCGGAGGGGAGAGGCTTAAAGTTCCAACAGGGCTCCTTCCCTGTGACCCAGGACAGGGAAGTGACAGTGACTCTGGGACTAAGGCTTGGAGAACCTTGTCCCCAGAGGAGATGGCTTGTTGATCGTTGTCTAGGTAAGGCAGAGGATGGAGGGAGCAGAGCATATTCACCTACGGTCTTCTCCCTGGGGAGGGCTGCAGTTCACGTGCCAGTGGGCAACACACCTTGAATCTACTCCAACAGTTTCTTCGAAAGGAAGAGGCTACCGCTGGATAGATGTGAGACACAAAACTCCCAGTGTAAGCAACAGACATGAAGCCTATGCTCGTTCTCACAATGGAAGGGACTTCATTGTCTCATGTTCTAGTAAAGCCCAGAATTTTGCTTTTCCTCCCCCAAAGGGCTGCAGCAACATGGTTAGGAATCTGGTCCTCTCTGTCTCCTGGCTCCATCCTCAGGCTGGTCCTTAGAGATGGCAAGAATGGCTCACGACAGTGTTGACCTCACAGCCTCCTTGCTTAGCCACCCAGCACAGTGGAAGTTTCTTTCCTAGTAAATCCCAGGAATAAAAGAATCTGGCTTTGCTATCGACACTTTTCTACTGGCAATTAGACTCATTACTTCTGCTAGAAAGGCAGGACATTGATTGACATGCCTTGGCCATATGCCCATCTCTGGGAATGAGGTCAGTCCCTCTGAACTTCCTGGATTAAACCTGAGCCACGAACACAACAGCCTGAGGGAGGGGGCTGGAGGCTGCAGGAGGGAAGGTTATGGCCTTTAGCCCCAAATCCTGGCTTCTCTCTCATCCCCACTGTTCTCCTTCCTGCTTTCTACCCAGTAATGACAGACGAATTCTACGAATTCTACGCAGCTTTTGCTAGGTGCCAGCCCACAGCCTAAGCAACTTCTCTGCATGAACTCACTTAACATAAACAAGTGCTAATGTTGTTCCCGTTTTATAGATAAGAAAGAGGAAGGACCCACTCCAAACCTCAGCACTGAGGAGCAGGGCTTGCTGGGAGACAAAGCCAGACTCCCGGGCAGTCTTCACACTTTGCTGAAGTTGTGTGGGAAGAAATGGGCTGTTGGGAAGGAGCACTGGGGTCAAGAACTGGCCGGTTGGCCCTGACGTACAGCTCTGGGGGGCGGGAGGATTAGGAGGGCCAGTCAGTCAGTAGCTGCATGGACTGGCCTCCATGGCAGAGTTGTAGTGGTGGTAATTTAGACACAGGCCAGCAGGGGGCGACAGGCAAGGTTGTCCTGCCTCCCGGAAACTACTTGGGAACCAAAGCTCAGAAACATATCTGAGGAGAACAAGAGGTGGTCCAGAGAGGACAGAGGCTCTCACAACCACTTGTATCCTTGGATGCCCTGCCCAACACTGTACAAAATCCTAACTCCCCTGTCTTCCCTGGACCCGACAGGTGGGTGTTCGTCTATGAAAAGGGATACCAGACTTCAGGCGGCCTCATCAGCAGTGTGTCTGTGAAGCTCAAGGGCCTGGCTGTGACCCAGCTCCAGGGCCTGGGACCCCAGGTCTGGGACGTGGCTGACTATGTCTTCCCAGCCCAGGTGAGTTGGCTCAGGCCTGCACCATCCTCCTTCCTATAAGCTGTGGCTCAAGGCTCCCTGAATGGCCAGGCCAGCTTCTTGCTCTCTGGGCCTCCCAGCTTCTTGCTCTCTGGTCCTCAGTCTCCCTTACTGTGAGACTAGTTCTTTCCGTTCACAGCGATGCCATGGAATACGGTGTCTGCTGGGGGTCAGGTGGGCTCCAGAGCCCCGTTGGGGCAGTGTTTAGGTGCTTGGGGCTGTTCTACCAGCTCTGCCTGTCATCTCCCTGCCCTTCACTTCCAGGGTGACAGCTCCTTTGTAGTTATGACCAACTTCATCATGACCCCTCAGCAGGCTCAAGGCTACTGTGCAGAGGTGAGGACTCCGCCCCTCTCCTGGACCCATAGGGGAGATAACATGATGGAATCCCTTGGGCCTTGGTGTTGACGTGGGACGGGCTTTCTGAAGAGGTTATGATGCAATGTTAGACAGAGAGTCACACAAAATAACAGTCAGCCACTGTCAGTGCCATTGCTGGGCATTGCGCCTCTCTGTCCCAACCTCCAGTCCCCTGCCAGCAGGCACCAGCACTCAGCAACTGGACAGAAACCTAGGATAAGTGTGGGAGAAGGAGGCTGGGAGCAGGGGTCTGTCACAGAATCTGAGATTTTGCTCCATGTCTACACTGTGGCCCTGGGGGTGGGGGCAGGAGAGGAGCCTCCCTAGGACCGCATCACAGGGCCTGGGGCCAGCACTTCTCTCGTCCCCCAGAACCCAGAAGGTGGCATATGCCGGGAGGACAATGGGTGTACTCCGGGAAAAGCAGAAAGGAAGGCCCAAGGTAAGACCAGCCCCTTCCTGTCACCTCCACAACCACGTTGCCTGTGTCTGCCTCTCTGTGCTCCACATCTCTCCAAACTGTTCCCCACTGAGAGCGTCTATTCTGCTCTCATCCTGGCTCTCGGCTCCCATGCTGCAGAAGTCCACCATGCGGTGGGACCCCAGAGGCTGTTCTCTTGCTGCAGGTATTCGCACAGGCAAATGCGTGCCCTTCAATAGCACGGTGAAGACCTGTGAGATCTTTGGCTGGTGTCCTGTGGAGGTGGATGACAAGATCCCAAGGTAACTGATGTTCTGTCCTTCCAGGGAGCTAGAGATAGGGTCCTGACCCACAGACATCTGGATCTGGCAAGAATGGGTTCTTTATATTTCTGATCCCATCCCTCACCCTATCCATGTGGCCCAGGCCAAAGAGTCTCCCTGTAAGATGCGGCCTGTAAGCCCATGTCCCATCTGGAGTGTGGGACCCCACATCAATGCACGCTACAGGGGAGCCCCTGTGTTCCCTGCAATATGCCAAGCCCTTTCAGCCATGCAGTCACTCTTGGGGAGGGGCACTGAGTGAGTGCTGTTTCCCCCAGACCTGCTCTTCTCCGTGAGGCTGAGAACTTCACCCTCTTCATCAAGAACAGCATCAGCTTTCCACGCTTCAAGGTCAACAGGTTCGTGGGAAAGGAAGGCAGAGGTGCAGGTGGCTTGAAGCAGCTGCAGCCGCTCTCAGTACAGTCTCCCTCCATCCCAGCTGCTTGCACTCTGGAGGCAGCAGCCTTGGCAGACCTCCTGGAGGCTGACGGTTTGGGAGGGGGGATATTCTAAAATTCTTGAGGGTCCCTGGAGCTGAGTGGAGTGAGCACCCTCCCAGCTGGCACATGGCTGCTACCCATGCCTTCCACACAGGCGCAACCTGGTGGAGGAGGTGAATAACACCTACATGAAGAAATGCCTCTACCACAAGACCCTGCATCCACTGTGCCCAGTCTTCAGCCTTGGATATGTGGTGCAAGAGTCAGGCCAGGACTTCCGCAGCCTGGCTGTGAATGTAAGGACGGGATGGGGTTGTGCCAGCAAGGAGAGTACAGCTCAGGGTCATAATACATGCCTGCCAGCCCCATCCTGCCTCCCAAACCTCTCTGGCACAGGCCGTGTGTGTGCCAGAGCCCCTGGGGGTCCTCTGCAGGGCCTGGTCTGATCCCGCCATGGAGGTGCTAAAAATAAAGAGATGTGGGCAGACAGCATTATCTAGATGCTCAGTGGTCCCTCCCTCACTCCTTCCCTCCCTTCCCCTCTACCTTTCTTCCTTCCACCCTCCCTTCCTTCTTCTCCCCTCTCTTCCTTTTTGTTGTTTGGAGTCAGGGTCTCCCTCTGTAGCCTAGGTTAGCCCCAAACTCCTAATCCCCCTGCATCTGCCTACATAATGAAGAGCACAGGAGTGTGTCACCACGCCCAGTTTATTTTTTAATTAGTTTTTCTGCTGAGGATGGACCTCATGCACGTTCAGTAGTATCCCCTAGCCCCGAGCTGTACCATAGCCTAAAATCACCTGGCTACTTCGTGTTTTTCTGTGGTGGGGATGGAGCTCAGGGCTTCACATGTCCCTGGATTCCAAGACTGCAGTCCCTTTGCGAGGTTCTGGATCCAAATCCTGCTCTGCCTCCCAGCCATGGTGTGTCCTCAGACGGGTCCCTTAGTTCAGCGGGTCTGAGAACTCCACTGATAGCGCCATTCCCACGGCGGTGCTGTGAGGCTCAAGTGAGCACCCACCTGCAAGTTAGCGCTTCAGCTCTGCCCGGCACGGGGCACTCTATATCCCATGCTTGCCGGGTCCTTCTTGTGCTTGTTCCTGCAGCTGCCTATGCGGGCATGGCAACCCGTTCCTTTTCTGTGAGGTCACCAACAAGCCCCACTCACAACACACTTGTGTATGGCAGAAGTCTGCAGGTGTTTGCTTTGCAGAGCTACGTGGAGGTGGAAGCAGCCAGACAGTGGTTAATTGTGGGTGTTCATGCCTCCGTCATACCCTATAGGGTCATCAGGATTTACAATGTACCCTGTTTCTAGAACCCACACCTGCCCTTCCCCACTGAGTGTGGGGATCTCTGTTCCTGCCTCCATGCTGAGCCGCTCAGCTCCCTGCCCACTTCTCTGATCACCTCTCCACTCTTGGCCTGAGTCACCCACCTGTCTGTTCCCTGCCTCACTTCACTTTCTGATGTGTTTTCTTCCCAGATGGCACGGGTCACTCTAGTTCAAAGGCTGCTTGATTGTTTCCCACACCACTGTGACTCGAGCCAGGAACTGAGAGCGGTGACGAGAGCCACATGGCTCTGTCCCCTTGGACCTGACAGTCCGTCTTAGAGGAGAAAGGTCAATAAGTAATCACGCAGAATACACATCTGACAAGCCAGGTGTGCTAGCACACACCTGCGATTCCAGCACACAGGAGGCAGATGCAGGAGGATAAGGAGTTCGAGGCCAGCCTAGGCTACACAGTGATGCCCAATCTCAAGAAACTAAGGAACTGGAGAGATGGCTCAGCAGTTAAAAGCACTTGATAGCCTAATGATTTGAGTTTACTCCCTGGTCCTACAGAAGGAGAAAGTCTACCTTGCAAGTTGTCCTCTGCCCTCCAAAGTCATACTGTATACAAGGGTGAATATATCGACACACAAAATCAATAAATAATGTCAAACAATTTTTCAAAGAGAGTGCAGGCACCAACCGTGAGACGGTTTTGTTGTTGTTGTTGTTTTCTTGTTTGCTCTTTTAAACTCATGAAGCCATCTTGCCTGTCTAGACAGGAGTTTTATAATCCTGAGCCCAGACCTTGTGTGCTTGTGTCCTTGGCAGGGTGGGGTGGTTGGCATCACCATCGACTGGGAGTGTGACCTGGATTGGCACGTGCGGCACTGCAAACCCATCTACCAGTTCCATGGGCTGTATGGGGAGAAAAATCTGTCTCCAGGCTTCAACTTCAGGTACCTGACAGTCTCCTGCCTATTTCTGGAATGCCAGAGGTCGACAAATGTTCCCAGAGGGGACCAGAGGACCCTGGATGGCATCCATCCTGTGTGAGTTGTCAAATAGGAAGCCATCAGGAAACAAGACCTTAAAGGCTTGAGTTCCCCAGCCTTAGGTCTTGGCTCCTTGGAGGTCTGCCTGGTGAGAGTCAGGAAAGGGCTGAGTGGAAGGAGACTTAGTCATTCTCCTTGGGCAATGCTGGAGGGCCTCTTTCTAACACTCTGGCACTCAAGATGGCTTTACCACCTACCACCCATTGCCCAGGTTTGCCAGGCATTTTGTGCAGAATGGGACAAACCGTCGTCACCTCTTCAAGGTGTTTGGGATTCGTTTTGACATCCTTGTGAATGGTAAGGTAGGTGGTCCATATGAAGGGACGGCCGCCAAGGCACCTTCCTGCTTTGGATGTCTGTTGTTACAGACACAAAGTGGAATGGGTTGGTTGTGTCCAGAGATCTGCTTCAAATGACTATAACATGGGTGGCTCTGTCCCGGCTTCGAGCCACTGACATGGCTCCCCTACCATCTCCTTGGGTCCGGGGAAGCAAAGCCAGGGACAAAGCCCAGGTTTACTGACCAGGAGCTGGCTCTTGGGAGAGCCAGAGCCCTGGACCACAGACAATAAGGAGATTTTAGAGTTGAGGGGGCAGAGCTTGACCTTTTCTAGCTGGGTCCCTTCTGTTGACCCAGTTCTCCCTGGGCCCTGCCACCAGGCCGGGAAGTTTGACATCATCCCTACTATGACTACCATCGGCTCTGGGATTGGCATCTTCGGAGTGGTAAGTGCTGGGCACACATGTTTGCTGTGCTGGGTTTTAGCCTCTCTTCTTCTACATTCAATAGCAGAACCCCAAAATAAGACCATAGGTACCTATCATTATTGAGGCAGCATCTGCTTTCCCCACCACCCTAGACCTACCGTGTACCTGGGGAAACTGAGGCTCAGAGGTAAGAGAGAGGTGGGGTGGAGCTGACTTGGTCCCAGGAGGGGTTTGGAGCACCTTATCCTGTCTTCAGGAAACTGGGGTCTGGAGTGGCAGGATTCAGCCAGGACCACAGTCAGCAGGGATATGGAAAGTCGATATGGATGGTCGATATCTGCCCTAGATTCCCACTCTCCACCCCTGCTCTCCCTGTCCTCAGGCCACAGTTCTTTGTGACCTCTTGTTGCTCCACATCCTGCCCAAGAGGCACTACTACAAGCAGAAGAAGTTCAAGTACGCCGAGGACATGGGGCCTGGGGAGGTAAGAGAACTTCTGAACTTCTTGAGCAGGACTCTTCAAAGACCTCAAGCTTGTGCGTCTGCATTGGCAGGCTTTGTCCTGCAGAGCTTTGCACTGCAGGCCGGGACTTCTGGGGCCTGACTTGCATTCCCACATTGCATACACAGGGTGAACATGACCCAGCGGCCACCAGCTCCACCCTGGGCCTGCAGGAGAACATGAGGACCTCCTGACCTCAGCCTTGGGTTCTGGACTTGACTCAGTGTGTGGCTTCCGGCTAGGGCTGGAGGCTTCAAGCCGGGGCAGAGACCATTCCCAGGGGCTTTCCTACCAGACAGACACCAAGTTGCCCCTCCCCCCAGTTCAGAGTGGAGATGGGCAAGACACTGCAATTCAGAGCTCTGGGCCCAATTCCACACTTCCCCTCCTGAGGGATGCCCCCTCCAGTTTCAGCCACTCTGGGTCCATATGGTTGGGCTCCGCACACACCTATACCCTAGCTTTGTGACGACGTCTTGGGCTCTCATTGTCCATCTCAGGGCCTCACCTGCCTAGATTTGTGCTCTTCCATGTGGAAGCCACTAGCCAGATGTGACCATTTGAACTTAAATTAATTAAAATATAATAAAAAATATGCCTCAGTTGACCTAGCTAAGTGGACACATGTGGCCCACGGCTACCAAACTGGACAGTAGAGGATGCTTTCCATTGAGAGAAGTTCCAAAGGAATTCCCCGGGAGGCTCAGCAACCATGCAGGCGCCTGGCACACATCCCACCTCAAAACAGAGACACGGGCCACTTTGTGCCTGAGGCTTAAGACTGGCTCTCCTGGAGCTTTCTGGCTCTTAAGCTCCCAATCAGCCTTGGGTCAGCACCAACCGGCAGGTGTAGGCACTGAGCAGGGTCTCAAACACCCCCAGCAAGCGTGTAGTGTGCCACACAGGAATTCACAAGCCCCCAGGTGCACAACGCCCCCTGCACATACAACTCTCCGCCCCCGCTGTGGGTTGGAACAGCTTGGGTACTGCATGTGCAGCCGTCTGAACACACCTACACCCCCAGGCAGGGACACATGGTCTCCATACAGTGTCACCCCCATGGGACAATGCTCTTGACTGGGGGAGTCAGGCCAGGACAGCCCTGCCAGTCACATAACCTTACTCAGCTACCTCAGGTGGAGGTATACGCCCGATGAATCCTGGCTCCTTGCCTGTGGCCCAGCCCAGCTTCCACGGCTTGCCCGGCTTGGTTAGAACATGAAGGCTGAGGAGGCAAGGGGTGGGGCACAATAAAAAAAGAAACGAGGACAAATGTCTGTCTTCCTGCTTTTCTTTCAAACCCTTCTGAAGATCAGAGTGCGCACCTGTGAGACACACAGTTGAGCTAAGCTTCTGAGATCCCTGTGAGCAGGCTGGTGAGGGGTGCCTGAGCCCAGCTGGGTCAGGGGGCTCACAGCAGTCCCTGAGCCCCGTCTCCGCACGGGACAGGGCACCAGCACTCTTCCAAATCCAGTGGAAGCTCTTCTCCTGGCTGCAGAGCAGTTGAGCATTCCAGAAGCAAATAAGGTTGAGAGAGGGGCTTGTTGTCCAGGAGTGAGATTTAGGGGCACTTCCACAAAGGAAGGGGGGCTTGTGGCTGGAGAGGGGGGAAGGACACATGTGAACATGCCTTCTAGCCTGGGCTCACAGCCAGCCAGGGGCTCTGAGTACCCCTACCTTGCTCTGTCTAGACCAGGTTGAATGGCACAATTTCTGAACGGCAGTTTCTTATACTGATGGGTCTGTACTGTTCAGTGTGGTAGCCACTTGCCAAGAGAGCCAATAAACACTTGGAGTCATTTAACTTTTTAATGTTTTTTTGTTGTTTTGTTTTGTTTTGTTTTGTTTTTTGAGACAGGGTTTCTCTGTAGCTTTGGAGTCTGTCCTGGAACTAGCTCTTATAGACCAGGCTGACCTTGAACTCACAGAGATCTATCTGCCTCTGCCTCCCGAGTGCTGAGGTTAAAGGCGTGCACCACCACCACCCAGCCTTTTTAATGTTTTTTTATATTTATTTATTTATTATGTATACAATATTGTGTCTATATATGCCTGCAGGCCAGAAGAGGGCACCATACCTCATTACAGATGGTTTTGAGCCACCATGTAGTTGCTGGGAATTGATCTCAGGATCTTTGGAAGAGCAGGCAATGCTCTTAACCTCTGAGCCATCTCTCCAGCCCCTTTTTAATGTTTTTTAAACAGTGCCTTGTTATGTGGCTCAAGATGATCTGAAATTCATGATCCTCTTGTTTTAGCTTCTCAAATGCTACAATCATAGGGATTCGGCTCCATATCTAGTTCTTACTTTTAATTCACCAAAATAGCTGTATGAAGCCAGTGGCTAGCAGAGAGACAGCATGGGCCAGTTGTTCTCTCAGACCTTGGCTTTCTGCCACCTTCCCCAGACAAGAACCTTCCACCCTCCTCTTTCCCAGCCCCCAAAGCCTGTGTCTCCTGACTCTTTCTTCCTGAGTGGCAGAAAAAAAAGGATCCAACCAGCCCAGATACCTCCAGCCAGGATGGCGTCCTCTCTCTCACCCTGTGGCCTGCGTGTTTTCGTCTCTTGCCTCCCTCTGGCTCAGGTTCTGCTGCAGACCAGCCTACTCCCTCTTCACTGCCACCCTTCCAGAAAGACCAGTTCATCCTTGTCTGCAACTAGCCTCCACCCCCATCACTTGCAGATGCCCTTGCTAAGGTCACTAGCAGAGTCCTTGATGTGAACTCCACAGGGACCCTTGGGCTTGCGTTGAACATTTTTCAAAGATTCCTTATAGTGGTGCCCGGTGCAGCCTCTCCTGACTTTCTGGCAGACCTGGAGTGTTGTGGAATAAGGCCTCTTGCAACTCTCACATAGCTCACCCTGTGTTCTTGGCAAGTGGCCTTTCTCCAAGAGTCTCTTAGGAGTACTGAACCTCTGCTAGGTTTGGGGTAAGAGAGATGTAAGTGAAGTACCCAGGACAGTGCCCGGTACACATGAGCACTCATTGTCTCTGGATACACACACACACACATATACATACATAGTCTTGGTGGTACAATGCTTGCTCCATGGTTGGGCACGTGGCTGCCTATAATGGAGGTTGCATTCCCATGTTCTACCTCTCGCAACTGGGTCTGGTCATGTGACAAAATCTGAACAAGAGCTGTTCTTGCAGAAGACCCAGGTTCAGTTCCCAGCACACAGGCACATACATACATACATACAGGCAAAGCATTTATCCACATAGAATAAATAATTTTAAAAATAGTTAGTGCTGATCCTTTGTTGTTCTTCTCCATCCAAAACCTTGTTGTTTTTCTCCATTCGAAAACCTGGGATGCGCATGTGATAACTGGCGCTCTGACCCCCATTCGGAACCATGAGGGCAAAGGCCATCTCCAGAGCTAGCTGGTGCAGGGGGTGGAGGGAGTCTCATCTGGAAGGTCTTTGTGGAGTAGAGCCATCATATCCACCCGGAACTGTTTCTCAAGGCTTCTGTGTGAGATTTTTGTTGCGCAGGTCTGAATTTTGATCCTCTTTGGGACGAGTGTTTTGCTCTTGGCCTTGTTTTAGTTGATCTGCTTCATCCTTCCTGTGGCTCTGCTTATGACTGTGGCCCTTGAAGACCCTCAAAACTGCCTCCTTGATATTGAGGTGTAGCTCAGCAGTAGCACACTTGCTTAGTATGCAGGGATCCCTGGATTCAATCTCCAACACTGAGAAAAAGTAAATGTCTTTGACTCAGCCTTTTCCTGTCTTCCTGCCCTATAGATCCAATCCTCCAATAGTTGGTCCTGGGGCTTCCTGGTCTCAGCACTTCTTCACCTGAATCTTTCCATAGGAACTCTTGAGATCAAAGAAGGGCTACTGACCATTCTGAGTATCCAGGAGGACATGGGAAGGTTTCCTAGTGGCAGAAGCATTGAGCCCCAAAAGACAAGTGAGGGTTAGGCAGGCTGGTGGTGAGAAGCGAGCTATGGAGGGCTTGAGGGGAGCTATAGGCAAGGTAGTGGGAGGGACCGGTGGAAGATCCTAGGAGGCAGCTGTCTGATGTTTCTGAAAACCTGTCCCGGTTGGCCCAGAAAGGCCAGTGGGAAGTGAGACCGGACAGGGTAAGAGGCCAGGGGAAAGACTGCTGGACTAGTCAAGACTGCATGTACTAGACATGACCAGTGGTCGAGCTCGGGGAGGGACAGGAGGTGGAGAGAGGTAGAGAGACTTTAGGGATCTTTAAGAGGCAGTATGGTAGAGCCTTGTGCTAGGCTGGTTGGGTCAGAAAACCTGCTACACAGGTAGGTTTCAGGAAACTCCCGGTTTCGGACTCCAGCTGGAGACAGGGACACAGGGAGACCAAGTTGGAGACAATATAGTCCTGGGTTTGAGGCAAACAGTGATGTGGGGTTCTCCAAGAGAGTAACAGCAAGATAGAACCAAGAGTCTGAGGGACAGAGTCACAACCACTGCCAAGGCCTCTTGGTCCTGAGGTGGTTCTTTCCCATTCCGTTAAGCCCAGTTAGGGGCTTGTCTCCTGCTCTTCTCCAAACCTGAGTGCCACCCTACTCCAGCACTCTGCCGGACCTCCCTCCTCCTGGTCCTCCCTACCCCAGAACACTCAACTCCAGGCCCTTCTTGCTCAGCCTCCGCCTATCCTCTCCCTGGCACGCACCGGGCCTCATCCCCCGAGGGAGGGATGCTCTTGCCTCTACAGGCCAGGACACAGGATTGAAGACTCGAGGAAAAGCACCGCACGCTTCAGACCAGGCTGAGGGGCCCACGACGTGGCCCGAGGAATTTCGGGTTCCCTTAGCCGGCCTGTCTGCGGGCGCCGGGGGCGTGACGCGTCGGGGCCCAGCCGCAGGGCCCCTCCCGAGCCGCCGCCTCCCGAGCCCGTCAAGACCCCGCCCCTCCACCCTCTGGCGGGAGGACCGGGCTCTGATTGGACAGCGCTGCAGGGCCCTGCACAGCGCAGCCTATGATAGCGGGCCGGCGCGGCGGCGGGCGGGGGAGCAAGCGCTGCCTGGAGCCGCGGCGCCGGCGGGTTGAGCGGGGCGATCCCAGCCCGGCGAGGAGGGCAGGGCGGGGCGCGCGCCGCGGGAGCGAGCCTGGCGCCCACCGTGAAGACTGTCGCGAGGTGCAGAGGTAGGGATCGGCGGCAGAGACTTGAAATGGGGAACTGGGGTGCGAACGGCTGAGCCTCTCTGTGCAGCGAACGTGTTGTAGAGGGGTGGTCTGCGAGGCCGCTTCTACGTGGGCAGCCTGGACCTAGCGTGCAGCGATCCCCACTGTGTCTCCAGGGCCAAGTCCGCGGGGTGACTCTCTGAGCCTGCATCTGTCTAAGCCAGCTATGCAGGCGCTCGGCCACCTACGTCCCTTCAGCAGATGCTGTCTGCGGGACTGCATAGGAGCCCCGCTCATGGTGCCCCGAGCCCCGGCTCTGGGTGGAGGCCGTGTCTATGCGGAGTGGGCCTGGACGGGTGCACCCACGTGTGGATCTCGGCGGAGCGCTCCTCCCACGGACCTCCCGTGAGTCTTCCGTGGAGAGCTGGGGGCGGGGTAATGAATGGGACGGATGCGGCGAGCGACTTCAGCTGCTGCGTAGTTGTTCCCTGGTTGAGGGTGGCGGAGGCGGGCTCTGCGGCTTCTGATTCTGGTGGGCACAGGATTGGTGCTCCGAAGGTGCACACGTGCACAGTGAGCTGTGTGTGATGTTTGGAGGCGGTTGTGCGTGCGTCACGTGGACACAAGAGTGTGCCTGTGGAGGTGGGGGGTGCATTTCAGGATGGAGTGGTGTATGAGCACAGGTCACAAGGACATGGGTTTACATATGTCAGGGAAGGGGTGTGTGCTTGTGCTGAGGGTGTTGCAGAATGAGCAGAGCTAGCTCTCTGTCACATGCCCTGGGTTCCAGGACTGTGTTCAGTGAGTGCCTCTTTGCCTTGGCCAGGTTCAGGATGTGAGAGAAACACACAGCTTGTGTCCTTGAAAATCCCGGGTAAAAGGAAGAGGCCAGGCCTTCTGCACATCCTTGCCTTCACCACCCAACACACTCTGTGCACAGGTCAGACTGTTCTAGACCCACACACAATCTGGGACCCCACTACTTGCTCTTTGGTCTCTCCACGCTCAATCCTCCCAGTAGGAGTGGGGCTCATCTTAAACATCATCCAACTTAATAGCTTCGCTGCTTAAGACTCCTCTGGTGTTGTGAGCCTTTTGGTTTCTGTCTACAAAGTCCCCACACCAAGCCCTGAGTCCCACTTTGGGAAGGGATCTCTCTTAGGCATAGGGTGACTGCTCCCAATCCTGCTCAGCGGTCAAAAAAAAAAAAAAAAAACTTCAGCGTCACCCCCTCCAAGAAATCCCCCCCAGGCCAGTGTAAGTGGACTTCTCCATCAGAGACCTCTCACACAGAGCACCTTCCCACCTCATGGTGCTTGCTTGTATGGGCCAGTCCCTCTGACTCTTCCCCAGATGTCCACACTGTTTACTGCCTTGCTCCTTCATATCTGCTTAGATCTTGCATCTGAAAACATGTCCTTCCTGCACTCAATAATGTTCCCCATTGTCTTATTCCTCCTGTCTTGTTGCAATAGCTGTCTTCCCAGGGTGTTCCATGTACTCTATCATGCATTCTTTACTAGTATTCTTATTTGTTGCTTCCTGACTCTGCCAGAAAGCAAACGGTGAGAGCAGGGACTTTGTCTTTGGGGGTCACTGGTTTATCTCCTAGTACCTCTATAGCAGATAGCCAATGAATAGTTGTGGCAGGAATGTATGAGTCTGGATTTTCATGTCAGGAGTCGGTGTTCCTGTCTGTTCCCCAGATTCCGAGGCCCCTGAAAAACTACTGGCAAACTCCGAACACATTTGCATGCTAGAAATCCTCCCAATAGCAGCTGGTGTGGAAGGGAGAGTGGGATACGATCTGGGGGTAGAGGGACCCCAGAGAGTAGTGAAAGGGCAGTGGAAGTCAGAGTCTGACTGTGTTATCTCCAAATCTGTGCTGTTTAAGGGGTTCAACTTAGTGAGCTCATCTAGCCAGCAGTGGGGAGATCAAAGAGGCGTCTCAAAGGAGGTGATGTCTGATCTGGTCTTCAGGCCGTGAAGCCAAGGGAGGTGTGTTCCTGGCAGAAGGCACAGCTTGTGCAAAGGCCTGGTGACACAGAGCCTTCAGCTCGGGAAGCTTGAAGTGGTGGGATGCAACCAGAGTGGAGAGTGGGTGCTGCAGGAGGTGGGAGGCTGAGAGGGGGAGGAGGAAGTAATCCCTCAGAGACTCTTGCTGTTATGGCTCAGGCTCTATGAGAGTTCAAGGAATAGTGTCCCCACTTCTGTGATGGGGGAGAGGAGGATAAACAGTAGAGGGATGATGCTGAGTTGGATGGGTCCCTGATGGAGCTGAGCCAGGGAGGGGAGGAACTCTCTGGAAAGAGGGTGGAGGCTCAGAGCTGGCATAGAAGAGGAGACCCACAGATGTCAGTTTCCACAGGTGGGTCGAGGGATGCCCTTGAGGACAGCTGCAGAGGGGGAGGCACGAGCCCACCTGGGTGTTCGGGGATCCCCGGAGGTAGTGGGAGGGCCATCCTCACAGCAGGCATCCTTAAGCATGACTTGGCACCAGACTCTTGGGTCTCCCTCAAGGGGACTGAGTCATCCTAGGCTGGGGCGGGAGCTGCAGAGGGCACCATTGCCAGCTCCCTCAGACCCTTGCTGGAAGCATAAACAGGCTACAGTGAGCCGTTGCTGAGATGTCAGGGTCACTTTGGTGCGTAGCCCACATGGCTACTACCTTCTTGCTTTCCCCTCCCCTGACACTAGTCCTTTGCTGATCAGGGCTGCTCATCTTCTGCCTGGATGGTAATTGGTCCCTGGTTCAGCCTGGCTCTGGAACATTCTAACAGAACTCAGAATGAGAGAGAGCTGAAGTCACTGGTCTCTAAAGTTACCTTAGATAGGGCTGCTTGAACCAGTGTGAGGGACAGCAGGGTTTCCTTGCTCTTTCCTCTTCTGACCTCTGTTGAAGGACCTTGCTGGATGGGGCATGTCCTCAGAAGGAGGTCAGACGAAGTGGGCTTTTGAAGCCAAGGGCTTGTGTCCATGGGAGTGGCAGACACATGGAGGGTGGGGTGCAGCTTGGAGGAGAAACCGGGGCCAAACCAGTCTGGAGCCAGGCACCTAAAAGTGGGTTGTGTTTGGTAAAGTAGGGCTCATTCTGAGTTGCTTCCAGACACACACACATTCTAGCCACATAATTACTTGGGCACAAACTGCTTCTGTGTCCACAGCTGCATCCTCTCCCTCCTAGGGTTCCCTGAGAAAGCAGGACAGTAACTGTCTTATTCACCTGTGAGAAAACTGATGCTTCAAGCATAGTGTCCTACCCCAGCGTGGTTACAGGCCTTTCATCCCAGCACTTGGGAGGCAGAGGCAGGTGGATCTCTGAATTCAAGGCCATCCCAGCCTACGGAGTGAGTTCTAGGACAGTCAGGCCTACACGGATAAAGCCTGTCTCAAAAAAAAAAAACAAAATAAAAATAAAAACAAAATGTCAGTGTTCTAGCCCAGGACACACAGCTTCCATCTGGGAGAACAAGATTTGAACGTTGCCTAATGAGGGAGGGCCTGGGACTGTTCTCTAGGCCAGTAGAGAGACCCCCTCCCTTGCCAACAAGGGTCTGTGCCCTGGGACTGGGCCTTGGTCTCAGGCTGTCTGTCCATCCTTCTGCTTATCTGCTTGACCCCTGTTTACCTGCTGAGTCGACTTCTGCAAAGCATTCTCTAGGCTTTAGTTTGTGGGGGCGGGCCAGTCTTACAAACCATCACCAGTCCCAGGCTGGTGGGACAGGTGATCTTGTGGGGAAATCCAGACTTGACCTCTGGAGTCCAGCTCCCCCGGCCCTGGCTTCACGTATCTGTGCAGGTGTATAGGGACAGAGTGCACATGATCAACTAGTAAAAGGAGCGCAGAGAGAGAGAGAGAGAGAGAGAGAGAGAGAGAGAGAGCGAGAGAGCGATTCTTGTCTGCACAGATGTACTCCTAGGTGCAGATCTGCAGTACAAGTATGAACAGCCCCAGCCTCTTCCCGTATGTTCTCTCTGGGTCAGACACAGGCTCTCACGCACACAGCTACAGGCCAGGCACAAGGCCCTGTCTCCTGGACACTCAGCAGGAACTTTGGGTCTCCCCTGCTGCTTCCCTCCAGCCAAGCCCCGCTTAGTCACCTGAATTTGATCCAGGCAAGAGGGAGGCATGGATGGAGAGTCTGACGTCACCTCTCACAACCTCCTCCCACTGCCACCCTCGCATCCATCTGTGCCCCAGCTCATCCCATGCAATCACAACTCACTTCTCTGGAGCTTGTGAGTGGCAAGCGCGGTTCTGTGGCCCGACAGGCACCAGCTTCTACACCTCACAACCACATGGGTGTGAGACTTGCCTTGCCGCCCATTCACCAGTGATGAATACCCCAAGTCATCTGCCCTCTCCACCTCTAAGAGCCAGGAAGTGGGCAGCCGGGCATCCCTGCCTGGGTGTCCAGCCAGGTAATAGTCCTTAGACTAGCCCAGGAAGGCTTCCGCATCCACTTGCTGTGTCACCCCAGAGTCAGTTTTACCCTGTCTGATGAAAGGGGGAAAGGGAGCTTAAGGAAGGTGACCTTTTAGGAGTTGTCACCTGAGGGAAATTATATGCAAATGTTATGGTTCAGGGCAGCCTGTGGTTTCTATCTGCTGGGGGCTCCCCTGAGAGCAGAGGGCAGGAACCTCTGACTGTCTTCCATTCCCTGGTGTGTCTGCTGCCTGAGGCTGATTGGGGTTCCCTCACTGAGGCTGCTTTCCCATCCATGTAATGGGAGCAGGGCTGTAGAGATCACTATGACGACCACTTGTGTTCAACAAATATTTATCAAGCTCTTCTGTGCCAGGCCCTGCTGAAGACACAAGTGATCTTATGGAGACAAAGCAGACTGAAGAACTAATCCTAGCACTTAGAACCTGGTGGCGAGGCCCGCCCTCTGGGGAATGGACGAGTGGGTGCAGGAAGAGGCTCTTCTCAGCCTTGAAGCCCCCCTCACCCTTTTTACCTGTTCCAGGGAGGCCTCTCAGAGTTCCAGCCTCACAAGTTCCCCCACCCTCTTCCTCTGTTCATGCCAGCAGCAGCTCTGTTGCCGCTGGTGCTTCCTGGCTCCCCGTCACTCAGCACATTCGATCCCAAGCAAAGGCCCTGACCCTTGCCCTGTTACAGTCTACCTTCAAGTCTGGTGGTAGCCAGGACAGCTAGGGAGGCATAGCATCCACAGTACAGAAGAGGAAGCCTGGCTTGTGGCTCCAGACCTGTGGCACGTTGGCAGCAGAGGTGCTTCCCTACCAGTGGCTAGGGCATTCCAGCCAGCCCTAGCACTTTGACAATATTCACAGTCAAGGATGGGGAGCCAAAGGTAGAATGAGAATGGCACCCATGGGACCTGTGTTCTCTGAGTTACAGGCAGGATAGAGTAAGTCACCAACAGACCGGAAGGGCAGGGGTTTAGGAGTCCACTTACTTCCTTTTCTGTGAAGATGCAGAGAGGCCCAGGAGGGAGCAATGGGTGGAGGTGGAGCCACAATGTGGGCTGTGGCAGACGTGGTTGTCCTGGTCTGAGAGTAAGTCAGTTCAGTCAGGGCCAGTTTGTAGCTAAAGGTCATGGCTGACGTGAGGGGTGGGCCTGAGCCTGGGGGTTGATTTGAGGCTCAAGCCAGGGCGACTGCTAGAAGTTTTACAGACTGAAGTAGATACAAGGTTATGTGTGAAGCCAGACCCAGGAGGCTGAAGTAGATACAAGGTTATGTGTGAAGCCAGACCCAGGAGGCTGAAGAAGATACAAGGTTATGTGTGAAGCCAGACCTGGGAGCACCTTGGCCCCAGCAGAGCAACCATAAGGAACATTTTGTCACATGGGCAGGCTGGAAGGAAAAACCAGGAGGGATACAGAAATTGCACTAGTGTCTTATGTGGCAGACCCACCCCTACTGTACCCTCTACTGTGCTGGAAGTTCTACTGGGGCAAGGACTCAGATTTGCCTTGGGGTCTTGAAGATAGTAAGAGGAGGTGACAGAGACCTGAGACCGGAGAAAATGCTCTTAAAAACAGTGAGAGGACTAGAGTGAGCGTCTGGGACATCCAGGAGGCCTTCCTGGAGGAGGTGTCTCTGGCCACAGCTCCGATGCCCAGCCTCTCTCTAGGGGCTGTGCTGTAATGCTTTGCCAGCAAGTGTGGCGACTGGCAAGCCACTGGGCTGCCTGCATGGCTGGGGCTGAACTGACCTGGAACTCTGTGCCTTGGTGTGGCTATGCCTCCAGGTCTGCCACAGCTACCTGTCTTGACTGCAGAGTCAGTTCCGTTGCACTTCTCCATGAAGCCATCAGGGCAGAAGTGTCTGTACCTGTGTCACAGGCAGGGGCACCGGGGGCTAGAGGGCTGGCATGCGTCAGAGCCAGGTGAGCTACCAGAAATGCCTGTGTTTATGGGCTAGCATATCAGGACAAGGGAGCAGCCAGGAGGGAGGTCGATAGCTCAGTGGCTATTGTAGGAAAAGGGTCTCAGCCCCATCCACTTGCCTGGCTAGGAGTGACACTCTCTCCTCTCTCAGGTTCCCAGCGGGGTTGTTCAGAAGATCCACTGACCGAAGTGATGGAGAGTGGCCCAGCCGTCTGCTGCCAGGACCCTCGGGCAGAGCTGGTCGATCGGGTGGCAGCCATCAATGTGGCCCACTTAGAAGAGGCAGATGAGGGCCCAGAGCCTTCCAGGAATGGTGTGGATCCTCCGGCCCGGGCCAGAGCTGCCTCTGTGATCCCTGGCAATGCTTCAAGACCCACCCCAGTGCGGCCCAGCCTCTCAGCTAGGAAGTTCTCCCTGCAGGAACGGCCAGCTGGAAGCTGTCTGGAGGCCCAGGTCGGGCCTTACTCTACAGGACCTGCCACTCACATCTCTCCTCGGGCCTGGCGGAGACCCACCATCGAGTCTCACCGCGTGGCCATCTCAGACACGGAGGTTGGTGAAATGGAGTTAGGTAGGAGTTGTTCATGGGCTTGCCAGGAAACTTGGGGTTTTCTTGCCCACCATCTGGCCCATCTACCTAGCTTTCTTTGGTTTGCATACTTTGAGAGCTGAGAAGCCCACTACCTAGCAGCGGGCTTCTTCCTAGGCTACCTCCTGCCTTCTTCCTGCTCTCGGCCCAGGCATAGGACCCTCTCCTGTTCCTAAGAAGCCTTCTTAGAGCTTTGGAAATAGGTCACGGACGTCCTTACCCTGCATCATCCCAAGCTCGAGCCATAAGACTTAAAAACTACAATGGCTTCCAGTTTCTGATCTTTCATGAGCTTGGATCTGAATGTGAACTTGGGTAGTTGGTGGGAGCACAGCCCAGCTAGGGCTTCACCCTGCATATTTTCACGTAGTGCCCCAGGCTTCTTATCTCTCGGGGTGGGGATGCTTCCCTCCAATCTTCCCTGATCTAAACTTGAAAGGCTGGTGAGAGCTGTGGGGGTGGAGGGGTCTGGGAAGTAGGGCTGGGCCCTGAACAGTCAGTCTCCCCAGATGGACGAGCTGTCCTCGATGCTCCCCTCTCTCCTAGGACTGTGTGCAGCTGAACCAGTACAAGCTGCAGAGCGAGATTGGCAAGGTAAGACCGGGGCAGGACTTGAGGGGTGGACTGTAGAATGCTTTCTGAGCATCCTTCTTCTCCCTCTGATGGGACTGGGGAGCAGAGCCAAGAATACCCCAGCCTGATTGGGAGATTACCAGAGGTGGGTGGAGGTGATTTCTGACTCCTGACTCCCAGGGTTCTTGATGGAGATTAGGGGAAGAAGAGGCTACATGGGGCGGTGAAGCAGGAAGTGGTTCTCAGGGCATAGGGGTTCCTTCCTCATCTCTCGGAAATGTGAACCCAGGAACCAGGTGGTAGGCGATAGGATGGGGTTGGAGTGGGGCCCGGACTGTCAGGCCTGCCATTTCCTGAGCTAGACCCAGAGAGAAGGTGGCTGGGTTGTGGGACTGACCAGTGACTGTCTGCAGGGTGCCTACGGTGTGGTGAGGCTGGCCTACAACGAAAGTGAAGACAGACACTATGTGAGTCTGGGGCTGGGAACGGGTGTGGCTCCGTAGACCCCAGACGCCTGAGTAGTAGGGAGAAGTTGCTGGGGAAAGAGGCTAGAGTTACCTCTTACTGGGGAGCTTCCTATTCCTGGGGTGTGCTAATAAGCTTCCTGTCCCTTGTGGGTACACAAGCAGAGGCTGATTTCCTCTGAAGGGAGAACAGGGGGATGGCCTAGACTCAACTATGGCATAGCAGCCACATACCTATAACCACATGCTCAGTGCCAATGGCAGCTGCCAGTGTGCCCATCTGTACTACAGGCCCCATGTAACCAGCTCCTTCTAGCCCCTGGCGGCTGCACACATGTGGTATCTCTGTTCCTTTCTCCATAGGCAATGAAAGTTCTTTCCAAAAAGAAGTTACTGAAGCAGTATGGCTTTCCTCGTATGTATGCCTTGTGTTTGGGAGCTGGTAGGCTGGGGGCAGAGGAGGAGGGAACCGTCCCTAACTGCTTTTGGCTAGGAGTAGGGGTGGAGGGTAGGAAACAGGAGGAATGGCCTGGGAAAAGACTGGACTTGGTGAGCTGGATCTCAACCCTGTGAGGGTCTTTCTCCTAGACCAGCATCTTAACTTGCTTTTTGATCACAGGCCGTCCTCCCCCCAGAGGGTCTCAAGCTGCCCAGGGAGGACCAGCCAAGCAACTGCTGCCCCTGGAGCGTGTGTACCAGGAGATTGCCATCCTAAAGAAACTGGATCATGTGAATGTAGTCAAATTGATCGAGGTAGGAGGGATGGCAAGGATACTGGAGCCTGGTGGGTGGGTGGGGCAGGTGCTCAGCCTACCAGGGCCTAGGAGTGGGTGAGGCACTGGGGACAGACTAGCTTTGGACAGACCTGTGAGATACCAGGGGCAGTTCAGGCTGGTGGTCTGGGGTGTTCTTGCTGAGGATGAGGAGCAGTTCCTGAATCCCTTCTCCATCATGGGGGAAGAAGGACCCAGTGTTATATGGAAGGCCGGTCAGTGATACTGAGTCCCGTCTGTCGGTACCTGTACAGTTCTTGCTCTGTGTCCAGCATAGCTGCAGGGCACAGTAGGGTCATTAAAGAACAGGAGGCCTGGGTTTCCCAACCCGTTCCTCCTCAAGCCCTGTGCCCATGTTTGCTTCTTCTGCCCAGGTCCTGGATGACCCTGCTGAGGACAATCTCTATTTGGGTGAGTGACCCCGCTCATTCTTACAGTGCCTCAGCAAGCGCTGGTCCCAGGGAGGGCTCCCCAGGGACACACAGGATGTTCAGGTGGCCATGTCCATGCCCGGACCTGTCTCAAGCCCTGGATTCCTGGCACAACACTGCAGGATGAGACTTAGATTAATCAGATTCAGTGACCATTTCTGGGCCCCTCTCCCTGCTCGGAACCAGTCCCAGTTAGCATGGTTCTTCACTTAGTAGGTATGAGAAGCTGGCTGAGTCAGTGAGCTTGGGGACCCTGCCTCAGGTTTCTCACCTATAAAATGGGACGATAGGGTTGGGAGTGTAACTCAATGGTAGAACACTTGCCTAGCATGCTTGAGGCACTGGACTCAGTATCCAGCCCTTCAAAAATATGCTAGTTATAATAATAAAATGAGATAACGATGATATGTATCTCATAGGGTTGATGTCAAGAAACGTGCACATTTGTAATTATCTTTATTAACATGAATGTTATTATTTAAGTTCCTTATGCTGATTGTGACTTAGGCTTTTTCTGGAGGAGGTTTGGAGAAATGGGATAGGAGGGCTGGAGGTGAAACTCTAGACGTTGCCCAGCATGAGCAAGACCCTGTGTTTCAGGCCGGCACAGAAAGGGGGTGGGGCCGGAGAGCTGGCTTAGGCATCAAGAGGCCAGGCTTTAATTAGGAGTGTTACCACGTCTGCCCCTTCCCAAGCCTCTGGTCCTCCCTGGGAAAGGGGTCCATACTGACAGTTCCACCTAGCCCTGAGGATCAGGTCAGGCAGGATCCACAGCGAGCCCTCCCCCGTCTGTCCTGTCCCCTCGCCTCTCTCTAGAACAGGGAGGGACCTTGGCACTGGCTGTCCTACAGCCTTACGACACCTTCCCTTCTCTTCTTTTCTTTCAGTGTTTGACCTCCTGAGAAAGGGGTGAGTTCCCCGTCCCAGTCAGGCAGGCCATCTCTAATCCAGGTCTCCCTATCCTCCCCTTTGTCTCCCTGCCCAGGGGCCAGCTAGTGTAAGAGAAAGCCGAGCTGTGCACCTGCCCTCGGAAACTCTTGCCTCAGGGGTAAATAAGAGACCTGGGACGTTCTATGAAGGCTGGTGGGGGTTGTGGAGGCTGGGGGAGTCAGGCTGGGAGAGGGGTGGGCTTAGCGCCAGACCTTGAAAAACTAGGAAGGTGTTTGGATGGAAGCGGGGGAAGTGTAGATGTGGGATATAATTCATGCTTGTAAGTGAAGTCACCGAGGGTTCTCTGAGCTTTACTACCAACTCAGGATTATTGGGGGGGGGGGGCAGAATGCCAAGGATCAGAGAAGGGCATACTTGTTGTGAAGCCTGGTGTTCTAACACTGTTTGCCCTGTTTGATCTATCAGAACATTTGCAGAGCAGCTGGTATAGACTAGTGGGCACAGGACCCGAACCCCTCACTGCCAGTCCTTGAATGAAGGCTGAGAACTATCCCTTTGCCAGTGCTTTCTTGAAAGACAATATATATATATATATATATCCTGCACTCAAAACAAGAAGTAAGTAGGGACTGAGCCTGTAGCTGAGCTGACAGAGTGCCTAGCATGTGCTAATCCAGGGGTTCACTCCCTAGCACTACGTCAAATCAAGGGTGGCAGCTAACACCTGCAGTCAAGAGCTGGAGGCAGGACGATCAGAAGTTCAAGGTCATTCTTAGCTACCATAGTGAATTGCAGGCCAGCCTGGGCTACATGAGACCCTGTTTCAAAACAACAAGGATATGGTTATTTTTTGGGTTTTTTGGAGACAGGACGTCACTATTTAGACTTGACTGAACTTGAACTCATGGGTGATCTTCCTGTATTAGCCTCTAAAGTGCTGGGTTTACAGGCACTTGCTATAACACCAGGCTGTTTTTTGTTGTTGTTTTGTTTTGAGACAGGGTTTCACTATGTAGTTCTGGCTGCCTAGAACTTGCTGTGTGAAGTAGGCTGGCCTCCAACTCATGGAGAGCCTCCTGCCTCTGCCTCCTGAATGGCTGGGGTTAAAGGTGTGCACCACCATGCTAGGTTTAAAAATAAAAGTTTGTATTGTTGTCCATATCTGTGACTGATAATTTGGAAAGGTATGCAGATCTTTTTTTACATGCTATACATTCTGAAACATTCTATTTCAATAGAAAAAGAAAAGCAGACCTTTCTAATTGATTTCATGACTCTTGGGTCTGAGTCCACTGTTTTCAAGCTATTGATTTAAATGGCACTTTTGTAATTATTTGGTTAAACTTAATTCTTGCAAGAACTACAAGCCAGTGGAAATGTGGCTAAAGCTACCTTGAAAATATGATTGAAAGGGGCTAGATAGGTCACAACTTTTTAGCATATGGGAGAAGCTGGTATCTTGAGGTCTCCAAACCCTTGGGCACCAGGCTGCTCCCCGTAGGGCCCCTGTTCCTCGGTCCCTGTAGCCATCTCTACTCCTGATTCTGCTGAACAGCCCCCCTCCTTTCTTCCCCACAGGCCTGTCATGGAAGTGCCCTGTGACAAGCCTTTCCCGGAGGAGCAAGCTCGCCTCTACCTACGGGACATCATCCTGGGCCTCGAGTACTGTGAGTGAGATTGTCTGCCCACTGGGACTGGAGCTAGAGGACATAGGAGCGGGCTGTGCCCACGCTAAACAGCCATTGAGCCCTTTCTGTCAGTCAGCGCTGGTCTACCAATCAGCTTTAGTGGAGACGGGGGCGGGGAGGCGTGGGTGGAGCCACAGCAGTCTTCACTGGGCATGCGCTAGGTCCTTTGCCGAGCCTTCTATTCACTGTTTGTCTCTGGGTGTTCTTCTGTCTTGGCCTGTTCTGTTGGATTCTATCCAAACTTCCCCTCTGCGCAGGGCGTCAGGAGTTGTGGGATGGAAGAGATTTGTGTCCCGCTGCTTAGGGAAGAGCGTGTCCTGGTGTGGTGCCTGTGGCGATGGTCGGTGGGGAAGCCCTAAGGCAAGAGCTCAGGGGTGCATAGCTTCTGTGCGAGAAGTACATTCTCTCATTCATTTATTTCATTCATTCACGTCACTCACTCACGCGCACCTACTTGGGCCACACAGATGATGGTCTAGGGCCAGGGGAGCTCTGCCCAGGAGCGGCAGGTGGGAGGCGCAGGTGCTGTGGAGGCTTTCTGAAAGAGGCCACATGAGATCAGGTTCTGAAGGAAGAAGAGTGGGATTTCACCAGTCAGCTTGGAGGGTTGATGGTGGGAGAGCCAGTCAGGCAGAGGAGGGAGAGGAATGAGGCTGTACTGTTTGAAGATTGGTGTTCAGTCTGGATGGTGCGCCCAGGAGGCGGGGCCTGGTGGCTAGAGAACAGTGGTGCTGGAACTCTGTTCAGGCCTCACGTTGAGGACTGGAAATGTCTCTGAGGAAGACTTTCTGACTAAATCCTGCCCGTATTGTGAGGTCCTGAGGGCTCTGAGCAGGGCAAGGCCTGACAGGATTTGCTTCTTAGAAAGCTCTGTCTGGCAGCTGTGTGGTGGCTGGATAGGGTGCGAGAGGCAGCCAGCTGGCCAGGGGCAGGCTATTTCCACAGCTCAAGTGACAGATGGTGAGGTCAGGATTAGGCCAGTAGCGATGGCGTGTGAAGGAGGTGGGGTGGCCGGTGTGGGGCGACTGATTGGTCTAGGAAAAGGCGGGCCCTCAGAAACCTAGGGTTCTGACCTGAGGTGGGAAATGGGGGTGCTGCCCATCTCTCTCACACCTTAGCTGGACTTGCTGTGAGCAAATTCTCCCTCCCTAAGTGAGGTGTGACCCATAGTAACACTGGGCATCTTTCTACTTCTGAGTCTTTCCAGTGTCAGATTAATGCTCTTTTTTTTTTTACATATAGGGAAACTGAGGCACACAGAGGCACGTGTTTAATACAGACTCCAGCAAGGGTCTATAGTATAGGACGGATGGGCACATTTTATCTTTGGTCTGTTGGTCTAGTCAGCTGCAGGAACAGCTCTTCCGGAGCTTGGCTCCACCCCCTTCCTTTTCTGGGTCCTTCTCTTCTGCTGAGGGCCTGTCTGCCATCGCCTAACTCCACTTCAGAAGCATGCTAATCTAGGGATCTAGGGTACAGCCTCCTCAGGGCCCAGCTGATCCTAATGAGGGGAATCTCTGGGGTAAGTGTTAGCACCAGGGGCTGGACAGGTGGAAAAAGAGCCTCAAAGACTTGTGATTCTGGTCCTGTGGAGGGACAGTCGGAGCTGGTGAGAAAGACCCAGATGATGGAGGCAGGTACATTAACATAGACACTGAGAGGCAACGCACGCATGCACGCACACATGTACGCATGCACATACACTCGAGCACATTTTTCTTTCTTTTTAATTTAGGGATCACTATACAGCCCAGGCTGGCCTCCACCTCCTTATCTACTGCAATCTCTTAAATACCTCAGATTATGGTGGATGACAGTGTGTAACATTATACCCAGCTTGGATTACTTTCACCTTGGGCTCCCATGACTACTTGCTCTGAGGCCCAGAGAAGGAGTTGAGGTGGTTTTTGGAATCAGGAAACAATAGGGGAAGAACATGGAGTTTCTTTTTTCCTTTCCTTTTCTTTTTTGAGACAGGGTCTTGCTGTGTAACCCAAGCTGGTTTAGAATTTGCAATCTTTCTGTCTCAGGTGAGATTACAGGCATGTATCACTACCTGGCTGGAACAGGAGTTTTCTGTTTTGCTGGTGATAAGGTTGTAGACAGGTGTCAGCTTCTGATATTGAGATGTATATTTGTTGGACATCCACACACATCCAGAGCCTGAGTTTCCTCTGACCTCCTCAAGAGCAGGAAATGTATTGTTTGTTGTGGAAAGCATACTGATTTTGGAGTAAAAAAAAAAAAAAAAAAACTCCCCAAATTCCCCTCCATGTCTTCACTTGCATAATGGAGCAGGTGGGCCTGCTGTCATCTCCTGAGATTCTCCCCTAAGAGTGGATGTGGGCTGGGATGCAACAGCTTGCTTCCTAGGCTGGGTGAAGGCAAGAGAGGGACCCTGGGCAGCAACCCCCCAGGCTTGCATATCACCTGTTTCTCTTTGCAGTGCACTGCCAGAAGATCGTCCACAGGGACATCAAGCCATCCAATATACTCCTTGGGGACGATGGGCATGTGAAGATTGCGGACTTTGGGGTCAGCAACCAGTTCGAGGGGAATGATGCTCAGCTATCTAGCACAGCCGGGACCCCAGCATTCATGGCCCCTGAGGCCATTTCTGATTCTGGCCAGAGCTTCAGCGGGAAGGTGATTCTCAGGGCCTGGGCTAGGTTGGGGTTCAGGTAGAGGGGCAGAGCAGCTTGCAGTGGGGTGCCACTTTGCAAGCTGAGGGTTCTAGGCTTCTTGCACTTGGAGAGTGGCATATTTGCCTTCCCTGGAGCCCAACACATACTCCAGGTATGGCTCCTTTCATTTCCTAGCAAATGGTTACAACCTCACTTGAATCTGTTACTGCTGCTTGTCTATGTGAGGCTCTGTGCTGGACTTTGGGACAGGCAGAACCAGAATAGCCCCCTTCATATCCTTCTGCATGGTGATGAGGGCTGAGAGTCATGGTCCAAGGAAGGTGGAGGCTTCCTCGGGTCCTGGACATAGCAGGGTCTAGAGTGGGCCATGAAAAAAGAGAATTTAAGGTAGAGGCAGAAGATTGAGAGGCATAGGGTTAGGTGGGGTTTAGACTCTTATGTGGCCAAAGGTAGTTATGAATGCAGCCTAACACCAAAATGTAAGCTTATTTATAATAAAGGAGAGAGAGAGAAGGAGAGAAAGTGTGAGAGTTTGTAACTTGGTTGCATGGTTTTCTAGAAGTGCTGCAGCATCAACCATGCCTGTGCCTGGTTTATAGGGGTTGAACTTCTTATCTGGGCTGGGCACATTGCTCAGTTGTAGAACATTTGCTGTGTGTGTGCACATTGGGGTTCACTTCCCAACCCTAAAACAAAAAAAAAACTATAAGGATTTTTAATTTTGTAATTCTAAATTCACTGAAAAGTTTTACGAATAGCATAAAGGAATACCATGTAACTTCTGAGATCAGTATTTTATGTTATGCTTGACTTGCATGCACGCCAGTGTGTGTCTGGTGCCAGCAGAGGCCAGAAAGGGCATTTAATCCCCTGGAAATGGAGGGACAGAGAACTGTGGGCCACCACGCGAGTGCTGGGAACTGAACCCACATCCTTTGGAAG
This sequence comes from Alexandromys fortis, assembly GCF_014885135.2. Lineage (NCBI taxonomy): Eukaryota > Metazoa > Chordata > Mammalia > Rodentia > Cricetidae > Alexandromys > Alexandromys fortis. Next base: position 707,058 of record NW_026068017.1, on the reverse strand, counting down.
AGTGACCAATGCGCTTAACCTCTGAGCCATCTCTCCATTCCCTTATGTAACTTTTTAATCCAGATTCATCAGCTTTGTCACATAAGCTTTTTCATTCTTTATGTTTCTGCATATTCCTGTTACATTTTTTCTGAGCCATTCAGAAGTTCACTTTGAGACAGTGTATCTGTTTAGTGGCTTTCCTAGGAGGGAGGACATTACCTTACATAATTTGGTTCAGTGACCAAGGTCAGGAGTCTGTTTGTTTTTGGTGGGAGGAGCTCCATCAGGCTCACTTGTCACATCTCCTTAGAGTCCTCTGATCTGAAGGAGTTCACCCCCCTCCTTTTCTGGGGTGAGGGGTGGGGGCAAGGCTCACATATCCCATGCTGCCCCAGAACTTGCTGCACAGCTAAGAATGACCTTGAATTAGTGAGTCTCCAGCAGCTGCCTCCCAAGTGTTGGTTTGCAGACACTGCTCTCCTGTGTTCTCCCCACCCTCCCGCTTCTTGGCCTCTCTCTCTGTCATTCTGACCTTGATGTTTTGAAAAGCAGCCTGATGTCCTGTAGTTTGCACTAGTGTTCCCTGGTTGGATTCTAATGATGATGCTGATGGTGATGATGAGGAGGAGAGTGGTTGTCTACGTTGGGGGCTGCACATGTGAGGAACCTATGAGGAGCCCCACCTGGGTCTGAGAGGAGTTGTAGGTGGGCATGGGGGTAGGGTGGGCAGGTGGCAGGGGTTGCTTTCCTCTGGCACTGGAAGTAGTTGCACAGTAGCTGAAGTGAGAACCTCTTGAAACCAGAGCAAGTGACTGAGCGTAAGTTCAATATATCCTGCTATTTTGGGAGTACATCTGTGTCACGGAGGCGGCAGATGACCCCATGGATGAAATATGGCTTGGAACCCGCTGAGTTAGAAGCAGTGTCTCTTTTGGCTTGTCCCTAGAAAGTCCACAGCCCCAGGAGTTTTGAGTTCTGTTCTAGTCATTCTTTTGATCCTCCGGTGATCAGCACGATCCAGCATACAGCAAGCCCTAGAGAGTGCTGGCAACTGCCTGCCTGGGGAAGGAGGGTCCCTGCAGGGCTCTTCCACAGCCTGGTAAAGCTGGATGGGGGTGGGGATGAGGTGGTGGAGGTGTTGGCCATGTTTACTATGTGAATTTGTTTCTTTCTAGGCTTTGGATGTATGGGCTACTGGGGTCACCTTGTATTGCTTTGTCTATGGGAAGGTGAGTCCTGAGGCTCCTGCAGAACTGACTCTGATCTAAGGAGCCAGGAGTGGATGACACTTGCAGGACCTTCTTTTGTGTCCCTAGATAAAATAACTTTTGAAAAAGCCCACCAGGGCCAGGAAGGTTGAGGGAGGAGAGGGGTTTTGTTTCTCTTTCTCCCCTCTGGGAAGGACTGAGTAGAAAGAATCCTGGGATAGCACACATCCAGGAGGAGGTCATATCAAGATTCCTGCCCATAGGTTCTTTGGCTCTGGTGACCACACTTAAGGAGGCAGGGGGATCTCAGTGAACAGGTTCTCAAACCCCAGACCCTAGGGGAGTGCTGCAGGCAGCTTCACTTAAAGCTGGTGGCAGATGCAGCCAACTTCATTCTCTAGTGACTCAGCTGCTCAGTTCAGCTTACTGCGTGAGCCCTTGCTGTGTGCCCTGAACAAGTTAGATGGGGCCCTTCCCATCTGCTGGGGTGGGGGTGGGGCATAGGCTGCCTCCCACCCCTGGCCCCCTGCAGTGTGGATCAAGGCCGACCTCCTGTCTGTCTGTCTCTTCTTCCTGCAGTGCCCATTTATTGATGAGTACATCCTGGCCCTTCACAGGAAGATCAAGAATGAGGCCGTGGTGTTCCCTGAGGAGTGAGTTGGCCATGCTGGGGACCATGGAAGCTCCTGCCCACTCCTGGGGAGGGTATCTGAACTTCAGCAGAGCGCTTGCCCCGTGAGGGTTCCATTTTAGCCTTCAGAGTTACCGTGGGGGTATTGATCCCTGGGAGGAGCCTGAGCAGATGGAGGGGCTCCTGTCCTTCCATTTGAGGAATGTGGTTAGGGTTATTCCTGGTCCCAAGGAGGGAAGAAAGGGGCCCTTGTCAATGGTAGCATCCTCACCCCTTGCCTTCCCTCTGCCTAGGCCAGAGGTCAGCGAGGAACTAAAGGACCTGATCTTGAAGATGTTAGACAAGAACCCTGAAACAAGAATTGGGGTGTCAGATATCAAGGTGGGTCTGGTCCAAGGTCTCAGTGTCCCTTTCCAGAGGAACCTACACTGGGACGTGTATGTTGGGTTTGGGGTTTGAGGGTCAAGGAGTCCTTCAAGGTCAATGCTAGGGATGCTTGGGCACCCTTGCTGGTTGGTATGACTGTGACCCGGATCCCTCCCCATCTCCTGGGCTCTACAGTTGCACCCTTGGGTGACTAAGCATGGAGAGGAGCCCCTCCCCTCAGAGGAGGAGCACTGCAGTGTGGTGGAGGTGACTGAGGAGGAGGTGAAGAACTCAGTGAAACTCATCCCCAGCTGGACCACTGTGGTAAGAGGGGGAGGGGAGGATTCTCTTGTCTTAACAGTGTGTGACTACTGCCTGGGACTTGCTCTGCTCTTGGTTTTTGAGGGAACAGTGGGGCATCAGGTCCGTCAACTGAGGGGCTGTGGAAGCCTTTCTCTATTGGAGTCTAATGGAGAAAGGTCACCTTGTTCAGTTGTGGCAGAGACCTGAGGCTTGGTGAGGGCCATGGCAAGAAGCAGCAGCTCCTTCCATGCATGCGTTGGGTGAACTGGCCCTCTTCCCTAGGTACCACGTTGGTGCCTAGGCATGACAGTGAAAGACTTGGAGATATGGTTTAAGGCCCCCATCTGTCAGTTAGACCACGCCCTACCCCCAAAAGCCACCTGCTTGCCTAGGCTAGGACTGGGTGTTCAGGCCTGTTCTGCATACTGACTTGGGCTCCGCTCCCCAGATCCTGGTCAAGTCCATGCTGAGAAAGCGTTCTTTTGGGAACCCATTTGAGCCCCAGGCACGCAGGGAAGAAAGATCCATGTCTGCGCCGGGAAACTTACTGATGTGAGTACAGTGTGCTAAGACATGTGGGTTGCTCCCTGGGCAGACATGTGGCACCGAGACACATCCCTGACTAGTGTGAGACTGTCCTAGAGCCTGGGGATATATCCACATTTCAAAGCAGCACTCTGTTTGCAGCCCTGCCCAGGCCCAGTGTTCTTCACGCACACACTTGCTCAGCCCTTCCTAAGTTAAAAGTCTGCAGACAGATCAGGTCTGCTCCCTACCTAAGGCTGGTGTCCGTGGAGAAATGGCCACTTTCCCTGACCCCAGGCTGGCGGTTTGATGCCCCTGTGAATGGCCCATGTCATCCACAGCCAGCACTTTGTGAGTGTTTGTCTAGCGAGTCCATGGGGACAGGCTAACTGACAAGGCCAGGAGAGAAGAACCCCTGTTCGGTTAGGAGTCCCTATTTTGAACCATATGTATGGGTTCGCCACTTTGTGGGAGAGGCCAGAAAAGCAGTTCTCTGAACACTGAGTGTGGCGTCCAGGTTTTCTGCTGTAGTCAAGGTCATTTGCCAGTTAGAGGTTGTTCACAGATCTTCAGAGAGAACTGTGAAGCGTTGTGTCCCAGAGCATCATGGTCCTAGGGCAGTTGGGTACCTCTCCGGGCTGTGAAGGGAGCTCCAGGGAGAACTGTACTTTTGGCTTGCCCTGTGCTAAAGGCATTTTCCCATGGAGGTGAGCGTGGACCTTGTGTGGGTGCCCGTGGGCCTACCTACCCTTCCAAGGAGTGTGAGGTGGGCCTGGGAGAGCAAATAGCGACACATTTCCTGACTCTGTTTGAAGTAGTTGATATCGGGGGCCCTGATGCTGGAGTTAGGCCTGACGGGCAAGCTGGGACAGATTTGAGCGTAAAAGGGAGTCCATTCATGAGTATGTAGGGACAACCATCTGAATCAGTGCATTAAACCGAACTTAGGGCCACTCCAGCTCAGTGCCTGTATCTCGGCGCCCCCTGGTGGTAGAATGAAGCGGTTACTGCTTACATACAGGTCTTGCTTCCAGTTTGTTCCCTGGAACTGTACAACAAAAACGAGGATAAAGTACATTTTAACATCAACGATGACCTTAGGGTCCTCGGTAGACTCAACTCTTTTTTTTTGCATTTTGTGGTATTTTTAGTTCAGTTCTATGAGATTTATCCTTTGATCGGATATTTTTAATGATTGGGAATTGGGGATGCATGATAAGATTCAGGAATCTGTTGAATAATGGAATTCCAAGACTGATGATAACTCCACCCTGTGAACAAGGCAAAGAAAGGCAGGATGAAAGGTCTTCTGCCCACTGGGGCCCAGTCAAGGTCAATGTGGAAGACCTTTGACCTGGCCTGTACTCCTGGGATAACAGGAAGTCATCTGGGTCAGATCGAGAGGCTCCTGAGAGGTTTAGATTTCATCCCAGAGCAGTGGGGAGCCACACAAGGGTTGTGGGTTGAGGCTGAGGTCAGGGGGATGGAAGAGCTCCTAGGGAAGCCTAGTGTGGAGTGAGGGTGTGAAGGGCTGTAGAATAGCCATTCTTATGCCAAGTATGTGAGAATCCCCGGCAGCGCGTACACATTCTGACTCCTGAGATCCCTCTGCCTCTGGTGTTTCCTAACAGAAAAGAAGGATGTGGAGAAGGGGGCAAGAGCCCGGAGCTTCCCGGCGTCCAGGAAGACGAGGCTGCATCCTGAGTCCCTGCATGTGCCCAGGGCCACCGTCAGCATGCTCATTCCGCGCCTCCAGAGGCCCACCGTCCTCATGCAATAGTTGCCCCTGCAGGCAGGGTCTGGGGACTGCGGCCCCTCTCCCGGCCCCCCTCCTCCATTGTGCTGCATGACCTGCGCACAGGCACATTCATGGACAGAATTGGAATGTGTATCATTTGGGGCTTGGGGTTCCCGGTTCTGTCTGTTCTGATCCATCTTGTGGGGAAGCCTGGAGCCCACAGAATATTAGAAACCCTACCTGACTGGCTGGTGAGGCCCGGGGCAGAAGGCAAGAGACCGAAATGGCAGATGAAGGCCTGGTGGGCTGTATCTCAGAGCACTCTTAGAGGGCGAGTTGGGCCTGCCTAGCTGCCGCACCACAAGGAAGGGCGATTGCCTCACCTCTGTGTGGAAGGTGCCGAGTGCTTGTCTACTCAGATCTCTAGCACGGATGCTGCAAATAGTGACTTGTTCCTGGGAGAGGACTGGGATTGGAGAATTCCGGTACCTCTTTTGTTGTCTTTTACCTGAAGGCTAGGGTGGGAGCAGCTGTTGTGGGGAACATCTTCTTCCAGCTTTGGGTAGTTCCTGGTGCATTGTTTGGCAGTCACGTGGACCTGACACTCATGGACTGTATTTTATACTCGGCACTAGCCGGAAAAAGGGCTGAACTGAATCCAGCTCAGAGCATAGGCCTGAGCCAGGAGCAGCGCACCTTCCCTGCCTACCTCCCTTCTTCCCTACGGATCTTCAGAGCCAAGGTTGCAGAAGAGACATCAGGAGTGACACTGAGGGCCACGGACTCTCAGAACTGTGGCCCTGCAGATGTGGAAGTAACTGGGATCTAGGCTCTGACCCTACAGTGGCTTACCCATCACATGCCTATGATGGAGGATGAACTGCCCAGATGGGAGACCCAGCCAGATGAGGGACCCTACCGGATGCACACCCTATCAGGCAGGTGGCCCTTCTGCCAGTTGCTTCAGCAAAGAACATCAGTCAGCCCATGCAGGGCGGAGCTGCACACTTGGGACAAACATATGTGGACAGTGCCCTTCCGAAGCCAGTGTCAGCTCTCTGGATTCTGGTATCGTCTGGCTATTCTAATGTTTACTGACAATGCTCATAGAGATGGGTCTCCAAAGGGAGATGAGCAGGACTCAGGTACCCCTGCCCTGAAAGCATCCCACGATGAATCCCAACTGCCCACATGGGTTTCAGAATGCAAGAGGTCTAGACCTGAAAAGAGGGAGGCTTGGGAGGGAGCACTGAGTTCCAGTGCATCTCCGTGCCAATGGGTGTACATTGCGCCTTCATGTGCACATGTGTGTGTGTGCCCATCTGCTGTACACAGCACACTTGCATGTCTCGTACTGGCACATGCACCTGTAATATACTTTCTACATCTACTTAAGCCTAGGGGCAGAGGGGAGCCCATTGTCATTGGGCTCCCATTTCAACCCAGCTCCTCTTCACTAAGGCAGCCAGTATAACCCAGGGCTTAAAAACAAATCATCTAAACATATCTCTAAGAATACTTTTATAGAGTGAACGAGAGGCTGTCATTAAATAAATAGCAAGGAGTCAGGGAGCTTTGTGAAAGCGACCGACCCACTTGGGGAGAAGTTTGGAACTGGGCGACTGATCTCACTGTCCCCAGCAGGAAGGCATGTTCGCTGTCACTGTTGCCGAGAGCTTTGGTTGGCATTGGTTTTGAATGTAGCACCAAGTGAACAGACTCCATAAGAGTGTTTTAAAAACCAACTTCTTAGGAAGTGAATTAAAGACAATAAAAAGCCCTTTGTTAAGTTAAAAAAAAAAGGCGTTGTTTGTCTTCTGTCTCCAGACGTGTGTTTTTCTTGTTACAGCTGACTTGGCTTGATCTTTTCGAAGACTCTGAGGCACTGGAGGCCCTTGAGCAGCATGGCAGGGTAGTAAGAGGTCGGGAGAGGGGAGGTGGAAGAAAGGAGGGTTCATGGGGCTAAGGAGCTCCTATCCTCTATTCAGCTTAAGTCCCATGGCTCCTACTTAGGAAGAATCGGGTGCTTGAGACCAGTGGGGTAACCATAGGATATGCGACTTCTTGTCTCATAGGGGTTCAGGAAAGCTGAGCTGGGGAGCAGGCCTGTCCAGTGCCTTCCCCATGCCTTCTTAGCCGAGGACTCTAGTCATAGGGTCCTGCAGGGTAGTAATGTCAAGTGTCATTCTTGAGGTCAGACAGCCCTGAGCTTGAACACAAATTTGGCTACCTGCCTGTCTTTCTTAAGGTTTCTATTGCTGTGAGGAGACACCATGACCACAGCAACTCATCAAGGACAACATTTAATTGAGGTGGTGGCTTACAGTTTCAGAGGTTCAGTCCATTATCATCATGGTGGGGAGCATGGCAGCATCTGTGTAGCCATGGTGCTGTAGAAGGAACTGCTACATTGTTAGTATGCAGGTAAGAGTAGACTAAGTATCACTGAGCCAAGCTTGCGCAAAAGAGACCTCACAGATCACACCCACAGTGACACAGTTCCTCCAACAAGGTCACACCTACTTCAACAAGGCCATGCCTCCTAATGGTGCCACTCCCCTTGGGGGGGGGGGGCATTTTCTTTCAAACCACTACACTTCCTAATAACCATAGCAGCTTTGGCAGGCCTTTGAAGGAGCTTTTGTTTGTATTGGTGTAGTGAAAATCATATCAGCACCTTGATGGAGTTTTTGTGACAGTAAATTGAGTCCTTGTTTCAAAAGCCTAGTTTGTAATAAATATTCACTAAATGAGCCCCTTATGGGGAAACCTGGCGGTTATTGCCCAGCAGGTCCCACATGGCTGCTGTTTGCTCAGCTATGAACTTACAGCTAGGTGAAGTCAGAGACTGATAAGTGCTGAAGGCAAGAAGATGACCAAGCCAGAGGCTGCCTCAAGTTGGTGATCAGTTTTTCCACCTGAGAAAATATTAACATTTTCTTTAATATTCCTGGCTGCTTCCTAGTCATTTTGTGCTCCTGTGAGGGACAGTAAGTACAAGGCCTTCTCCAGAGGAGTGATGCTGGCCAGACAAGAGTTTGTCATATACCACACAAGTAAGTGGGTTCTGTTCCCATTCCCTCCCTGTCCTTTTAACCCTTACCTCTCACCTCACTGGTCTTCAGCCCTTATCCTTGCTAGCTGCCTAGTAAGAGTCCCACTCCGGTATCCAAGGCCTATTGCTGGCTCTCTGGGTGCTCTGCTGACTCACAGATTCTACCCCCCACCCCACACACCCTTTATTCTCTTCCTTCCCCACTGTGTCTCTATCTCTCCTATCCCACCAGGGTACTGCCTTTCCCATACCCCCACCTCTGCCTGTCAAAGTCCATTACACTCTCAAGTAAGGTCTACTGGGTCCTGGGAGCTTCAGAAAGAATCACAGGTGCTCGATGTGATTTTCCCATGAGTCTGATCCTTTCACCATGCACGCTGGTGGGACAACTGAGGCCCAGAGAAAAGTGATTTAGGAAAGTGCCTGGTTAGAGCCTGCATCTCTTGCTCACTTACCCCCCACCCAAGGCCTTTCCACACAAGCTCCCAGGAGAACTGTAAACCCTACACATGCAAAGACATCTGGGAAATCCAGATTTAGAAACTACTCTACCACATAGGGGAACTGAGCCCTGGCTGCAGTGGGTCTGATTAAAGGTTTGGGTGGCAGTTAAGTGTGCCTTGGGGAGCCCGGATGCCGACCAGGGAATGTGAATATCTGCAGGCTTTGAATCCTGCAGAACCTCTCCTGGTTTCTGTTTCCTCATCCACTCAGCATACATGGTGGCTCAACTGGGGATGGGGGCTAGAAACTACTGACAGGGTTCCAACTTTCCCAGGGGACACATTTCCAGGGTTACCTTCACTGTACACAGATGAGCACACTCCACACAGCCTTTGCCTTCTTAACACACAGTATCTTCTCTGGGGAGCCAGGTAGAAGATGGTGCTGGGTTCTGAGCACCTACTGAAGATGTACGTGGTCAGTACAAGTAGAGGTCTGGCTGGACTAGGCCTCTGAGGTGTCAGTACTACGTAGTTCCAGACTTCACTGACTGTCCCTCCCTAAGCCCCCCCCCCCGCCAACGTTCTGTATTTTTAACTACTGAACTATCGTATCTTCACTTTAGTTTTTGAGACAGGAACCTGTACTCCCGGATTCGGCTAGGCTGGCTGGTCAGTGAGCTCAGGGATCTGCCTAGCCCTGCCCCTCCAGCATTGGGGTTTTAGATGCTCACCACTTTGCCAGGCTTTTACATGAATGCTGAGGATTTAGAACCTGGAGGAAATTTACCAGTTGAGCCATATCCCCAGCCCCATAACTGTAACTTTTTGAAAATGATTCTTTACCACTTCCTAAATTCTCTATTGTTTCCTCTTCATCTCAGGCTGCACTGTGGATAGGGAGGCAGAGGAGGTGAGTTAGGTGATCGAGTAAAGAAAGGTACAGGGCTGTCTGGGTAGCAGCCTGGAAGCTTAGTGTTGACTGCCGTGATGTCTCTTGCTAGCTGTGGCTGCCCTATAGCCTCCTTGAATTGTGACGCCAAATTCCTCTGAATTGAACCCTCAAGCTGTAAGACTCTTTTAGGAGGGAGAGAGGCCTGTGTAGCTGAGTGATTAACTGCTTCTTCCTCTCCTGCCTCCCACTCTATAGGCCCAGAGAGCTAGTGTAATGGTGGGGTTCGTGACTGTCACCCACAGCTGGCCATCCCAAACAGAAACACTTCTCTAAAATACATACTAGGGAGCCAGGCGAGGTGGTACAATCCTGTAATCCCATCTCTCAGGAAACGGAGGTGGGAGGATTAGAATTTCAAGGTTATTCCCTGGCCTGTGAAATGAGTAGCTGGCTAGTCAGCTTTACATGGCAAGATCCTGTCTAAAACAAGACGGCCGGAGTTATAGCTCATTGGTAAAAGGGTTTGTTAGTATGCTCAAGTCTCTGGGTTCCATTGTCAATGCAGAAAAAGAAAATGCATTTGATTCTGTCAACCCGATTTTGTACTTACTTTTTCATTACATTCAGTCAAAGCCACCCTTGTAAGGAATTCCATCTTTGTCCCATGGTGTAGGCCCATTTTAAGAAAAGCTTGAATGTGCCACACCATTTCTGTTGGCTTTTATAGCCACATAAAATCTAACCCTTGCATTCTTCTCTGGAGGCGGGTGTCATTCTATTTCTGATGAAGGAGCTGAGACTTGAAGCTTAAGTGGCAAGCCTAAGAACACCCCTGGTGTATCTGATTCTTGTGTTTTTCTGTCTCACCTGTTCCAGCTTCAGATTGGGTCTAGAAAGGACCCAGAGCTAGCTAAAGGTGACACAGGAGGAGACACAAAATCAGCACTTACGACAGTCAAGAAGTACCTTCCGGAAGTCTGGAGCCCTTCTTTCCCAGCCAGACTCTTACTAGAAACATTTGCAAGAAATCACTCTTAGGAATCTTTGATGGGTAGAGCCCCCACAAGAGAGAAACAGGGTCTAAGCTCTGGTTCCGTCCTTTGGGTAGGTCACTACCATCTGGGAGCTGGCCCCCTTTAAGATAGGGTCTTCTGTAGCTTAGGTTGACTTCAAGCTAGCTATGTATTGGAGGATAACCTTGAACTTCTAATCCTCTTGCCTCTCTCTCCCAAGTGCTGGGCATAGAATCGTGTACACCATGCCCAGCTTAAATTTAGGCAGGGTCTCAACCTCGGAGCCCTGGATGTCAGGAACTCACTATGTAGACTAGAATGGCCTGGAAATAGGAGAGGCAGCCAATCTCCGACTCCTGAGTGCTGGGATTAAAGGCGTATAAACCTATGTTGGGCCCCAGCTTAAATTTTTGACTACATAAAATGGCTCAGTTACTGGAAGAATTGACAGAGACAAGATTTACCACACAAATAACTTTGTAAACGTTATTGCCAAGAGACAATAAATTATATTTCATTCTGGGCTCTGAAGTCTGATTGCCGGGGTTCCAGGTAATCATTAAAATAGCCTATACCTTGAGAAAACTATGCTCCAGTTTTCTCCTATGTGGAATGAAGGTAAGAGCAAAATCTTATTTATAGAGTTGTAAGGGTTCAAGCTTTGGAAGTAATCAGTACATAGCAATGACTCTGTAGTTCTTAGGAGTATAGTCCTCTAAAGTGTAGGTATTTTGGAACCTCAGACGACGCCCCACCTCCGCCTCCATTTGGTCCCGCCCCCTCCCCGCGAAATCCCGCCCCAAGCCGGCCCCAGGTTCCCGGGCCACCAAGGGGGGCGCCAGAGATAAGGACCGCTTTCTGGTAGAAACGGGCGACGCTCTGGCTGACGGCGACTCGCCTCTGTGGTTAGCGGCGGCGGCGCTCTAGGCGGCGGGTTGTGAGGGGCGGGCTTTCTGTGGTGCGGCCGGCTGGCAGCTATGGCGGCCGTTCGCGGCCTGCGAGTGTCTGTGAAGGCGGAGGGCCCGGTTGGGTCCCCGGCTTTGGGGCTTCCGTCGTCGCCCGAAGTGGAGTCCGGCTTGGAGCGTGGCGAGCCGGAGCCCATGGAGGTGGAGGAGGGCGAGCTGGAAATCGTGCCGGTGCGGCGCTCGCTAAAGGAACTGCTCCCGGTACGGGCGAGGGGCGGGGGCTGATGAGGAGGTCGCTGAGCGAGTGTCCCTTGCGGGGCGGGGAGGTGGCGGGTCTCGGCCGTGGCGCAGGTCCGGGAGCCTGGAGAGGGGCGCGAGCGCCGAAGCGCCGGGGCCGCACTTGACCCGGAGAGAACCGGAGCGAGAGAAAGGACACCCGGGCGCCCGGAAATGGGTGCAGAGAGCGCTGGAGGAGGCGAGAGCTGGGAGAGAGTTGGGGACTTTCCCTCTCTCTGCCCCTCGGTGCCGGCTGGTGGCCCGGAGCGAGTGAGCTGTGTTCGGCTAGAGATAAAAGGGAGCCGCGGGCGGGAACAGAACCTGGAGCAGCTCTGAAAGGAAGTGTTAGGTGGCGCTGGCATCCAGGTCTCCTGATGGGTCCTGCCCCGGAGGAGTTAGTGTCTGTTAAACCTGGCATTCGCTCTTCGCTTCAGAGGGCTAGAGACCTGTCAAGCCGCAGACACTCGTGTGTCCGTGTTGTGAGTGAGGGGCGTCACGTCCCCGCGCACCACCTTCACTGCCTCCACTCGGCTCGGTGGTCCCAGCTTCTGACGCTCGGTGATTCTTGATCTTGCCTTTTACCACAGTGGGTATGAGGAGGAGTGTTTTGCCTGTGCTTTGGTAGTCACATGCCCTGTTCTTAAAGCTGGTCTGAGGCCTGGGTACTTCGATTTTCACACACAACGTGAACTTTCCCCCCCTTACTTACACGATAGCAAGTCTCGCTTTTACATTTGACGTTATGAGTGAAGGCTTAGGTAGTGGTGACAAATGGCAGTGACTTTGGTAACTTCGGCGTTTTCCACATTATTATCATCTAGATTTGACTGCAGTTGCGACTTAAGTGTTATCCATTCATTCAGTTTAACATAGACGTAACACAACTCCCCCCCCCCCCTAGACATAATCCTAGGTGTTTGATTAAGATCAAACTCCCCCTTAGAGTTTATTCTAGCAGGGACACAGGTAAATAAATATTTGTGTGTGTGTTAATTACTACGAAGAAAACACACCCTGTTAATAGGATAAGAAATACAGTGGCCAGGCGGGATGTAAGTCAGTGTGTGTCAGGATGTATAGGGAAGTCCCCTGAGATAGTCAAATGACAAGATGGGGCAATCATGTCATTTGGAAGGCAGCAATTCCTAGCAAGGATGACAGCAAGCACAACATCTTTGAGATGGAAGAAGATTGTTTTGTTGGAGAAATGTTGGGATTTATTAATCTCAAAGTAGAGAGCAGAAGTCAGAAAGACAGATAGTGTAAAAGAAAGCAAGGCTCGGAGATGTCCAGGGTATTGAATGCAAAGCTGAGGTTTCAGTCCTCACTCTGCATTTCCCTTCTTTTTCCCATTGTATTGGGCTGTATTTTTCCCAGAGCTAGGACTTCACGCATTTTTGTGGAGACACTTGCTCCACCTAGTGGCCTTTCATGGGGAATTTGTCCAGTTTGGGGAGCTAAGTGACTATCTTATTTTTGACTTTTTGCACAGATGCTTTTAGATGTTCATTTCTATAGATACTTTCAGTTGACAGAATTACTTTATTTTGAACAGGCTCCTGTCTGGGGTCTAGAAAAGATTTGTTAGAATTGTTGATTGCTATTGTGGAGCTTGAGAGGTAGACTTCCTAGTAACATGGGTGTTAAGGTGAAGGCTCCTAGAAAAGAAGGACTTCAGAAAGGGCCAGTTATCTATCAGGCTGCCTTTCATTGTGCATTTTCCTCCCAGAATTTCTCATCTTTCCTCTTCTGTTAGGACACAAGCAGAAGATATGAAAACAAGGCTGGCAGCTTCATCACTGGAATTGATGTTACCTCCAAGGTAAGACACGCTATAATGATTTGTGCAATTTGATAAGCAGGTAAAATTAATACTTGGTCCTTGGGACTTACAGGTAGTAAATATTCTTTTCCTCTTTTTTTCTTGTGTGTGTGTACGCACGCACACACACACATTATTATCAAATATCTTTATTTATCTATCTACCCAAGGATGCCATTGTATATCCTGAAGACATCTAGGCAACATTTGTGTGTGCTTGTATCCATGAAAAGATAATCACTGTATTTACATGCCTGTGCTTAACCATTTCCAAGAAAGAGCTTGCACTGGGAATGTTTATTTTAATATTTATTTATTATTGTATTTGAAGCATGTGTGTCTCTGTGTAAGAGTGTGTCTATTCTGTAGCACACAAATGGAAGTTAGAAACAGGCTCAGATGGTTCTTACCTCCAGATCTTATCACAGATTGTATCTATGGATTTAATGCTTTCAGGATTCATCAGCAGCAAAAATAGAATAATTTCTTGGTTTTTGCATTTCATCTAAACACTTTTAAGAAAGTTTCTGAATCTACCTTTTTATTATTATTAGTAGTAGTATTAATATTATTTTTAGATTTATGTATATGAGTGATTTACTTGCATGTGTGGAAGTGTACCACATGTAGACCTAGTACCTGAGGAGGAGATCAGGAGAGTGCTTCAGATCCCCTAGAACTGGAGTTTCATATAATGCTGGTTGCCCTGTGGCTATTGGGAACAGAACCTGGATATCCGCAAGAACTGTCAGTGCCTTTTTTTGTTTGTTTGTTTTGTTTTTCGAGACAGGGTTTCTCTGTGTAGCTTTGGAAAAACCTGCCCTAGAACTGATTCTGCAGACCAGGCTAGCCTCAAACTCACAGAGATCCTCCTTCCTCTGGCATCTGAGTGCTGGGATTAAAGACATGCCACCACTGCCTGCCTCTAACTGCTGAGTTGTCTCTCCACATCCCTCCTACCTTATTTTTGAGTCTCTCTCTCTCTCTCTCTCTCTCTCTCTCTCTGGTTGTTAACCACTATACTGCATACTTTATTCTAGTTGGCCTGCACACTGGGGGATTCTCCTATCTCTGCCTCCTACACTCCGCTATAAGAGTGCTGGAATTATAGACATGTGCCACCATGTCTGACTTTTACATGGGTTCCTGGAATCCAGATTCAAGGTTGTCAGGGTTACTTGCACGTACTTTTACCAACAGAGTCATGCAATGTCCCTGGCCTCAGCGGTGCATACTCGGATGTCATTTGCACACTTGTAAAATGTGCTTTGTTTCTACTATCTATAAAAACATTAAAAGCACCCAACATGTAAATAAACCCTTGGTACATGTCTATTCCTCACTGGTTACCAATATAGAAAAACAGGTGGCGCATGCCTTTAATCCCAGCACTCGGGAGGCAGAGGCAGGCGGATCTCTGTGAGTTCGAGGCCAGCCTGGTCTACAAGAGCTAGTGCCAGGACAGGCTCCAAAGCTACAGAGAAACCCTGTCTCGAAAAACCAAAA
>NW_026068017.1:614032-691984 GCF_014885135.2 Alexandromys fortis | reverse complement strand
TTTTTTTTTTTTTTAAACAGGGTTTCTCTGTGTAGCCCTGGCTGTCCTAGAATTCTCTCTGTAGACCAGACTGGCCTTGAACTCAGATCCACCTGCCTCTGCTTTCCAGACTTAAATATGTGTGCTTCCCAGCTTCAATTATACTTTTTTTTTGTATGTATATTAGTGTTTTGCCTACATGTATTATGTGCATGCCTGGTACCTGCAGAGGTCAGAAGCCATCAGAACCCCTGGAACTAGAGTTACAGATAGTTGTGAGCTATACCATGTGGATGTTGGAAACTGAACCCAGGTCCTCTGTGAGAGCCACTAATGCTATATATTGGATGCTTAAAAAAAATAAAAAGAAATATGCCATACTTGGCTTTTTATAGTTTCTCCATCTCAGTTTATGTCAGATTACTTAAAGGCCCAAAGAAATCTTAGCATCGTCTAGTCAGGAAAATAGTACAGAATGAAAATGTTCTCACTGTAATTAAGAACTTCGCTGCTCTTAACCCCATTTCATTTTCTAGTACATAAAACAGGTACCTGGGAGAAAAGATTTTATACTTAAATTGTTACTAAAGGATTTTGGCTAGGGAGATGGCTAAGTCATTCAAGTGTTTGCTGTGTAAGCATGAAGACCTGAGTTCAGATCCTTAGCACCCATGTGAAAAACTGCACAGGAGTGCCTTTGCATCTGTAATCGCAGCACTAAGGAAGCTGCTCCCCCGCCTGCACATGCACACACCATAGCACACACATGCTAGGAAAAGTAGGTTGTTGGTGGTGCTAGGAAGACTTCAGTGTAAAGGTGAGCATAACTGTTAGGAACTAACAGGATCATTGCTGCTTCCTCAGTGCCACAAATGTTCTTTAGTTAGGCCTTCAGGCGATTGCAGTTAGTGAAGGGTTCTTGAACCATCGGAAAATCACAGTTGGACCTGAACTTATTTTCGCTCTTGGAAGAAACCTACAAAGCTAAACGGCTTTTCAGCAAAGTGTCAATGCTCTTTGTCACGTAAAATGAAAACAGGCAATTCCATGCATATGAGGCTGGAATAGAGGAGACGGTGTTTTTGCTCTGGTGTTATTTTTAAATGGGGGTGTGAATTTTAGGGGGTAGACCATTCAGGCAGACATAATGTGGAAGAGCTTAATAGGTGTGATTACCCTGCTCACAGTCAGTGTAAAGTGATAATGGTAGTTGTGGAGTTCCTAGAAATAGCAGTGGATCAGATCTGCTCTTAGTGGAAATATTTCCTCCAAACCTCTTTCCATTTTTATATCGCCATTTCTGCACTAGGAAAATTGAGAAGTTAAGGTTATTTGTTGTAACTTTTTGGTGTGATTGTTGATAATACATGAAGTATTAGAAAATTTTATAAACAAGTGTTCATTGAGTTCCTACTATGTTCTGGGTGCCTTCACAAGCCATGATAGAATGGAGATGATTTCAGTAAGGCTACTGTAAGCTGTGCACTGTAAAACACATTCAAGATACAGGTTGCTTATTTCTTCTTATTTATTTAAAGGTTGCAACATGCTGTTTGTTGCTGTTGTGATTTAATTTTCCTCATCTTCCTTTTATCTCTTTGACTTTTTTGTGCTTTCTAGGAAGCAATTGAAAAGAAAGAACAGCGAGCCAAGCGCTTCCACTTTAGAGCAGAAGTAAATCTTGCCCAAAGAAATGTAGCCTTGGACCGAGACATGATGAAGAAAGGTACAGTGTGTTTGTTTGGGGGAATTTTTCATACTTTTTTCTAAGGGTAACTTTTCCCTGCCATCATTTCATGTTTCTGACTTTGTCGTGTATGTCCAGTCCTCACCTACATACCCAAGAGGAAGGGATTCTGACATCATCTGTGTAAAGGTGAGAGGCTGTCAGATGTTTCTCAGTTAGAGCTAGAACAAAGAAACAAAGGCGATTGTCAAGGGAAGGTTGTGTCCAAGATGAGATGTGCGTCTCCTCCTCTGTGCACCTCCTCATCATCTGTTTTCATAGCGATGTTAGTTAGCCTTTCTTTGCCTTTAAGAATACTGGAAGTGGGGGCTGGAGAGATGGCTCAGTGGTTGGGAGCATTGCCTGCTCTTCCAAGGGTCCTGAGTTCAATTCCCAGCAACCACATGGTGGCTCACAACCATCTGTAGAGCGGTCTGGTGCCCTCTTCTGGCCTGCAGGCATGCACACGAACGGAATATTGTATACATAATAAATAAATAAATTTAAAAAAAAAAAAGAATACTGGAAGTGGCCCAGCAGTGGTGGCAGGCACCTTTAATCCCAATACTCAGGAGGCAGAGATAGGCTGATCTCTGTGAGTTTGAAGTCATCCTGGTCTACAAGACCAGGACAGCCAGGGCTACACAGAAAAACCCTGTCTTGGGCTTAAGAGATGGCTCAGTGGTTAAGAGTATTGCCTGCTCTTCCAAAGGTCTTGAGTTCAATTCCCAGCAACCACATGGTGGCTCACAACCATCTGTCTGGTGCCCTCTTCTGGCCAGCAGACATAAATGCAGACAGAATATTGTATACATAACAAATAAATATTAAAAAAAAACCCTGTCTTAAAAAACAAAACAAAACAAACAACAACAACAAAAAGAATACTGGAAGTGCCCCACTGCAAAGCTTTCTTTTAGGGCAGTTGGAGCACTTTGGGAATTGATGGAGACTTTTATTGAGAATATCAATATGTGGAACATGCAGGCTTCCCAGTAATTATTGTCAAAGAGACCTAAACCAATTGTCTATTTTGTTAAGGTATTTTGCTGCCTAGAACTCACAACAAGGCAGTTGATAGTGATGGGTTTTTGGTTTGTTTGTGGTACTAGGTGTAAACCTGAGGCTCTCATGCTAAGCAAGTCAAGTCACCACATCCCTAGTCCAATTACTCTTTCTGTTGCTTGCTTGAGGCAACGTCTCAAGTAGTCCAGACTGGTTTCAAACTGAAGATAATTTTGAACTCATGGTCTTTCTGCTTCTCCCAAGTACTAGGATTACAGGGGTACACCATACTCAATAGCAAAGCAATTTATTAAAAAAGGGAACATTTCCTTGGAGTGAGCCTACATTCTTATTATTACCCTCTACTCTAAATCCATGAATCCATAAGGCCTTTCTCTGTTGTATTTACAAATATTGGTATTTATAAAGAGCTCAAGAAGTGGCCTTCTTACTGCGTGCTGAAGCTCTGTGGTGCTGTGTGAGTACCTTCAGTCCTGCTGGTTGATGAAAGCAGAAGCTCATACCTGATGGATAAGGGAAAGAATGCTGCTGTTTGCTGGAAACGGGTTTTCTTATGGTAGTGGGTTAAGCACGTTATCTATTTGTTTCTCATAGTAACCCTCTGAGGAATATTTTTTATTTTTTTTACCATTAATTTACAAAGCAAGAAACAAGTTGTAGAAGTTTAATGCATTGCTCAGAACTAATGAAAGAACCAGGATTTCAACCTAGGTTTATCTGACTCTAAAGACTTAGACCTTACTTAAAACAAACAAACACATTCTTTAGTGTGTGTGTACCACAGCCTGTGCATGGAGGTCTAAGGATAATTTTAGGGAGATGTTTCTTTCCTGTTTTGTGGCTCCTGGGAATCAAACTCAGGTGGTCAGACTTAGCTGCAAGTGCCTTTACCCTTAAGCCATGTCTCACCAGCCCTATGCTAACACTTAACCTTGCTTTTAATATTTTTGGTCTACTGGTATAATTTTATATATGTGAAT
Organism: Alexandromys fortis; assembly: GCF_014885135.2. NCBI lineage: Eukaryota > Metazoa > Chordata > Mammalia > Rodentia > Cricetidae > Alexandromys > Alexandromys fortis. The sequence goes on along the minus strand of NW_026068017.1, from coordinate 688,273 downwards.
ATTTTATATGTAATGTGTATATAATTCTGTAGTCCTAGACCATGTCACTTTTTTTTTTAGTCAGTCCTAGTGGGACAAAGTAGTATGTCTGCAGAACTGGTTACTCTTCTCCCTGCATTCTGAGTTCAAGTTGAGAATGTGACCTCAGTTTTCTTGCAATCTGTGGAGTTCCAGGCCTAAGGGGATCTCAGTATGAGGAAAAGTCCTGTGAAGGTCAGGAATGTGCTAGCACAGTGTAGGCCTAGGAAGGCCTTGGCCTCTTCTCTCACAGCTCAGCTGTGAAAGCTCCACATTTTACTGCACCTTTTGGCTTCTAGTCCCAGCCACAGTTGTCCATGCTTTTTCTCTGCTCATTTGCCCTCCATGAAGTTTCTCTGATTTTGTACTCAAAACTCCCTCTTCTGTTGGTGCCTTTAGGGTCACAAACCTGTCTGGAATCTATCTAGTGCCAGTTCTTTTGTGACTTGGACAACTTACTGACCACAAAATAGGAATAAAATACCTATGTTATTAATGGGATTGCTTTGGAGTTAGTCTAGAATATTTATCCTGTATATGGAAAAGCAATCAGAATCTTAAGTTTCTGCTGAGTTTTTATTTTGTTTTAGGCAGAATCACTTGTAGCCCATGCTAGCCATGAACTCTGATTCTCTTGCCTCTGACTCCCAGGTTCTGAGTTTATTGCTGTGGGCCAGCATGCTCAGCTATGCAGATATTTCATTTAAAAGACAGTAGCTTTGCCGGGCGATGGTGGCGCACACCTTTAATCCCAGCACTCGGGAGGCAGAGGCAGGCAGATCTCTGTGAGTTCGAGACCAGCCTGGTCTACAGAGCTAGTTCCAGGACAGGCTCCAAAGCCACAGAGAAACCCTGTCTTNAAAAAAAAAAAAAAAAAAAAAAAAACCAAAAAAAAAAACAAAAAACCCCAAAAAAGACAGTAGCTTTGCCTGAACATCAGCTGAGGAATATCAGTCATTTTATTGTGCAACCTGAAAATGAGCCTTAGGCAAGATGACCTGAATGATGTCCCTGAACTCTGGGGAATGCTGCTACCACCCAGATGAATTTAAGGTAGAATTTGGGTAAATAGGGTTGGATAAACCGTAGAGGTAACTATTGATTTTGTATCTCCTTGGTAATTTTAATGCGGAGTCAGGATTAGGCAGGACTGGGAATCATTGGTTTTAAGGCAAGGTTCTGAAGTCCAGTTGCCTTTTTGTAACTCTAACTTGGACAGATTGTCTAACCACTATGAACTCTTCTTGGAAGACAGAATTGTCAAAATGTTGCAGCTCTTCGATTGGTGCTTGGCACATATTAGGCACCCAGTAGATGTTACCTGGCATTCAGCTAAGTAGTCACCCGAGCAGGCCAGTCTTAGGGGGATTGAAATAAGTTATCTTTATACTCAAGCTACACCCAGTGTCATGTGATTTGTTTTTCTTACTAATATCAACAACAATAGCACTTATTAAATGCTTACTGAGTTACAGTTGTGGCTAATTTGTGTTTTTAGCAGCTCTCTGGGGGATTTTACTAATGAGAAAACCAAGGTGCTGAGAGGTTGGGAAACTTGCCTGAGGTTCTGCACAGTTCTGTATATAACAGAGCTGTGCTTGAAGGCTGGCCTGACTGAAAGCCTGTGTTCCTATTTTGCTAGCGTTCAGGGACACAACTTGAGACAGACTACATCTGTTATGCTTCAAAAGGGATTTGCTACTTTTGGATATCTTGCTGCTAAGTAGTTTTTGTCATGTTTCTAGGATCAAAGCTTTCATGTTGGGAGGGATCTTCTAGGTCATTTAAACCAGCTTCCTTCCCAATACTTCAGGCCCTTTGGCATCCAGGGATTGTGTGAGAATCATTATAGGGCAGGCAGTTTTGTCTTAGGATACTTCCCTGTGTGGAACATTGCTCTCCAGGAATTTCCAGTACTTTGCTCATTTATATAGTGACCATTCAGGTGATAGAAATATAACCTCACTTCCTTCTTTTTTTCTTTTGAGACAAGGTATTAGGATAGCCCAGTGGATCTCAGGGTGGTCCTTCTGCCTCATCCTCATAAGTTCTGGGTTACTAGTGTGAGCCGCCTCATTTGACCCTGACCAGCTTTCTTTTGTATGCATGTCTTTCTGGTCTCCTGTTTCCCGTTTCTAAATGTTCTTCCTAAGGTGCTGTGTAGACTCTGGATACAGTATATGTATTGAGTGACAGACTTGCTGCTCCTTATCCGCTCCTTTGTGCCAGTCACGGTAGTAGACTTCAGCCCAGGAGTTCTGGAACGTCTGGCCTTCCTTCTACCTATTGAGTGCTGTGCTGGGGTTACAGGGTTGCACCATCACCCTGTTATCAGTATGTGCCTTTATCTCTTTAACTGTCTTCCTCACTGCATCTTCTCCACCTGGAGTGTTGTTTCCTTCCCTTGATCCACTTGTCAGCTGAGATGAACTGTGTATTCCCATCTCCTGCAGAGACACATTTTTGATTTCTTGGACTTACACATTGACACTTGATGGAACACCATCCTTGGTATTTTTTTTTAATATTTATTTATTATGTATACAATATTCTGTCTGTGTGTATGCCTGCAGGCCAGAAGAGGGCACCAGACCCCATTACAGATGGTTGTGAGTCACCATGTGGTTGCTGGGAATTGAACTCAGGACCTTTGGAAGAGCAGGCAATGCTCTTAACCTCTGAGCCATCTCTCCAGCCCCATCCTTGGTATTTTTTTTTTTAATTTTGTTGAGTTAGTAATCTTGTAAACAAACAAATCCCAAAACCATATGAGTCTAGTGTGTCTTTTCTCTTCCTAAACTCAGGTCATTTCCTATAGGAAAGATTTGGTGTCTCAAGGGATTATAGATGCTGCCTAATAAGCTTCTGCTGTGAAAATTCAGACTGATGGTAAGCTTTGGAGTCATTTACTCCTCCTCTTCCCATCAGTGTGGGGTTAGTCCTTCTTAAGGCTTCAAGGCACTTCTCTTTCCCTGCTCCTTTTTAGAAATTAATGCCTAATTATGAAGTCAGCATGCTGGGATATAACTCTGGGCGAGAAGGTCTAACTCCACGGAAATCATTCGTACTCTGTTTTTCACTTGTGTTTTGGTTCTGCTATTGGTGGCACAGCAAAACAGATTAGCAGTTTTGCCTTTTCTCTCTTGCAGCAAACATTTAATGAGAAAAGAAAGCTGTCAGCACCGTTTTATTGTGGCTTATTTATTTGTTTATTTATTTATTTATTTTGAGGCAGAGTCTCACTATGTAGCTCTGGATGTCCACTCACTATGTAGACCAGACTGGTCTGACTTTGCCTCTTGAGTGCTGGGATTAAAGGTGTATACCATTATGCCTAGAAGGCTGTTAGGGCTTTTGATAGGCCTGTTCATGCTGTTCTGGAAACATGGTCTTCATTAGATGTCTTAACAGTCACTTTGTATTCACCATGAGCATTTGGAAAGTGAAGTAAGGTGACAAGTTACCTGCAGTGTGCCACCCGCGTTCCACCATTTCCAGTTTGGTGTGTGTTTGCTTCCAGTCTTTCTGGGAATGGGCATCGTTTCTGCTTTTCCCTTTGTAGGATACTGCTTTCTAACAGTCTAGCATTGTGATTTCTGTCACTGTAATTGACCCTTTCCCTCTCCCGTGCATGTTTGATAGGTTGTGCCCACCTGAGTGCTAGTGTGGCTTTTCTTAGAGCCTTTTCTTTTCTTTCTTTTTATTTATTCTATGTGTCTTTAACATCTTGTATCTTGATCTTATTTATTTCCCCTGTCCCTTTGCATCTACCCTCCACTCCTGTACCCCCTCACAAAGCAAAATGTAAGAGAAAAAAGGAAAAAAATTAAAAACGCGTCATAGAAGCTGCAGTATGACACAGTGAGTCTTGCAATAAACCCCTTTGACCATATATCTCTACTTGCAAGTGTTCATTGCAAAGAGTCTGGTTTGAAGCCTCTGGTTTCTTCCACATTATCAGTGCTGGGTCCTCCCTAGGACTCTTCTTGGATATCCTGTTGTTGCCTTGTGTTGTGGAGATCCTGCAGCTTTGGGTCTGTTGGTCAGGTCCCTTCATGTACTCCAGCAGATCATAGATGGGGTAGTTGTTGGGGTGGGCCAAGTCATAACCGTTTCCTAGCCTGGGCAGCTGTAGGGTTGGTCCGCCCGCCAGTTCTTTCCTTCACTACCAGGATGAGCTCTCCAGCATTGCCCTGAGTTCTGCTTTTATGCCCTTAGAGTTGGCTCCCACACCTACACCATTAGGGCCAGCTCTGTTGTGTTGCCCAGGCAAGGTACAGGAGCAACTCTCCTGAGTGCTGCAGCTGGTGATGGGTAGGGACAGCTCTCCTGTTCTTATGACCCCAGGGCCAGCTTTTTCACCTGTCTCAGGCATTGATGGGGGTAGGAGGAAGGACATCTCTCTCCAGTCCTTGCTGCCATATGACAAATAAGGGGTGGGGCTGGCTCACCCACACCTCTGCCAATAGGGTTGGCTCTATTGTGTTACCCAGGCTAAGTGCAGTGCCTCCTCTCCCAAGTGTTTTAGCTGGTGGGGGTCATGGATAACTCTCCTATTCTCATGACTACAGGGCCAACTCTCTCATCTGTCTCTGGTGTTGATGGGAGGGAGGGTCTCTCCTCCATCCATGTCACTGCAAGGTAGAGATGGGTAAAGGGGACAGCTCTCCTGTGCTCAAAATTTCTGGGCTGGCTTGCCCACACCTGCACCAACAGGGTTGGTTCTTAGAACCTTTTCGTACTGTACTAGGGCCACTGACTTTATTTTAAATCATTCTAATCTAAGACTGAGAATTGACTTTGTTCCTTTGGGTTTTCTGAAATCTGTTTTCCCAAAGACTTGAATTATTGTCTTACTCGCTTTTGTTGGCTACCTTCCTTTCCTATTGGGACATCCAAGATGATGGCCTCAGTGCCTGGCTTGTAAGCAGCACTGAGTGAATCTGCAGTTCCCATGCCCAGTGCAGTTGCCCCTCAGCACTCCGCTCTTTCTCATCCCTTGCTCTAAGTCTAGCTACCTTCTTTGGTTTTGTTTATTTTGCAATGGCATTACTGTCAAGGTGAGGGCCTTTTCCTTTGGCATTCATCCATGAAATCCTGATTGTTACAAAGTTCTTTCTCTTGTGGACTGCCTCTGACAGTTTGGTTTTCTTTTGAGAACAAACCACACACACATGCTAGGTAAGTGTTCTTTCACTGAGCTACATCTCCAGTTCTTGTTTTCTTATTTTGAGTCAGTGTCTCATGGAGACTGACTTTGAACTTGGTCCTCCTTCAGCCTCCTTAGTAGCTAGAATTAAGGCTTGTGCCACCAAGTCTGACTTTGACTTGCTTCTTTTGAAGAAAATTGTCCACTATTAATATGTATGTTGTTCTGCTAAATTAAAATATGTCTAGCCAGGATTTTTTATTCTTTTTCACTCTTCTTTTGTGTTTAAACTATTTTTTATCCATATTGTGATTTTTTTTGTTAGTACATACTACGATGGTGTTGATACTGAGTTCTATTTTAATGTATCAGTTAAAAGAAAACCATGCTTAGGAGTAATGGGAACTGAATTCTTGTTAGACTGACTTCAGAAGAGGAAGGGGGGTTCTGAGGCCCTGGTTTTTATGGGATGTTTTATTTTCATGAGATTTAAAAACTTAATACTACTTGTACAGATTGAGAGGATTCTGTCATGTTCATACATGTACATATTGAGTTTTGTTCAGATACATCCCTCCTGTCCTCATTTCCCTCCCACTCATTACTCCTGGCCCACAGCCCCTTCTCTATTAGTCTCTGCTTGAAATCTTTTAAGGAATTAAAACCAGGTAGTAGATAATGCAGGGATTTATAAATTCTTAATGACACCCTTACATATTTTACAATGAAAAGGGTTAAACAGGAACCTACTTGAAGTTCATGGTAGCACTCAGTTCCGTTTTGACCATGACTGTCAGCTTTTTTTTTCACCAGCTGTAGCAACTGTTTTCAGTGTGAATGGGACCAGGCTGAGTAGGTTGGCCTTGAACTCACAGAGATCCGCCTGCCTCTTCCTTCCCAAGTGCTGGGATTAAAGGTGCGTGCCACCACTGCCTGACTCAGGCTTTTTTCTACAGCCTTAAGGTGTTATGTAATGGTTTATTTATTTGTGGGTGTGTGCACGCTGTGTGCATATAAAGCTGTGAGAACAACCTTTGGGAGGAGTTTCTTACCTTCCACCTTGTTGAGGCAGTGTCTCTATTTCTGTTGTGCTGACCCATGAGCTCTGTCTCAGCCTCTCATTTTAGAGACTGGGATTACAGATGCATGCTGCTGCATCAGGCTTCTTACATGGGGTCTGGGGGTGGAACTCAGCTCCTCAAGTTTGTGTTGTAGCCAGAGCTTTAACTGTTGAGCCATCTCCCTGGCCCTAAGAATTTTAGATAACTTTTTTTTTTTCGCTCAATATGTTTTAGAATTTCTGGTATTTAATATCTCTCTCTCTCTCTCTCTCTCTCTCTCTCTCTCTCTTTCTGTGTGTGTGTGTGTGTGTGTGTGTGTGTGTGTGTGTGTTTGTGTCTCTATTGCTTTCTTACTATGTTATCTTCTATAGTATTGTATGGGTAAACCATGATATACTTAATATGGGTAAGCCATAACTTATTGCCCTCATGGCTGCTGGATTATTGTAAGTAGTGTTACCCTGGACATTGTTGTGTGAGATACTTTATGCTGAGACTTCATAGGTTTTATAGGATGTGTGCTAGACTATTTTCTCTTAACCTTGGAATATCCTTGTCCGTGCTTCTACTAGCAGGAGGAGCAACTCCTCCCACCTGGACAATGTTTCACGTAAAAGACTGTTCAGTGGAAGCTGGTATCTTTTTTGATTGGTTTTAGTTGGATCTCATTATGTGACTCTGGCTGGCCTAGAAATCACAGTGATCTGCCTGCCTGCCTCCTGAATGCTGGGATTAAAGGTGTGCATCACCATACCTAGTTTAGTATCCTTTTAATATAAATTTCCAGATTAGTAGGAAGATCAACCCCTCTTAATATTTTTATCTGCCGTTTATATTTCCATCTTTGTAAATTGTTTGTTTACATTTTTGCCCATTTTTGTTTTGTTTGGTTTTTCGAGACTGGTTTTTTCTGTGTAGCCTTGGTTATCTTAGAACTAGCTCTGCTAGCTCTGTAGACCAGGCTGGCCTCAAACTCACGAAGATCACCTGAGTTCTGGTATTAAAAATGTGCATCACTACCACCTGACTGAGGTTTTTTTTTTTTAACTGATTTTTAGGATGTGTTCTTTGTGTGTTTGTGTGTGTGTGTGTGTGTGTGTGTGTGTGTGTGTGTGTGCAGTTGTTCTACCTCAATATCCCAAATACTGGAATCGCAGGCACCATCATGCCCAGTGATTTGTAGGGTTTCTTGACTCTAGCACCATGCTATAGTTGTGTTCTAGTTTTCATGCTTTAATGCATCTGAGTGTGGAGGCTGTTCTTGAAGTGTCCATCATAGGGCATTTCATATATATATAATTTCAGAATCAGATCGTCAAGTTCCATGACCAATCCTATGGTGCATTGTAGAAAGAACTGTCATTTATTTTACCATTGTTCTACTTCTTCTGAACCCTAGAATAAATGGCTATTCTAATCACATCATTTGCTTAATTGTAGGTCAATGGTAACCATTATTGCAGTTGGCCTTACCATCTTGTTTTGTGTTCTTTTGAAATAATTATTGTTGCAGTTTCTTCCTCTTCTAGACCCATTATCTAAACCATTGTAAAGAAGTGCTTAGCAAGCAGTACATACCAGGTTGAAAAGAAATCTGTCTTTTTTCTTTTTTTTTTTTTTTTTTTTTTGTAGCAATCCCCAAAGTGAGACTGGAAACCATCTATATTTGTGGAGTGGATGAGATGAGTACCCAGGATATCTTTTCCTATTTTAAAGAATATCCTCCAGCTCACATTGAGTGGTTGGATGATACCTCCTGTAAGTATACCACATATTCTGTTTAGCATGCTTTTGTTCATGATTTTTAAAGCAGTCTTGCTTTCTTGATAGTGAATAATTATGGCCTAAACTCTTTATTCTTAACCTCTGTTCTTAGCTTAGGAGACAAACAGCTAACCTGTTAATACTATATAGCAGTCATTGTGTTTCAGGAGGGTTTTCTTGGGGTAGGTCTTACCTCTAGCCCAGCCTGGTCTAGCACTGGAAATACTCTAGTCTTTGCCTGCCAAGTGCTGGGATTGTGTGTGCTGCCACATTCGGCTTCAAGCAGTTCATAGGCATAGAACAGTTATTTTGTGGGATTGGGTTTGGGAGTGTAACTTTAGACCATGTTCAACAGGCATTTCACCACCACTTTTATACTTTTTTCATGAACTGTTTTTTGCATTGACTGACAGCTGTATATAGCCAGTGAGGCTGTGGCAATGAACCTGATGCTAAATCTGCTCTCAAAAAACTTACACTTGAATGTGTGATGTTTTATTTTAGGTAATGTGGTTTGGCTGGATGAGATGACAGCCACACGAGCTCTCATCAATATGAGCTCTCTGCCAGCTCAGGATAAGATAAGAAGCAGAGATACCAGTGAAGACAAATCGTCTGAGAAAAACAAGAAAGGTAACTACTTGCAAAGGGGCCCTTGCCCATTCTGTACACTGACCAATTCTGGGCCTGTGAGTAGAGCATTATGAACACTGCATTACCAGATGTTTCTGAGGTAAATTATGATGCTTGGGTACTGGTCAATAGGAATAGAGAACACGGGGCTTTTTAAATTTTATGAGATGAGGTTACATTAAGGTTCTTCTTGTCCCTCACACTCTATTTTAGACAAGCAGGAAGACAGTTCAGATGACGACGAGACTGAAGAAGGAGAAGTTGAAGATGAGAATTCAAGTGATGTAGAGGTTAGTAATAGGGCAAAGATAACAAGGCTTTATTGTAAGAAAAAAATGCTTACTGTCTTTTTAAATGTAAGACTTAAAAGACTTAGTAAGCTGTGTTCTCTGTCTAGCTTTAACATGGAACCTTCTGAAGGTGCAGCAGACTCTCAGCCATTTAGTTTGTGTGAATGTTACAGTTCATGTTGGAATCTTAGAATAGTGTTTATACCTTTGCAGAAGGAAAAAAATGGGTTTATTAAGAAATACTTCGAAGTGTTACCTAACCAATAAAGTAAAGAAAAGCAGCTAGAATTTGTCAGAAATCTTGGTGTGTGTTCATTTTGTGTGTGCGTGGTGCTAGGCAATTGCTGTGCCTTCGATCTGTGTCCCCAGCTAAGCATACTCATTTCGAGTTAAAAATTGAAATGATGTTTCCTGTGAACCAAATTCTGGGAACCTACTATCAAGTAAAAAAATAAAGGCCTCACCCCACTGGAGGCTACATGTGAACACTGTGAACACTATGAGACAGTAAAAGGTAAGGGAGAGAAAATTGGGCTTCAAAGATAGTGTATACTGTGCCTGCAGAAAACCTGAGTTCAGTTTCCAGCACCCATGTGGGACGTCTCACAGCTACCCACTTCAAAGCATCTAATACTGTTCTGCCCTCTGCAGACAACTGCACTCATGTGCATATAACCCCACACAGACACATATAATTACATGTAATTTTTAAAAATGTTTATGATAAAAGATGGAAAATTATAGAGATTATTCTTTTAGGCAGGGTAGTGAAAGAAGACCTGGTTTCAGAGGTTTCCAGGGGAATGAGTACTATAACACTGATAGGTATAACAGAATACTTTCTTAATTATAACTACAGAAAAAGTATGAAAAATGCTTGGATTTTTACATTGAAAATGTTTTCTTTTTCTTAAGTTGGACACATTGTCTCAGGTAGAAGAAGAGTCTCTGTTAAGAAATGATCTTCGTCCAGCTAACAAACTTGCTAAAGGAAATAGGCTATTCATGAGATTTGCTACAAAAGGTAAATTTGATACTGACTTTGGGTCAGAATGAGTTACTTTTCACGTTGATCAGAAGTTAGTGCAGGTAATTCCAAACTGCCTTTAAGCAAATACTTTATATAAATTGGTTTACTGACTGAGAAGAAATTTCTTTACATACATATTTGTTAGTGTGTTTTTATTATGCAGTGATTGATTTCATTGTTACATTCCCACACATGCTTGTGATGTACTTGAATCCCATCCATCCTCTTTCCTGTTCATAATTCCCTCCTTTTCTCTTTACCTCCCCAAGAGTTCCCCTTTTACTTAACTCTGAAATTCCACAGAGAAAAGCAACTAGGGTACCTTTTGAGCCTTTGGTTTTGTTTTTTGAAACAGGGTTTTCTCAGTGTAGCCCTGGCTGCCCTGGAACTCACTCTGTAGACCAATGTGGCCTGGAACTCAGGTATTCACATGTCTCCGCCTCCTAAGTGCTGTGATTAAAGGGATGTGCCACTATATTGAGACTTTGTTTTTAAGAGAGGGAAGTTTTATTAAAGTAGAAGATTTGTAGAAGCCATGGTGCTGGGCACAGGACCAGAATGGCATTGGCAGTGCTCAGGGTACCCTCTAACATGCAGAATCCACCACTGAAGTGCTGCTATGGGTGAATATTTAGTTAGAGGTACACTGATCAGATCCAGGGCTTCATCCCGAAGATACCACCATGTCTGTGGTGAGAGAGCTGGCTTTGAAATGAGTGCAATTCCGAGGGCACACACTGAGTCTACCACCATGTCCATCCTGGTCAGCGCAGATGACAAAGTGGTGGCCAGGAGTAAAGGTGTTCTTTCAGTTCTACTGTCTCTCCACTTGGAGTCACTGGACCAGGGACTCTCCCATCAAGGCCTAGGCCAGCATCTAGCTGTGCTGGTAGAAGTCTGATCTTGCAGAAACTCCTCCTGAACCAATGTGTGTATCACTTTTGCCTTGGTGTCTTTGGACTAGTTTCAGCTGAGATAGACTCAGTATAGTCTATGAATGCTGAGGCTCCCTTTCCTTCTGTTTCACAAAGTTCTCACACATCTCTTAATAGAGGATGCTCACCTTCACTATTGCCAGCTAATAAGCCAGTAGTTTGTACCCAGATAATAGATAGATGAACCCTGCAGTGCTGAGCTTGGCTTGCCACAGCTTCCTGGGGAACCCAGTGGTGATGGTCGTATCAGTGTTGTGACCCGTCTATCATAGTGCCATATAGCCAAAGACAGGTGCTTTGATATCCTATCTCCACATAATTTCTATGTCCCTACATTCCAACAGAAGACATGTGCTTGCTGGTATCTTGTCTCAGTAGAAGATGCCACTGTTTGTTCCAGTTTGGGACAGTGCCATGAGGTTATTGCAGGGTCTTTTGGAGGGGTTGATGGAATGGGCTTTTTTTTTTTTTTTTTCCGAGACAGGGTTTCTCTGTAGCTTTTGGTTCCTGTCCTGGAACTAGCTCTTCTAGACCAGGCTGGCCTCAAACTCACAGAGATCCGCCTGCCTCTGCCTCCTGAGTGCTGGGATTAAAGGTGTGCACCACCACTGCCCAGCTGGAGTGAGCTTTTTGCATGTAATGTTTTGACAACAGTGGATGTGCAGATATCCCCACAGTATGCTAATTTTGGCTCCTTTTGGGCATATATCCAAAAGTAGTATAGATGGATTATATGGTCTTTTTGGGTTTTGTTTTTGTTTTTTTTGAGTCAGGGTTTCTCTGTAGCCTTGGAGCCTGGCCTGGAACTTGCTCTATAGATTGGTCTGGCCTTAAACTCACAGAGATCCGCCTGTCTCTGCCTCCCAAGACAGAGTGCTGGGATTAAAGGCATACGCCAACACAACCCAGCAGGTTATATGGTCTTTTTATTGTAAATTTAAGGCCAGTCTGGGCTATGGGAGACTCTAACTCAAAAAACAAATCCAAAATCAAGTAGTCAATATTATCTTTCCACTCACAAGAATCTATTCTATTAACTTTCAGATGACAAAAAGGAACTTGGAGCAGCCAGAAGAAGTCAATATTATATGAAATATGGAAATCCCAATTATGGAGGCATGAAAGGAATTCTTAGCAATTCATGGTGAGTCAAAAGCTGTAAAATATAATGACTGTCTTAATGCTTTTATTAGCATATATTAATTGCACATAATAGGCTTCATTATGACATCCATGTACGTGTATATAGTGTATTTTGATAGTTTGATTTCGGTCTCCCCTGTCCCTACCCATTCTTTTTCCAACTAGCTCCCTTCTACTTTGATGTCTCTCTTTGGTGTGTGAGTGACCCATGAGTTTCCTTAGAGCTTTTTACAGGAGCATGGCTTTCTTAGCAGTAGTCACTGAAGATCTTTCCCTCCCCACTCAACTACAAACTGCATATAAATTATGGTGTCCTGTGAGTCCCTCCCCATAATAATAGGAATTGATGAACTCAGTCTTGTAGGTTTTGTGCAGGCAGTCACAGCTGTGAGTTTCAGAGTGTGGCAATTTGCCATAAGCAAGAACTCAGTGTTCCACCCCACTTCACTCTTCTCCCGCTCTTACATTCTTTCTGGCCCTTCTTCCACAGTGTTTCTTGAGACTTGGAAAGGATGGTATAGATGTCCCATTTTGGTTAGGCATTCAAGAGTCTTTTAGTCTCAATACTTTTTGTCAGTTTTAAGTCTCTGTCTTCACTGGTGACCACTGCAAAATGTTTTGTTTTGGTTTTAGTTTTCTGAAACAGTGTCTCATGTAGTCCAGGCAAGTCTCAAACTCTTATGTAGCCAGGCAGGACCTTGGGCTCCTGATCCTCTTGCCTCTACCTCCCAAGTGCTGGCTTAAAATGACAATAATTTGAACACTACTTCAGCTGTTTTTCCTCCTTCAGTTGGTGTTCTGTGGCGGAATGTCAGAATATCCTGTGGACTGAAGGAAAGTGAGGGAAGCACTCACGATTCTTAGTTGTAGCAAATGGTGTGAGAACGCTGCTTCGGCACCTAACGCTGTGCCATTGTGGAGCTGGAATGAAGTGGATTTCAGCCTCCTTCTTATTGGTTTCTGATGGTGTGCTTATTTTGGCAATATTGCAGGAAGCGAAGATATCATTCCCGTCGCATTCAGCGGGATGTGATCAAGAAGAGAGCCCTGATTGGGGATGACGTTGGCTTGACGTCGTATAAACACCGACATTCCGGTAGTTGCCTGCTCAGCTCTTGGGTAGACAAACACATGTTTGGCTCTCAAAATCGTATTTTTATTCTTAACATAATCTTTTAAGGTTCCAAACTTTATTATTCTCTCTTCTTTGCCCTCACCCTCTGCCAACATAGAGGAAAGTAAGTCAAATCATGATTAATTTTGAATTGCCCATGCAAGAGGTCACATGATTTTCTAAAACGGTTCTAACAAAAAGACCATACGTTACAGAGAGAAAATTAAAATAAAATTTCTTAGGAACTTAATTTTTCTACTATTAATATCAACAACTGCATGAACAAACCTTATCAGATGAACTGAATTTATTTTCTTTTCTGGTAATGTGAGGAGTTGAGTGTTTGTACACATTGTTTTTTGCATATGAATGCTACTAAAACATGGGACATTATGACTTGAGTTTTTTTTCTTTCTCTCTTGTATGTTTATTATAAAGGAACCATTTTCATTATGCTTTCTAGAAGATTCACTTTTATTCTGAACTTGTGTACAGTCTTCTGCATGCTTTATAGAACTATGTATGTCAGCAGTACAGTGTGCACAGGTGACATTGGACAAAACAAGAAGAGATGCGGTGTGCATACTTTTGGCTGGTGGATGTGGACAGAATTGTATCTTTGAGATCTGCATGTTAGAAATGCACACACTTTCTGTTATACTTTTCCAGTTTCAGTTACCTTCATATATTGTCAGCTGGGCCTGTGCCACGAGACTTTAATTCTAGCACTCAGGAGGCAGAGGCCAGTGGATCTCTCTGAGTTCCAGGTCAACCAGGGCTATTCAGAGAAAACCTGACTCAAAAAAACAAAGATAGTTTTGTAACCTATTCTTTATTCTAAGAAATTAGAAAGTAAATTACTCCTAATTCAAGTATCCTAATACAGTAACTGATTTCATTTTTCATTTCTTTCATTCATCTATTTTCATAAAGTTATAATTATTATAAGTATACTTTATATTTGCTTTTTCCAGTTACCACAAACATTATTCATATTTCTTTTTGAAAAGGATTTTATTTATATGAGGATGAGAAGATTGGTTTGTATAGTACCTGTGGAGGCCAGGAGAGAGTGTCAGATTCCTTTGGAGCTGGAGTTACAAGCCATCCACTCTGGGAACCAAACTCTGGTTCTCTGCAAGAGGAGTATGTACTCTTAACCACTGAGCCATCTTTCTAGACCAAGAACCCATAAGCTTTAGAGTTAGTGTTGATTGTTTTTAAAGATTTATTTATTTATTATATATGTAATATTCTGCCTCCATGTATGTCTGTGGGACAGAAAAGGGCACCAGATCTCATTACAGATGGTTGTGAGCTAAAATGTGGTTGCTGGGAATTGAACTCAGGACCTCTGGAAGAGTAGCTTGTGCTCTTAACCTAAGCTATCTCTCCAGTCTGTAATGTTGATTTTTATTATTGAGGGCTATCACATGGCATGAAGTTACACTGAACGTTGAACTAGTGAATTGTACAAAACATCGGATCACACTATTTTCATCAACTAATCAGTGAGTAATATTGCTGTGCCCATTTTTCTATTTAAAGACAGCTGATTTAATATGCACTATTAATTAATTGGCATTGAATTAACAGCTGACAGCGTGTAACCCATGCCTGAACAAGGCTTATGTAGTGTTGGTGTTTTCTTCATGAGGTGGACCACCATCCTTTTACTAAACAACACTTCACTCACTGTATTTAATGGGACTTCCTTCTTTTCTTCTTCTTTTTTTCTTTCTTTCTTTTTATCTTTCTTTCTTTTCTTTTTTCTTTTTTTTTTTTTGTGAGACAGAGTCTCTTTCTGTTTTTTTTTTTTGTGAGACAGAGTCTCTTTCTGTAGCCCTCGTGTCTGGAACATGTGTTCAAACTGGCCTTGAACTCTCAGAGATCCACCTGCCTCTGCCTCTCAATACTGGGATCAAAGGCTGGGATCAAAGGCGTAAACCACCATTTACAGCTCAGGGACTATTTTGTTTGTTTGTTTGTTTATTGGTTTTTTGAGAGTTTTTGGAGTTTCTCTACATAGCTTTGGAGCCTCTTCATAGTATCAATTGTCACACAGCACATTGGACATTATTTTGTCCTTTACCCATAGAATAAGTCACACAAGCCTGTCCTGGAACTAGCTCTGTAGACCATGCTGGCCTCGAACTCACAGAGATCCACCTGTCTCTGCCTCCCAAGTGCTGGAATTAAAGGTGTGCTCCAATACTGCCCAGCAGGGACATTTTTGAGCAGTAAAATTATCAAGAAAAAGCACAAAAAGTGAAAACATAATAAATTGAAAAGGACCTTGCTTACAGTATGAGTCATGAATAAGAAGGTGGTGTTGCTGTTGCCTTGGTTAGGAAGAAGCACTTAGTTTTCTATCAGTCTGCATGTGTTCTTGACAGTACCTTGAGTGTTGATTTAGGAGCCACAAATAAATCTGACAGATTTATAAATATAAAACTCAAAAATAATGAAGATTGCTCATATTGTACATGAGTTTATACTACTGCATTCATGTTTTATCCAGTCTCTTGGATAAATAAGTAAGAGTAAGAATCGCTTCCAGTTGGCACTTTTACAGATGGTAAATACTCCAGTACAGTTTCGGAGGTCATAGTCTCTTCTTCTACCTATGTAGAGTAGAAATCATGTTTGTTAGTTTAGCCTTAAGTTTAGTTCTTTCTAACCTTTGGGTTAAATTTCTTCAGGATTAGTGAATGTTCCCGAGGAACCCATTGAAGAAGAGGAAGAGGAAGAAGAGGACCAAGACATGGATGCAGATGACAGGGTTGTGGTGGAGTACCATGAGGAACTCCCTACTCTCAAGCAGCCCCGTGAGCGGAGTGTGTCTAGGCGGTCCAGTGCGAGCAGCTCAGACTCAGATGAGATGGACTATGATCTAGAACTGAAGATGATTTCCACTCCCTCCCCAAAGAAAAGCATGAAGATGACCATGTATGCAGATGAAGTGGAATCTCAGTTGAAAAGTATTAGGTAAAATACTTTTTTTGTTTGTTTTTTTGAGACAGGGTTTCTCTGTGACAGCCCTGGCTGTCCTGGAACTCACAGAGATCCACCTGCCTCTGCCTCCCAAGTACTGGGGTTAAAGGTGTGTGCTACCACTTCCCAACTAATACTTTTCCTCTTTTTAATGATGTTAACTTTAAATTAAATTTACTTATTTATTTATTTATTTTGGAAATACTTACATACTGCTAGGCAAAACACTCTCCCACTGAGATATACTTAATAAATAAATAAATCTTAAAAAAAATCATTTTTTTAAAGATTTATTTATTAAGCATACAATGTACTGCTGGCAAGGAAGGCACCAGGTCTCATTACATTACAGATGGTTGTGAGCCACCATGTGGTTGCTAGGAATTGAACTCGGGATCTCTGGAAGAGCAGCCAGTGCTCTTACCCTCTGAGCCATTTCTCCAGCCCGCAGCTGATGTTCTTAACTGCTGAGCCATCATCTCTCTAGCCCCACAATTTGATTTTTAAGTGGTAATTACAAATGCAGTCTCTCTTCATGTTGCAACCATTTTTACCCTAATTTTTTTTCCTTTATCAGTATTTGATGGAGGCATCCAATTTTTTCTCTATATAAGTAATAGTTGTTGCATAGACAGTATAAAAAGTGAAAACCACTTTTATTTCCAGACATCTGTTATTTCTTCCATCATATGTAGTACATTGTTTAACACTATTATCATTTATTTAACTACTTATAAAATTTTTTTATTTTAATTTTTTATCATGTGTGACTATGCCACAGTGCATGTGTGTTGGTCATAGGACACCTTGTGGAGTTGGTTCTCTTCTACCGTGTGGTTCTGAATGTTGAACATAAGTGCTCAGACTTGGAAGGAAGTACCCCTACCTGCAGAGCTATCTTGCTGGTCCTATTTATTTATTTATTTTGAGATTGAGTTTCCGTGCATAGCTCTGGCTTTGTGTTTTCATCCTCTTCCCCAGCCTCCTGAGTGCTGGGATTACAGGAATACTCCACCACAACTAATCCCTTTTAATAGTTAATGACATTTCTGTTAATACTGTGTTAGCTAAATAGATTCCTCAAAGTCTGCCTTGTTATAGAAAATAATACATGTGTTTTAAATTCTATACGTGTTGCTAGATACATGTGTTTAAGATACATGTGTTGCCAGGTGGAGGTAGCACACGCCTTTGATCCCAGCACTTGGGTGGTAGGAGGAGGCTGATCTCTGTGAGTTCAAGGCCAGCCAGGTAGATCTACAGAGCAAGTTCTAGGACAGCCAGGTCTACACAGAGAATCCCTGTCTCAAAAAAATCAAAAGAAAAAGAAAAATGCATGTATTTAAAAATCTGTATGTGTTGCTAGAGTTTCCTTTCTAGGGCCTTGTCCACATTACTGCCTGTGACTCACACTTACTGAGTTTAGAAACTATTGTTCGTCCTAATTTTTATGGACCTCTGAACAGAGAACATAATTATTTTAATGAGCTGATTCAATAAGTATAGATTTTATTTCAAGTTTCTGAAATTTTGAGACAGTATCTCACTAAACCAAGTAGGCTGGATATAAATGTGCTGTGTAACATAGACAGGATGTGAATCTGTGATCATCCTGTGTTCCGCCTTAGTCTCCCAAGTAACTGAGCCTGCAGCCTGCACCATCAGGCCTGGGCTTTCTGAGGTACTTGCTGATAGGAAGAAAAGGGGCTTCTAGTGTTGATTTGTGTGGCCTTGTTCACATCTCTGTGTTTAGTTTTCATAGAACTACCTAATAGAAATTGTAGCAGAATAATTCTCTCATGGTAGGATGGTCTGTAGACAGAGAAGTCTCTTCTTTACAGAGGGGGGTTATAGACTAGCATCCAGATTGCACCTGGGTGAGCAGAGTTCCAGCCTCTGCAAGCATCTGTCTTATGTTTGTCTGCCCTTGGAGACCATGACCATTAGTTTTGTGTTCTGTGGTGAAGTATCCAGGCACCATGTGGAAATCACCCTGCTGTCATCACCGTCTCTTCACAGCATGTTGATCCTGTTCTGAGTCAGCTATTATCAGTGCTCTTGTAAGGGAATAGTGTCATCTCAGGTTGAGTTTCTCTGAAGTAGGAGACTTTGCTTGTACCTTGTCTCACAGTTGAAGTTGGTTACTTGTATTCTCCCTGCTTTTTTTTTTTTTTTTAACTTACAGGAACTCTATGAGGGCAGATAGTATATCGACCAGCAACATAAAAAATCGAATCGGTAACAAATTGCTACCTGAGAAATTTGCAGATGTCCGACATCTCTTAGATGAAAAGCGTCAGCACTCGTGTCCACGACCGGCGGTTGGCAGCAGCACCAAACCAGGTACTGTTCTTCTTTCTTCACGCTCGCTCTTCCTTCTTGTAAGCCCTCCAGTAGCTAGCCAGGACTGGCCACCAAACTACTGTAATAGTTGTAATGGCCAGTTTCCTGCCTTTCAGGATGCAGGTGGCCAGGCTCCGCCCTATAGAGACAAAAAAGCCCAAGATTGGGCCACAGAATCCCACCAATTCCAGGCCACCCTGGAAAATTCCATTCCTACAAGAAATTCTGTATAAAGTCTGCCTCCTGCTCAGTTCTTTGCTGCTTCTCTCCCAAGCAGAGACAGCTACCCTCCTATGTCTTTCCCAATAAATCTCTTGTGTGAGGTTTGTTGTGCAGTGTGACTTTGTGGTAGTCCTAGGCTTCTGACTGCCAGGATACCTTTCCCCTCAGAGGTGTAACACTCTGAGCTTCCAAAAGCAGGTGGGCTCAAGGTAGGCTCTTCTGATTTAATTGTTCTCGTTGTGTTTAGCTAAATCTTTAGCGAGGCATTGGATTCATGAGAACATAAATAAAAATCAGATTTTGGCAAAACTAGCTTTTAGTACTTTGTCTGAAGTAATAGATAATATTATATAATACATGGTATTATTTCCCTAGTATATTTTATAACCTAAACCAATAAAGTTAAGTTATATGGTGAGATACATGGTTGAGTGTGAACTAGATTGTATATGTGTGTAAACCCTGATAGAACAGTGTGTGGGTGTGCTTGTGGCTACTAGTCTAGCATGTGCAAGTCACTTGCCATAGATCTGCGGAGAGAATTGGAGAAGGCTTTTGGAGAAAATAGCTTTAGATCTTGGTCTAGCGAGGGGATTGAATGCAGTTGATAAACTATCTTTCAAGGTGGGGAATAATCTGATTCTTATTTTAAAAAGATGATTTTGGAGGACTAGAATGTAGTGGGCATAAAAAAAAAAAAAAAAAACAAGACAATAAGGGCAGAACTTTACCAGGGATGGTGAAGACAGGCTGAGAATGGAACCTTGGGAGGAGGAAGGATGGAAGAGAAACCAAGAAGGAGGTTCAGCATGAGCTCTGCAGGGAAGGGGGCTTACATAAGATGTCAAAAGCTGACTCAAGGCTCTAGGCTGATGAATATGTGGCTGCTGTTTGTTAGTGGAAACCTCAGGCTCAGCAGCTTTTTGACAGACTTGGAGGAGAAACGCATTTAGTTTAGGACATGGTTCCTTTATCCTTGGCCTGTTGCCAGACTCATTATACTTGTTGGTTAAATGTATTAACTTTATTGAGAATGACTCGTATGTCCAAGGATTGTGGGGAGCTTGCAGTATTGTTAACTGAAAAATCTGTTATGTTATTAAGTTTTGCTTGGTTCTGCCAAAAAAGAAAAAAGAAAGAAAACTTGCTTCAAACAATCAGCTGATAGCCTCTGCATCCAAGCTTTAAGTTTTCCTAAGAGAAGCAAGATCAATTATGAACAGAATTGGCTTTAGAAGGCTTCTCATGCCAGAACTTGTGCCTTCACTGTGGGAGATCTGGGGTCGGGTCTTTAGTTTTTTGTCAGCCTGAAATAAGTTAGAGTCATTTTGGGAGAGGGAACTTCAACTGAGAAAATGCTCCCACCAGAGTACTTGTGGGCAAGCCTGTGGTGCGCTTTCTTTATTAATAGTTGATATAGGAGGGCCCGGCTCACTGTGGGCAGTACTGCCCCTGGGCTGGTGTTATAAGAAAGCAGGTGGGATAAGAAAGCAGGATGAGCGAGCCAGTAAATAGCACTCGTCAATGGCCCCTTAATCAGTTCCTACCTCCAGGCTCCTTCCCTGCTTGTGTTCTTGCCCTCACTGCTTTTGATAATGAATTGTTAAATTAAGTGTGAGTGACATGAACCCTTTCCTCTCCCAGTTGCTTTTGATTATGTTTTATAACAACAATAGAAACTATAGCTAAGACAAAAATCCTAGGTGGTTGGTACTTATAGTAAAACACACGTGCTTGGTAACAGGTATACTTTTTCTCTTTTTTCAGATATTCGCCAACGGTTAGGAAAAAGACCGTATTCTCCAGAAAAGGCTTTTAGTAGTAATCAAGTGGTTCGGAGAGAACCGTCTTCGGATGTACATAGTAGGCTAGGTGTTCCCAGGCAAGACGTTAAAGGCCTCTACTCTGATACTCGGGAAAGGAAATCAGGTGAGCAACACTTCACACTGGTGGGCGGGAAGGAATGGAGAGCGGTGGTTGTAAGAAGTGGAGTCAGTGCCTATTTCTCTGCAGTTAGCATAACTGCTTTTGTTGGCATCAGCATCATGCCTACAGGAAGCTTAGAAAGGAGAAGAGGGAACACATCCTTGTGTATCAGACTTTTTTTTTTTTTTAAGATTTACTTTTTTTTTTTTTTTTGTATGGTGTTCTGTCTGCATGTATGCCTACATGCCAGAAGAGGGCACCAGATCTCATTATAGATAGTTGTGAGCCATCATGTGGTTGCTTGTAATTGAACTCAGGACCTCTGAAAGAGCAGCCAGTGTTCTTACCCTCTGAGCCATCTCTCCAGCCCTCTTATAACTTATTTTAACATGTTTTTCTTCATCTATGTTTTGCCTCGGGGCTTTTTACCTTTCTTTCATTCTGTATGTCTTTTTGTCTCTCTCTTTCTCTTGTTTTTTTTTTCCTGAGCCTAGATTCCTATTTATTCTCTCTGTCTGACAGCCCCACCTATCCTTCTACTGCTTAGCTATTGGCCGATCAGCTTTTTATTGGACCAATCAGTAGGCAGGCAAAGCAACACATTTTTACATCTTAAACAAATGCAGCATAAACAAATGTAAGACACCTTTACGTAGTTAAATATTCTGCAACATAAATAAATATAACACATCTTTATATAGTTAAAGTAATATTTCACAACACCCTTGCTTCTTTTTATTTTTACATTATTTACTTTGTCCACACATATAACTAGTTCTCTTTGTGTAGCGTTTTTCCATAGTAATTCTTCCATGATTACCTTACTCTTTATAAATAAAACTTAATTGCTTTGGAGTGTATCTATGCCACTTTTATTTGTTGTTCTATTTTAATAAAACACTCCCCTTTTTTGATATTTTTATGTTTTGTTTGCATGTTTGTCTCTGTACCGTGCATATGTCTGGTGCCCTTGGAGGCTGGAAGAGGGCATTGGATCCCCTGGAACTGGAGTTATGGATTATTGTATGGTGCCATGTGGGTATTCAGAATCTAACCAGATCTTCTGCAAGGCCAAGAGCTCTTAATGGCTGAGCCATTTCTTCAGTTCAATAAAACTCTTTAAAAATTAAAAGTCAGCTGAAAGCCTGAGAATCGTCATAGTAAAATAGACCCTTCAGTTTGCATAATGTTAGAGCTTGCAGTTCCTAGCAGACTGGGGTGGTATGAGCATGGGACAAGATGCTTCTCACCAGGAGAGGGACAAATATGTCAGGGAAGTCTAAGATGATTGTCCTATGCTTGGTGTGGGACCACCTGTTTTGAGCCTCTTTCATTGAGTCGCAAACTGTCCACTTGCACACTGGTGCCAACTGCCTCTGCTGATGTTTTCTGCATGGCAGGTGTTGGCAGTACACCTGCTGCCTCGGGACTTTCTGATGCTTGGCATTGACTGCCAAACTGAGGTGTCTTCTCACCCCAACAGGTGGTTTATGGACTCGCTTAGGATCTATACCCAAGACCAAAGAAAAGAACACGAAGAAAGTGGATCACAGGCCATCTGGTGCTGAGGAAGATGACTCGGAGCTTCAGAGGGCATGGGGTGCTTTGATTAAGGAGAAAGAACAATCTCGCCAGAAAAAAAGTCGGCTAGATAGCTTGCCGTCGCTCCAGATTGAAGTCAGCCGGGAAAGTAGCTCTGGTTCAGAAGCAGAGTCCTGATGCCCTGGCCTTGGCAGCTGTCCTCAGACCTGACATTCTTACGTAGGGTGGGGCACACAGTAGGAACAGCTGGCGCCCTTCCCTCCTGCCTGCACCCTGAACTCTTGCTGTCCCAGTAGGACAGTTTTGGAGTGTAATGAGTGTTGAAGGGCGTCTCTGCTTGTGCTGCAGAGCTACAGTTCTGGGCCCTCAAGTCTTCTCCCCACCACCCCACAAGCTTTACCCTTGGAGAAAAAGGCAACCCTCCAGATTTTGTAGACTTTTTCTTAATATTTTTAACATTGTGTCTTTTAAAAGAAATGTTTTACATGGTTCATCCAAAGAGCAGAGAACTTCTCACTGTTGCCTTGGCTCTGACAGCTCTTGCCAGCACCCTTTTCCCAAGAAAAGTCAGTTCCCAGGTGCTTATTGGACAGTCTTTGGGGGAAGATGAGGGAAGCTGCCCGCCCAGCCTTCCAGGACCTTAGTGTGGGGGCTGAATCTTATAGACCTGACCTGGCTGCGTCTGCCCTCCCTGGTAGATAGACATGTAGCAGCAATGGCTTCCATTCCTCCCTGGGGAGTTTCTGTTAGGTCCTTTATTGGCTATGAGCCTGATGTGAAGGTCAAGGTAGTGCTGTGGGACTTCTAGGGACAGGCAGCTCTGGCTTCTGAATTTGAAGATGATTTATGTGCTTAGGGGTGGGGTCTTGGGTTAATGTTGAACAATTTCTAAGTCTGTATTATGTTCAAAAACTATTAATGACTTAAAAGTTTAAATTTTTAATTTTTATATGTGGATATTCCTCCTGTTGGCTACAGGGGAAGCTCAAGTGGTGTCTCTTGTGTTGTTAAATATACACATTATATACTTTGGAAGAAGGTAAAGAGACGAGTCTTTATTTTAAATGATACTAAATGTATGGTCTGTTGTACATGAATTCAACTTGCTTTGTGGCCACTGTAGGAAAAATTGTCCATCTGCAATGGACTCTTCTTGTTCATTACAGCTTTTCTAAAAGGCATGGGTTGATAATTCATTCTTTTGTCTCTGACTTGTCACTGAAGACGTATTCAAAACTAGCAAATAAGATAGTAGTTTCAGAAATTTTTAGTTTATTTTTAGTCTTCTTTCAAATTCTTTTACCATGGAAAGTCAGTTGATTATTCAGCCTTTCATCTGACTTTTACTTTGCAGTATTTAATACTGTATTCCTCTGCAGGTGTAAAACTGATGTTTCACTTAAGCACATTAGAATCTTGGAGTTAGAGATGATGGTGAGCCACTGTCACTTTGGGATGTCACGCTCTTCACGTGCCTGGGTTGTTCTCATTCATAGAGCACTTGACTTGTGGTTGAGCACATGTCCAGAAAAGAATCAGAAAGGCTTAAGAACTGAAGTTGTAACAAACCTGTGTCATATGTATTATTTGGTTAACCTCCCCCCCATATAACCAAAATTGTTTGGCTTCTGTGTATCCCAGAAAGAGGTAGCTTTGATTTCTCTGCTAGTTCAGACCTAAGGCCGCTAAGGTTTCTAAGCTTCTCTTGTCCTGTGTGGCTCACAGCTCACAGTCATGTTCTTAGAGGTTCAGACTTGGTAGAATGAAAAGAAAAGGGGCAGACCTGGATGCCAACCCGGACC
The DNA here is from genome assembly GCF_014885135.2 of Alexandromys fortis. Lineage (NCBI taxonomy): Eukaryota > Metazoa > Chordata > Mammalia > Rodentia > Cricetidae > Alexandromys > Alexandromys fortis. The sequence goes on along the minus strand of NW_026068017.1, from coordinate 664,307 downwards.
CTGCCCAGTGGTCCTGAGCTTTCCTTTCCCCATGAAGCAAGTAAATGGTCTGGTGCAGTTTCTGGCTTTGTTGATATCTACTTGATATTTTGTTATTCTTGAAGCTATGTCTGTAGCGTGTTTTCTTTTGAGGTGGCCAGTGTGTCAGGAAGACAGGGCAGGTATGTGCTTAAGCACTGGCTCTGGTTCTGTCAGTGGGTTGGAGATCTTCCCAACTGACATGGTTTCCTTAGGGCTTAGGCAACTCCCCCGGCTTTCTTTTTGTTCCTCAGTGATGATGCTTTCCATCCACCAATCCAGACCCATTTGCCTAGGGCCTTTGAGCACTTGTCAGTCTCCGGCTAGAAACGAGGGGAGGACTTTATGGAAGATAGGTAGTGATGGCCTTCCCAGCCTCTCTCTCCAGCCTTCAATACCTGCTCAGGTCTTCAATACCTTGAGCCCTGTGTGCTTAGGAGTGATGGTGGATAGTCAGGATAGTCTTGCAGACAGCTGGGTATACTTTCCTTTCTCCAGGGTACTTTCTGTACATGTGGGGTTACTCCATGTAGAAGATTTTAAATACACTTTTTGCTGCTTGATAATCGCAGATACCTCATGTCCGTTTCCTACTCCCTCTCTTTATAGAGGGCCAGACAGCTTCTGTTCTCCCTCTCTGCAGCAGCCTCTCTCAGTTCTCCCTCTCCATTCTTCATGTAACTGGGGTGAATTTTTGCTTGAGAGATTATTTACATAGTATTTTATCCATTTAAAGTATACATTTCAGTTGGCTGTAGGCTATTTACAGAGTTGTGTAACCATTATCATAATCAACTTTAGAACACTTTCATCACCAAAAACATGGTGTTCCCCCTAGCACTCATCCTTCATCTCTCTCTCTGTATATATATTTAGACAGGTTTTGATTGTGTAGCTCTGGCCCCTCAAGCTCCCTATGTAGACCAGGCTGGCCTTGAATTTACAGAAATTGTCTTCCTCTGCTTCCCAAGTGCTGGCATTAAAGGTGTGCCAGCAATGTGCTTCTCAGTGCTTTTTTTTTTTTTTTAAAGTTTTTTAAATTATCTGTATATTTATCATTCACTTAATGGGCATTCTGTGGTTTCTAGTTTGAGACTATCATGAATAGGCTTCTGTGAGTATTTGTGTGCAGCTCCCCTTCATGGATGTGTGTTTTTATTCTTTTTTTTTTTTTTTTTTTTTTGAGACAGGGTTTCTCTGTGTCCTGGAACTTGCTTTGTAGCTCACACTGGCCTCGAACTCACAGAGATCCACCTGCCTCTGCCTCCCAAATGCTGAAATTAATGGAATCTATAGATCATGGTAGCTCTTACCTTTTGTCTTTGGAGGAATTGCCAAGTTGTATTCCCATGGAGTGCATCATGATTCCAGTTTATCATATCTTCTCCATTACTCATTTTTCACTGTGAAGCGGTATTTCATTGTGTGTGTGTGTATATGCGTGCACAATGTTTTGTTTTGTTGCAGTGTAGGGCATCAAACCCAGGACCTTGAACGTGCAGACAAGTGCTGTACCACTGAGCCTGAATGGTTCTGAGTTGCAGTTTCCTAATGACTAGTGCTATTGCCCATTATTTATTCCTCTTCCTCATCCCCCCCCCCCCGTTATTTTATTTTATTGGCTTTTCAAGACAAGGTTTCTCCATGTATCCCTGGCTGTAGACCAGGCTGACCTCGAACTCAGAGATCTGCCTGCCTCTACTTCCTAAGTGCTGAGATTAAAGGTATGCATCACCATTCCTGGGTATGTTGGGCATATTTTCATGTATAACAAGATGAACTTTTAAAATATCAATCTGATCTTATTGTTACTCTGCTTGAAACCTTTGCAGAACCTCACCATCACTTCTGGAGTAAAATCCCAGACTTCTTTGATAGCCTGTGAAGCTGGTCAGGATGGCCCCTGGCAGTACCTGTGGACTGTTCTCATTTTTTTCCAGACTGCCTTCTTGATTTCTCTCATGATCAAGATTTTGAGAGGCATTCCTCAATACTGGTTTCCTTGTGAGTGTGTCCCAGTATTTCTATGAAGGAATCCTAGCTGACTCCAGGGTTAGATCCTAAGTCAGTGCCCGACTTTAAAATTGAGTGTAATCTAATCAATTAGAGTCCAGTCTACAAGAGCTAGTTTCAGGACAGGCTCCAAAGCCACAGAGAAACCCTGTCTCAAAAAACAAACAAACAAAAAAAGAGTGTAATCTAATCAAAATACCTCTTGGAAATCCCAAGGCAGGTGCCACATTGAAGACCAGCTTCATAAGGTTCTTGTAGTTCTTTTTTTTTTTTTTTTTAATATTTATTTATTATTTATACAGTTAGCCAGAAGAGGGTACCAGACCTCATTACAGATGGTTTTGGGCCACCATGTGGTTGCTGGGAATTGAACTCAAGACCTTTGGAAGAGCGGGGCTGAGCCATCTCTCCAGCCCCGGTTCTTGTAGTTCTTACCTTTGTGGAAAAGGGTTACTCTTAATTTGGTTGAGTACTAAGTGAAGTAGTTGGACCTGCAATTTAGGACCACGTCATGCAAATGCTCCCTTGTTTTGGTGTCACCACACCCAGTGAGGTCACTTTTAAGAAGCTTGGGAACTTGGGCCACTGGAGCAGCAGAAACACAAAGACTGTTTGGGGATTTCCCACCCAGCTTGCCTGGGCTTGCTGAGGGGAGGATGGAGACAGTGGGGCTCCATCACCTTGCAACTGTTTTTGTTTGTTTACTTTTCAGACAAGTGCTTCACTCGGATAATGCAAACCACATGCCTCCAGCCCACCCAGCGCACTTTACTGACTTTCACTTCCTATTCCTGGTCAATACATTTGCTAGGCTGTAAGCTCGTGAGAGCAGGGACCATGTTTGACTTGTACTTTGGTTGTCACCATACTGACCCAGCAGGTCCTCTATGAACATTTGTGAGACTGTAAGCTTCCAGCCAGAAGAGCAGCTCGACCCTCAGGCCTGTGCCTCTTATGGGCCAGGCCTCATTTTTCTTCCATGTATATGGAATGCTTTATTTTCATGTTTTGTTCTTGTTTTCCTTTCCAGCCTGTGAGCTCCTAAGGAGCAGGTATCTTCATGGTATTTTCTCTGTATCCCTGAACCAGGCCAGCCCAGTGTAAGTAGAATTTCAGAAGTATTTGGGAAATGAATGACTTTGATAACGCAGCTCGCACACCATTTTGTGTGCTTTTTTTTTTTTTTTATTCTAGCTGAGTTCCCCAGATGCAAAGTGGGCCAGAGTAGTCCTTGATATTCCGTGTGTGCAATAAGGAGCTATCACTAAGTGGATCTTAGAAAACTCACATGTTGATGATCTGCCACATCTGAGCTGGAGTTCATTCAGCTCTAGAAAGGTTGCTGGGAATTGGTTTTGTTTTTTTAAACTTGAGGACAGTTTTATTGGGGTTTGAAAGAAAGCTGCCAGGCAAGTTGTAGATTGCAGCAGACAGCAAGGGGAAAGAAACAGAAAAGAGCACGCTGCTTGAGTTAAGGTGACTGTGTCCTCAGCCACGGAATGGCCAGAAGTGGGTTTAGAAAGTCCATAATACCAGAGCTGGGTGGTGGTGGCGCACGCCTTTAATCCCAGCAATCAGAGGCAGAGGCAGGCAGATCTCTGTGAGTTTGAGGCCAGCCTAGTCTACAAGAGCTAGTTCCAGGGCTGTTACACAAAGAAACTTAGTCTCAAAAAACCAAAAAAAAAAAAAAAAGTCCATAATACCAGAAAGAGCATGCTTGGATCCGACTGGTATCTGAAAGAAAAAGGATTAGACATTCATGAGCCCAGTCCAGAGCCCCTACAAGAGCAGAGTTACTCTTAACCTCTTCCTCTCCCAAGATTTTTTTTTTTTTTTTTTAAAGAATTCATCTTCCCTAGGATAGAAGGAAAGAATGCTGGTGGCTAAGTCGGAGCTCCAGAGAGGGAACCCTGAACCAGTTCTTAGCCCTGGTCCTGTCTGGATAGGTGACTGCAACCCAGAACAGGAAGCAGGAGGTAGCAGCTGCTAGAACAGCTCTTGTGCCTGTCTCTGCTTTTAAGCTGTACTTAGTAAGATGTAGCTTAGAACCTGAGCCTTTTCCTCCCCCTTTAAAAGTAAGAGCTCAAAGAAGAAAGTATTGTATTTTTGGTAATATTGAGAGCAGTACTTTTGCTTCAAGACAGATTGTAAAATGCATGTGACCAGCAGCAAACGTCTAAAGCTGGTCCTGTATTTGTAGGGCAGATTTTAGCAGACAGAGTAGTCCTGACTCCTCCGAAACCCTATAAGCATTTCACAGAATTTTGATGTTTCTGGGAGCAGTCAAGGAATTGCTGCCTTAGAAGCCTGTCTTAGATGGTCTCCCTTGTTACACAAACTGTCCTGGCCTAGAGCCCTAACTAGTCTAAACTGTCAACCCTCCTACATCAGCTTCCTAAACACTAGGATTATATGTTTTCCATGGCCCTACAAACTTTTTCTTTTGAAGTAATTTCAAAAATCACAGTAACATTGAGGGTAGAACAAAGAACATTTTTTTCCCTATATTTACCATTCAGCCTGGTAAAGCATGGAAGTTGTGTTTTATTGATAAATTCCAGAGTGCTAGTGATACTCTGTGTACCAAAGTCACAAGTCTGCCTGGGGAGTCTCTTCTAGTTCCAGAGGCCTCTGGATGCTCAGATTCTTCAGAAGCTAAAGCTTTGTGTGCCTTAGACACCTCTACCCCTGGACCAGTAAGGAACAGTGTAGGCTGTAGAGCAAGAGCTTCATGTCATTGACAAAAATAGCGTCTCCCTTTCCTAGTGTTGGATCCAGTGACTTGTCCCCTTTCTGCCTGTGTACAAAAGCTCCCCCCGAGGGCCATGAGCAGTACTCTTAGCTAAAGTAGAATGTTTTTGAAGAAAGGCAAATAGGATGGTAGCTGGAGCTGAGCAGATCCTAGGGACTCATTCTCTCTCACACATTCACACCTGGAAGATTGAGCATTTCCCTTCCTTTCCTCTCTTAGTTTCCCTGTACATTAAATGGAGGCCTCAAGTGAGATGACCTCAAGTTTCCTCTATGTGCACAGTAGTTGAGATGGGAGGAACTCAGGCTGTACTTTGCAAGGAGCATTGGGAGTAACCCATAGGAGATAAGGTCATCAAGAGACCACCTGATCCCACAGCCAGTGAATGCTCCCTTCCAGCCCTTCAGTCATGAAGGGCCAAGAAGGACCAGTGATATGGCTCAGTGGGGAAAGGCTACCATCATGGTTGATAGCCTGAGTTTATTCTCTCGGGTCTACATGTTGGAAAGGATTCATGTAGGTTGTTCTTTGGCCTCCATACATGCACTGTGATATGTTCGTGTGTGTACATGTGTACAGGTATAACAAACACTGTTTGGTCTTTTAATTTGGGAGCTATTTGAAAAGGTAGCCTAAAGGCACTAGTTTGCTTGGGCAGCTATGACAAGATAACCACAACAGACATTTTCTCATGGCCCTAGAAGTCAGAGTGTTCCAGCGTGGAAGTGGCCTTTCTCCTCTGTGTGTGCCTGTGACCTTTCTCTTACCAACAACCCTGTGGCATTAGGACTGGGCCCCACCCTTTTGACCTATTTTAAGCTTAGTGACTTCCTCACAGACAAATTTCTTAGTCACATTGAGGTTTAGAACTTGAATACGGGAATTGGAGGTGGATGTTGTTCAGCTGTAGGCACCTGGGAATGCAAGTCTAGTCTTACTTTTTAAATTCTCAAAACCTTATGCTCTGAAGAGAGGAGTTTGTAGTTCAGGGTCCTGGTTCTGGAGCAGACAGTCATTTCTGGCTCCTAGCTCAGCAACTTAGCCATCCACGTAGCCTTGGGCTCAGTCCTTAGCTTCCCTCTGAGATCCATCATCAGCCCTGAGGTGACACTACCCTCTGATAAAGGTTATTCCATGTGACCTTGGCTCTGCCTGTCCAACTTCCTGTGGTCCTCATCTTCAAATGTTTTCTTCCCAGCTTCTTGAGGGAAGGCTAACTATGATTAGAACCACTTCTGTCTGGAGGCTGAGGGCAGCCCCCTCCACTGCTGAATGTCATACTTCCTGCTTGCTTGTGACTCTCAAGACAGCGGCCGCCTCCTGCCGCACACCTCTCTCTCTGAACGTATATCAAATTTCTCTTTGGGAGCGGTAGCAGGGAGACAGGGTCTCCTTGTTATATAAACTGGCCTAGCCTAGACCCTGACTAGAGCTCTCAACAGCAGCCTCCTGAACACTGGGATTTCAGGTTTGCTGTGGCTCTATATACTTTCTCTTGAAATAGTTGCAAAATCACAATAGTATTGAGGATAGAACAATTTTTCTGTTTTGTTTTACCATTCACTTTCCCTTGTCTGCGCCCGCAGCCCCCAAACTGTCTGAGATATTTTACACCACCTTCCACCTTACCTCGCCACGCTGGTGCTGTGTCCGTAGGGTAGTTACCAAGTTCAGAAACAGGTGGTGTCGGTCAGTATAATATTGCTTATTTGTAGTTCAGACTTCAGGCTTCTGGCTGTCCAGTAATGCCATTTCAAGCATTTTTTTTTCCTGGTTCAAGATCTAATCTGGCATCAGGTAGTGGATGGCCCTTGTTCTGTAGCAGGAACAGGCCCTCATCCTTTGTCTTTCATGACATGGATACTTTGGAAGGATACAGTCTAGTTAGTGGTTTAAGATTGGCATTCATGTTGGTTCCTTGAAGTTTGTGTTTGCTGAACTTACAGCCTAGGACTGGAGGCTAGAAGAGAACAATGTGAGACAGCAAAGCCACGCCCCTAACCTAGGGGCCTGAGGTTTGTGGGAAAGCATTAGTATCAGAAGGGCGGGGTGGGCCCCTCTGCAAGTTGTAGCTACCGGCCTTGACAATCTTAGGTGGGTGCTGGAGGTGTTGGCCCTCTGGAGTATACAGAGGTGGCAGAAGATGCACCTGCTCCCTGTGAAGCTCTCAGCTATCTGCATTGCCCGGCCTCCTGAGGTGCCTGGGATGGGCACTGAAACAGTCTTGCTGCTTGCAGAGTTCCCAAGTGAGCTGCCATCCCAGGCTCTCCTACCCTATCGAGGGTGTGATTTGGGAGAGGTGGGCATAGAGGAGTGATGGGGAGATGGACTGGCTACGGGTGCCACTGCAGCTTGTGACAGGTCTGTCCAACAGCCTTAGGGTGCTCTGCTCTGCACCATGCCGTGGCAGTAAGTCATCAGACCTGGAACTCTGCTTTTCTAGCTGCTAATAATCTCTGCCAGGTGGTGTGCAGAGGGAAATGGTGAACTGTAACCTTTATTCAAGTCGTTGTGTAAGGGCTAGTCGGGTGTCAGACCAAGCTGACAGTGTGGAAGTGTTTGGAGTGTCATTGAATCTTCACAGAACTTTGGCTAAGTAAGTTTTCCATGTGAAAAACAATAAAAATTGATTTTTATGTAGCCATTAAGGTCATGTGATTGTCTACTTTATGTTCACACAGTAACACTTCAGGACGTCCTCTTGCATGCGTGTAAGAATGAGAGGTTTAATGCCTAGCCTTTCTGAATTAAGACTGAGTAGTCTAAATTTCAGTTCTCTCCACGCACTGGTATCGTTTTAACATGTCAGTCCCTTGTGCCTGGTAGCTCAGTTGGACAGCAGGGTACACAGCAGCCCATGTTTGCAGAGAGGTCTTACTACATGACCTAGACTAGCCTCAAACTCATTTTTCCTGCCCTATACTCCTAATTGCTGGGATTGCCGTCTGAGGTTCTGCTGGACTGCTGAGTAGAGAGGCTTCTTTCCCTCACTGCTGTCTGGGCAAATTTAACCATGAAGGAAGTTGGTCTTTAGATATGACTATCCCCGTTGATAGTAAAGTCTCCACAACCTGGGCTGGGTCAGAACTGTACTGTAAGGCTGGATTGAAGCAATGACTTCAGCTAAACATTGGATCTTCATGCTTACCTGACTATCCACAATCCCAGACCCAGAGTACAGGAGCAAATATAAAGCCCAGTTTCTGATTGGGGGGTCACTTTCCGTGGGAGGGGAACCAAGACTGAGCTGGGGAGCATTTTAGATGGGATGGGTTGGAATTCACCTACCTGGACGACTGCTGGCTCCTTCAGCTCCTCTGTCTGCCACAGGACTACCACAGGCCACACTGGCTCACTCATGTATGAGATGGTGTGTCTGGTGAGTAACGGAGCTGAGCTGACAACTGTCTTAAGTTCCAGGACCCATGCATAGCTATGGGGGAAGTCACATACTGGCCTTGTATAAGCCAGGTTGGCTCTGTCTATTTGAAAGTACCTGTGGTCCTATGTCCCCTCCTTCTCTGTCCCCGCCTCCTGGCCTCTGGTAGAGGAGGGGAAGCTGAGTGCCTTCTAAGGTCCTTCTGTGTCACCTCGGCTCATACAGCTGCATCTGCTCCAGCTATGAAGTGGCTCTTCCACACCCTTCTCTGCATGGCCAGTAAGTCACCCTTCCCTTACCCCCTGCCTTCAGGTGCTCTCAGCTCTGTCTGGGCTTTAGGGTTAGAGGTCAGAGAAATGGGGCGCTTCCCCAAGAAGTGCCCTTGCTCAGACATATTTGTAGGCTTGCTGGTAAGGAACTCTTCAGTGTTGATGACCCCTGTCCTCCGACTGTAGGGTTCTGCTACTCTCTTCCCCTCTCCATCCAGCCTCCCCTCACTGCTACGTCCTCAGATCTGTGCTCAGTTAGTGCCCACAGTGTGGTGACACCCCATGCAACCCCCAAGAGCACCCCTAGTTAATAGAGCAGTCTCACTGCTGCGAGTGGGGAGCACTTGTGAGAATGTAGATGCTAGTGGGAGTCTGGGGGCGAGAATCTACAACGTCAGTATCGGGGGAAACCTGCTTCCTACTCTGTGCTGTGGGAGAAGGCAAGGTATTTTTGCTGCCAGGGGTCCCATTCTGTCTTTAACCCTGTGAGGGAGCTGCTTTGGGATAAACTGCCCTGAGCACGCCTTTATGGTCCCAAAGATAAGCTAGCCCCAGGGATTGCTCGGATGGGGCTCTAGCCATGGTGTTCTTGCCCAGTGATCTGGGTCTTTTTTTGCTTGAACTTGGCAGGAGAATAAGGTGGGCATCAGACACAGTAATATAAAGGCTTCTGGGAGCTGTGTCTATGAAAGCCGTTCATGCCAATCAGTGGACGTGTGAAGGAACAGCCATCATAGGAGGAGGACGCAGGCTGGGCACCCACCATGAGACAGGCACCCAAGAGGCAGGCTAGGCCCTGCCCAGATCACCACTGCAACATGTTTGGGAGCAAATTTTGATATTTTAAAAATATCTGAGGGGCTCAGAAGGTGAAGGCCTTTTTTTTTTTTTTTTAATTTTCCAAGCCTGATGACCTGAATTCTACCCCGGAGACCCACATGGTAAAAGAAAATTGACTTGTCTTCTGACTTGTGCCATGTACACACACACACACACACACACACACACACACACATGTGGGGGCATACATATATAAGTTTTCTTTAAGTACCTGAGTAATCACCATGGAAAGAGGAAAATTGTTTGAACTTTTCATTGGCTTGCATCCTAGACTTGTCTTTAGTTTTGTTACCTGCAGAGTGTGGAGTGGGGTCTCACTTTTTTTTTCATCAAGGCTGAGCTTAGACTAACTCATTCCAGTATAGAGGAGACTAAGGCCTATAGACAGACAGACTGAAAGGGTTGCACCCAAGGCGCAGTAGAGATCTCCAGGTCTTTGGGCTCCTGCCCACCTCTGTTTCCTATAGTTCCTCAGCAATACCATCACCTCGCACCTCCTCCACTGCCATTCATCACCCCCAAGGCCCTGGTACTTCTTCCCAAGTTGAAATGCAGCAAAGAGCAAGATGGAGTCAGGTGGTGGTGGCACATGCCTTAACCCCACCACTCTGGAGGCAGAGCCAGGCTGATCTCTGGGTTCTACATAGTGAGTTCCAGGACAGCTAGGGTTACATAGAGACACAGAAAAACCCTGTCTCAAAAAACCGGGAGAAAAAAAAAAAACAAAACAAAACCAAGATGGGCAGATTGTCCCTAAGGCCCTGTAGCCTGTGGTTGGGTACGCCGTGGGTGGGTGAGAGCTTGGCCTTCGTGTTTGGTGGTGAAATGAGATGGTTCTGCTCTGTAGTGTGATGCCCTGAGGTGTGATGATAGGCCAGGCCTCAAGAATTTCCTGGAAAGGTTTCAGAGGCTGAGTCCTCAGGACTTTGGAGGTCAGAAGCAGGCAAAGTGGTCCTGAGGAGGACCAGAATACAGACTAAGCACAGCATGGGCTCTCAAGCCCCTGCCCGGCTGGCTTCACTGGGTTGGGGCCAATTCACAACTGTGACTCGGTGGCTCTGCCCTTCTGCCCTTCCAAGCTGCTCACTGTGGTAATGACATTTTCCTGTCACTTAAGAACAAATGAACTAATGGCTCTCTAAGGAAGGTTCAGAGAGAATACAGGTGCAGTCACACAGATCTACAGCAGCCAGACTCCAGCATCCAGCCCCAGTATACCCTGATGTCCCCAAAGTCAATCCAGGCCTGACTCATTCTGTGGCCACAGGAACTCACTTCCTCCTAAGTCTCTGAGGTTGAGTTTACTTCTCATGTGTAAAGGGAACTTTACTATGGATCTGTGAAACCTCATGGGTTAAGAGTAAGGAACCGGAATCCAGGGCCTACTCTACTCTACCAGTCCAGGTTGAGGCCTGTGGTGGTCCCTCTGGGTAAGCTAGGAGGTGGTTGGCCTGGATCCTCCCAAGCCTAGCCTACACCTGTGTGCAGATGTGAGCGAGCATCTTGGCCCTCAGGAATAGGGATCCTGGTGCTTGAGATATGCCTAGGAAAATGGGAAGGGTCTCAGCAGGGACCAGGAAGAAGGGCTTTCAGAAGCAGCAAGGCCTGGGTACCTGAAGAAAATGAAGAATTAGAGGCTTGGAAACAGAAAGCTGTTTGCTCTGACGTTGCCTCTCGATCCCAGGTCAGGACCTGCCGGGCCCCTGTGTGGTGAGAAAGCAGGCTGTACACACACTAACCTCTCTAGCCTGGGGCATGGTCTGTGGGAAGAGCCACAGGACTTAGTGGAGCCAGGAAACAGCATTCGAGCAGAAAGGATGGATGGCCTAAGCATAGGTGGACAAGCCAGATGGAACCTTCTGTCTCTGACCTCTGGAAAACTAGCGGGTGTGTATGAAGTGTGTGTGGCATGGTTAGGGAGTGCATAGGATGTGAGTAGTGCATATAGGGTACTTGTGGTCTGTCTGTACTGTTATGGACTATATGAGGTATATAGGCTATGTGGTTTATAAGATGGCATGTATGAGCTATGTAGATTTTATATGTGTTACATAGGATGTGTGAGCATATAGTATGCATGGGGTTTGTGGAGTATGCATTGTGTGTGCATGATCCATGGAGTATATATGGGATATATGAGTACATGTGGCATATGAGTGGTATATACAGGTGTACATGGGGCTTGTGGGGTCTGTATAATATATAGGTACACATGGGGTGTGCATGCCATGTACAGACGTACATAGAGTATATGGGGTGTGTGGTGTGCACAGGTGTATGGATGTATGGGGGTATGTGGACAGCACGGTGCTGTCCCTTGCATCTTTGTTATCAGATAAACTAGAGGTGTGAAAGGAGAGGCTCTTCGGGTGCCTGTGACGTTTGGGGTTGAGATGGCGAGCCTGTGAGAAAGATGAGGGGATGTGGTCCATGAGCTGCTCTTGCCAGACAGGTGTTCTGGGGATGCTTGTGATCTGAAGCTGGGCATGGCCCTCCCTCTGGGGCCTCTGGACCAGGGACCAGGATGTGAAGTCTAATTCTCATCTCTATAGCTAGATCCTTATATGAATTTGGGCCTCATTTTTCGGGAACAGTGATGGGCACTGTGCTGTGAGAAGGCATCAGAAATGACCAGTGCAACAGAAGAGATTGTGGTGGCTGCCAGGGTGAGGAGATCCTTAGCTCAGAGGCCCATGTGACTGGAGACAGTTTAGGGAGCAGCCCTGTGGGAAGAGTGGCGACAGACACAAGTCTAGCTGGGCTCTCATGTCAGACAGCACGACAGGTTTGGAGGAGGAGGGTGGGCGGTGAGGTTATGAGAGAAGCCACAGCCCTCTACCTGTGGTCAAAGAGCTTTTAACACCAGCATCCACACATTAAACCTCCACTCACAGGCCCTGAGCTAGCACAGCCCGTGTCTCAGTGTGAAAACCAAAGCAGTGGGACAAGCCAAGGTCCTTCAGTGGCTCCATGGCATAGCAAAGATTTGAACTCAAGACTTTCTGCCCTTGGGGCTCATGCTATTCTGAGTCTCCGTGGGAAGTATGAAGCAGGGGATACATGGAAGCCCAAACAAAAGTGCAATATAAAACTCCACAGCAGACTCCAGGCACCACCACACTCATGCACACACACGCACGCACGCATACATGCACGTACACACACCCACACACACCCATGCATACACACACCCGTGCACTCACACACTTATGCATCTACATAGCCATGCCTGCACGCACAGCTCTTGCATGCCTGCTACACAATCAGCTCTCAACGACGTAGTTACCTGCCCTAAAGCAGGGCTCTGCCCTTGTGCCGTGAGCCATTAAATAACGGAGAGCCATGCCCAGCAAGCTCCCAGCTCCTCACAGCTGTTTGTAACCCCATTCTGCTTACCTCTCAGTGCTTTGAACTTTTGGTAAGGGCCTTAAAATCAAGAAACCTGGGCCGGGCGGTGGTGGTGCACGCCTTTAATCCCAGCACTCGGGAGGCAGAGGCAGGCGGATCTCTGTGAGTTCGAGGCTAGCCTGGTCTACAAGAGCTAGTTCCAGGACCGGAACCAAAAGCTACGGAGAAACCCTGTCTCGAAAAATTAAAAAAAAAAAAAAATCAAGAAACCTGGGCCTTAAAAAACAAAACAAAAACCTGGGATTCAGACACAAACAACCAGTTCAGAGTCCAAGAGTGACGCATTAGCCTCATCCTGCAGCATACTGCCTGGAAGACAGCAAGTGCCCTGGGAAACAGCTGTTACGTTTCCTCTGTACTTTTCCTTCCCTTTCCCACCCATTGAGGGGTCTAGCCAGCCCCCTCAGTTAAACAGAGCAAATATGGGGTCGGGAGGGGGTGAGAAAGAGGGCCACCAGGCCTATTATGGTATTTTTCAGGGTGTCTCTTGTGAACCTGGCCCTGAGCTGGGCTGGGCTTTGTGGTTTGGGGGTGTCATGATGACTCAGATCACAGGTTGGGGGAGGCAGATTTAATCACCCCTTAGTTTATCACGAGGGGGTTTAGTCAGAGCCAACAAATACCACAGGATGCTACTGAGTGAGTTCAGGGACCAGTGAGTTACTTTACCCAGGATCTGGACAGGCTGCTGACTGGCTGAGCAGGACCTTAAGGCTGGCCTTCCAGACACATGGGGACAACTAATGAGGAAGGCATGTGGGATGGAGGGCACAGCTGGGCACGGTGGAAGGCGCTCTTGATGCCCAGGGATTTCAGATCTACTCTAACAATCAATTACAGGCAGCAGAAGCAGAAGGAGGAAGGCCTCCACTTATCTTCAAACACATTGGTAGTTCCTATTTTAGATCTCTTTTCCCTTCAACTCACTCACTTCCTATTTCTCCCAACCTGGCTCTCTCAGACACACGGCTCAGTGTGAACGAGCTAAGGAGGCTGAATCCGAACCCCAAGTCATCCTTACCTAAGCTCTGAATTCACAGGGAACACCATCACTCCCTTCTCAATTTGGGGGTCCTGGCTGGGAATCCCTGACTGGGATGGCAATCATGTTGACATAAGGCAGGATAACGGGACAGAACAGGGTCAGATGAAAACAAGGTCAGACCTAGGAGCAGATGGTGGCTTATCTAGTACCCTGAGCTGCCAAAAAAGAGCAGGGACCTGGGCCTGCCTGGGGCTTGACGTCCTTCTGAGAGGGTGGGGGAAAGGTGGGCGATGCAGCCAGTGCCTTCCAGTCTAAAACTCACCTCTTCCTGAGGCTGCTCCTCTCAGGAGGGTTTCCTTTCCAGATGTAAAATGGTTTCTATTTTTAGCAAAAAGAGTTTTCAGAGCTACCATGCGCACTGTGCCTGTCGTTCTGAGGAACTACAGAAGTATGTTTTGGAGGGTCCCTTCAGGTCTCCCGCCATCATATTTTAGGATTTCATGTCCTGAGCGCCATAGTACATGTGCTGCACTTGGGGGAAGGAGTACAGAGGCTCTGATGCCTCTGTCTGGTTCCCAGAGCGGGTGTGTGATCTCCCAAGCACTGGTGAAGGCGTGGTGTGCTTGTGTTCTCTGTGTTGCTCCAGGCTAGCGGTAGAGAGGAGATGAACAGCAGCTGTGGGAAGCTTGAGTCTCTTGTGCTCTCCCTAAGCCAGCCTTCAAGGAAATGTATCTTGGCTTAAGTAAAAGCGACAGTGTGCTTTGTTTTTTGAAACAGAGCCCTTCTATGTAGCCGTGGCTGTCCCTCAGCTCTCTAAGTAGATCGGGCTGGCTTCAAACTCATAGAGATCCACCACTGCCTCCCGCCAAAACAGTTTCTTTTTCCTGAATTGAAGTCGTCGTGAGTGACATTGAATGATCTCCACTCATCCGGCCAAAATGTTGCTAAGCATCTATTGGGACCTGGAGCTGTGTCCAGAGCCGAAAGTGGGATTGGCTTAGGAAGGATTCACCATTGGCCACGCCAGTTACTGGCTGATCTCCTTCCTGGTTTAATCGGATTCTTGCATTAAAAAAAATAAAAAGCCAATTTCCTTCTGTCCATTTTTTTTCTGCTTCATAATTTTAATGACCTTAATAATACGGTGTCGTGCACTTTTATGAATTAGCAGGAATTATTCTGGGCAAGGTGAAGGTCAAGATAAAGGAATGGGATGTGGGCGCATGGGGCTGGGAGGTGGCTCAGGAGGAAAGTGCTTGCTGTGCAAGCATAGGACTTGGGTTCTTTCCTTTTTATTTCTTTAGCACACATCTCACCGTGTAGCCCTGGATGGACTGCAACTCACTGGGTAAACCAGGCTAGCCTTGAACTCACAGAGGTGATCTACCTGCCTTTGCCTCTAAGCAAGAGAACTTGAATTCAGACCTCCAGCAACCTCATAAAAGCTGGGGGTGGAGGCATGTTTCTGTGACTCCAAAACTGGGGTCGGAGGTGCAGAGTCAGATGGGGTCCACAGAGTTTCCATCCGACTAGTCTAGGAGGTGATGAGCACCAGGTTCTCAAAAGTAAGGTGGGGAGTGATGGAGGAAGACACGTGACGTCAGTCTCTGAATTCCATACACAGGGGCACACATGCACACATACCACACAAACATGCACATGCACACACACACACACACCTGTAAAAAAGATGTATCTGAGGTCACAGGAGGGTTTAGAGTAGGGAAAATATAAGGTAAACTGAATCTGTTTTTTCTTGGATCCCCTGTCACAGATTCAGACAGAAGGACTGAGAATCAAGCCAGTGGAAGGGTTTTCATGACAAGATTTCAAACCTGTTCGAAGGTGTACAGGGTAACTGCAGCAAGCTCAGCTGTGCGCCACACTTGAGACGGAGCTGTCAAAATTCCCGCACACCAGCTGAGTTGCTTTCGCTCTCCCTCTTTTAAACTTCCAGAGGGGGTCTGAGGACCTGCCAGCTGTAGACATAGTCATAATAATGAGGCTTGCTAGGCCCTCAGGCCCTTCCCTGTCCTCTTAATTCAGAATCTGTGGCTTAGGATCCTCAGGTGTGCCTGGGCATTACAAACCTGTAATCCGGGCCCTTGAGAGTCAGAGTTGGGAGTAGGAGTTCAAGGTCAGCCTGGTCTATGGTGAGTTCTAGGACAGCCAGGGATTACGAGAGAGACCTGTATCAAAACAAGGCAAAACAACAACAACAACAACAACAAACAAACTAACAGAACAAAAGAAAAAGGCAAAAGCCTGGCGGTGGTGGCACAAGCCTTTAATCCCAGCACTAGGGAGGCAGAGGCAGGCGGATCTCTGTGAGTTCGAGGCCAACCTGGTCTACAAGAGCTAGTTCCAGGACAGGCTCCAAAGCTACAGAGAAACCCTGTCTCGAAAAACTAAAAAGAAAAAAAAAAGGCAAAAATGGGATTAGGAGACAGCTGGCTCCGTGAGCAAAGCATTTGTTAAGTGTGAGGACACGGAATTCAGAACCCCAGAAGCCACATGGAAGTCAGGTGGGTGTGGCAACCTCTCTTGTAAGCTCCACACAGAAGCACAGAAGGCAGAGAGACAAGGAGCAGTTTAGCTCCAGTTTCACCAAGAGACCCAGCCTTAATATCTAAAGTGAGCGATCAAGGAAGACAGACACTTGATGTCTATTTCAGGCTCTGCATGTCTGCATACACATGCATGTGCCCCCGACATGTGTAAATACATATACACATGTATGCAAACAAGCAGAATTGACACGAACAGCCCTGGAAGACTCATTTGCATGTCAGTGGCTCAGGAACCTCATTTCATTGCAAATAACATTTGCCCATAAACCCTTCATTCTGAAGAATGTGGCGCTCTCTACCACGGCCACAATCTATCAGCTAACAAAATGAGTTGTTTGAACCATTTCATACCATGTCTCTATGAATATCAGTCTCAAATTGTCTTTTTAACAGTGAGTGTATTCATATTAAGATGCAAACAAAGTCAGGTGGTGGTGGCACACGCCTTTAATCCCAGCGCTCAGGAGGCAGAGGTAGGTGGATCTCTGTGAGTTCGAGGCCAACCTGGTCTACAAGAGCTAGTTCCAGGACAGAGTCCAAAGCTACAGAGAAACCCTGTCTCGAAAAGTCAAAAAGAAAAAAAGATGCAATGCAAACAAGGCCCTCACAATGTTTCAGGAGTCCTGGCTGCTCTCCATCATCACCAGCACTTGTCTGTGTTCGCTTCCAGCCGAATCACATGATGCTCTTACTTTGCCTTTCTCTGACAGCTAATTATGAACATCTTAGGTGACTGACAGCTGCTCGGATAAACTCTTGTGAAATCTTCTTACGTTAGTCTTTGTGTTTTTATTTCATAGTGATTTGTAGAAACCCTTTCCTATTCTGAAATGAATCTTTTGTGAATGTGTGTTGTAATTATGTTCTCTTAGTCTGTGGCTTTTCCTTCCTTCCTCCCTCCCTTTCTTCCTCCTCTTTTCTCTCTCTCTCTCTCTCTCTCTCTCTCTCTCTCTCTCTCTCTCTCTCTCTCTCTCATTTGTGTATATATAATTGGCTAGAGTCTCCATCAGATTTCTGTGGAAGTTTTCCATCTATAACAGGGGTGGGGGAATAGAATTGTGTGCACATATATTGTTCCACTCTTTGTACTAAAGCTAGCATAGTTTACAGATCTAACCTTGCTATATATCCTTGCTCTATATCCCCTTCTTTCCCTCCTCCTTCTCGCCTTCCTTCTTTTTGTGTGTGTATGTGTAATTTGATTTTTGTTTTTTTTAATTGTTTTATAATTTGTTTTTTTTTTTAAGATGGGGCTGCATGTAGCCCAGGCTAACCTTGTGCTCCTATTGTAGCTGAGGATAGCACAGAACTCCTGATTCTCCAGTCTTCATCTTCCAAGTGTCCAGACTGCAGGCCTGTGCCACCATCCTCAGCCTCTGTTCTCTGAGCGTGTGTCAGGCTGTGCAGTTCCTGTAATCACTGCTTTACTGTGTCCTGCAGGTTCTGATTTCTCATCTGTCAATCTAAGCTCTCAGCATTTCCGTTGTGATTTCCTCTGCGACTCTAGCTTATAACCAATCTAGGCCCCTTCTGAGCTGCAGTTCTCAGAGGATGTGTTGGCTGGGGTCGTTAAAATAGTGTAGCTTATATTATAAATTCTTACAGTGATACGATATTAATGAGAAAACAGTGCAAAATGTAATGTTTTTGCTGGTAAGTAGAAATATTAGTTTGTTAGTATATGACTAAAATTGAATGTTTTTAATATTAGATAAATTAGTTTTATGTTAATTGCATACTTTTGAGGTTTGGCCATTTTACTTAATAGTTTAGTTTTAGGAGCTTATCTTTTAGACTTATTATTTATTTATTTATTTTGGTTTTTCGAGACAGGGTTTCTCTATGTAACATCCCTAGCTGTCTTGGAACTCGCTCTAGTAGACCAGGCTGACCCTGAACACACAGAGATCAGCCTGCTTTTGCCTCCTGAGAGCTGGGATTAGAGGCGTCTACCACCACCACCCGGTTTAGACTTTCTTTATGAGTATGATGTGTGTTTCACACATATGTGTGCCTGGTGCCCACAGAGGTCAGAAAAGGACATCAGATCTAGAACTAGTGTTATAGATGGTTTGTTAGCTGCCATGTGGGTGCTGGGAATTGAACCTTGGTCCTCTGCAAGAGCAGTCAGTGTTCTTCACTGCTGAGCCATCTCTCCAGCTCCTGATATTTTAGTTTTATTGATCCATTTGTATAAATTTTATATATTAAAAACGTAATTCGTGGCTACAAAAGTAAAAAGAGGAAACTGTAAAGAGGTGCACCATTTAATTTCTAAGAAACAGCTCTTCCAGCTTTCTTTTGGTTATTGATTTTAATTCTGTTATGGTCAAAGAACATATTTTGAATTGTTTTCATCTGTCAGTATTGGTCAACTTTGCCAAATCCTTTACATGTGTTTGAAAAAAAAAAATAGCTGCTTTTCCATTGTTAGGAATGTGTTCTGTTGGTTGGTTGATTAGGTCAAGCTTGTCAGTTGGTCAGAGCTGTGTCCCTGATGCTCTGTTTCTGTCTGTTTTATAGGTAACTTGAAAGTCTTGTTGAAGCCTCCTTTGGTTGTGGCATCTGTAATGTTTTAATTCCAGTCAGGTTTTTGCCTTCTAGATTTTGAAGTGATGTTACTGGAGTCATGCATATTAAAAATCACTGTACCTTCCTACTGAAGAAAAATTAGGGTTATGTACATATCCACCTTTCCATTCCCCGTACCCAAGACAGCATAGTTTATAAATCTACCCTTGTATAATTATTTTGATTTGCTCTTAAAATCTCTACTAGAAAATAAACATTTACTTATTGGAAGATTATTCTCCCATTACTTTTTACATGCATATTTTGTATTATATTCTATCAAATCCAAGATGCCCAGACAATTTTTTTTCTGATAGCAAAATAAAATGTGTTAGTTGACATAAGCCAAGTGCTTCATTTAATTTTACTTTTGTGCGGGAATTGAATTCAGGCCTCACACACACTAGACAGATGCTCTAGCACTGACGTTCATCCCTGGTTTTGGAATAGGATGGTGGGATATGGTTTTCCAACAAGGCATAAAACACTTCGGGAAATAAATGTATTCTGTTATTGGTATGAGAATTAGGATGGCCTGTTGGGGAGAATGAGTCAATTTCAATTTGTCCCACCATTTTTTTGAAGGGGGGTCTTTTGAGATAGGTTCTCACTATGTAGTTCTTCTAGCTGTTCTGGAACACACACTGTAGACCAGGCTGGTCTCAAGCTCACAGAGATCCGCCTGCCTCTGACTCCTGAGTGCTGGAATTAAAGGCATGGGCTGCTATGCCTGGTTTGTTTCTACAAATTTTAATGAAAAGGAAAAACTGAGATATTAGGCAGTTATATTTTACAGTTCTGAATATTTTTCTATTTGATTCTTCATATCTATCTATCCATCCTATCATGTATGAGCAACCCCCTGGGTTCTTATGTATTTTTTTTCTGATGTAGGTGGTTTATTCCCAATAAATTTTAAACACAGTACAATTGGGGGGGGTTCTGGCGTAATACAATCTCTAGTACACAAGAAACCATAATTACATTGACACTCAATTCAGGGTAAATGTCATTTCCCCCAACAAGATGGGTTTTAGCCAGGTGGTAGTGGTACACATCTTTTTTTAATTGATATTTATTGAG
This sequence comes from Alexandromys fortis, assembly GCF_014885135.2. NCBI lineage: Eukaryota > Metazoa > Chordata > Mammalia > Rodentia > Cricetidae > Alexandromys > Alexandromys fortis. The sequence continues at coordinate 644,419 of NW_026068017.1, read as the reverse complement.
CTCTACATTTTTCTCTGCTCTCCTCCCTGCCTCTCCCCTCCCCGCTTCAATCCTCCCCCAAGGTCCCCATGCTCCCAATTTACTCAAGAGATCTTGTCTTTTTCTACTTTCTACTTCCCATGTAGGTTAGATCTATGTAAGTCTCTCTTAGTGTCCTCATTGTTGTCTAAGTTCTCTGGGATTGTGGTTTGTAAGCTAGTTTTCTTTGCTTTATGTTTAAAAACCACCTATGAATGAGTACATGTGATAATTGTCTTTCTGTGTCTGTGTTACCTCACTCAAAATAATGTTTTCTAGCTCCATCCATTTTCCTGCAAAATTCAAGATGTCATTATTTTTTCCTGCTGTGTAGTACTCCATTGTGTAAATGTACCACATTTTCCTTATCCATTCTTCGGTCGAGGGGCATTTAGGTTGTTTCCAGGTTCTGGCTATGACAAACAAAGCTGCTATGAACATAGTTGAGCACATGTCCTTGTGGCACGATTGAGCATCCTTTGGATATATACCCAAAAGTGGTATTATTGGGTTTTGCGGAAGGTTGTTTTCTAATTTTCGGAGAAATTGCCACACTGACATCCAAAGGGGTTGTACCAGCTTGCATTCCTGCCAGCAATGCAGAAGTGTTCCCTTTTCCCCACAACCTCTCCAGCATAAGTTGTCTTCAGTGTTTTTGATCTTGGCCATTCTTATAGGTGTAAGATGGAATCTCAGAGTTGTTTTTATTTGCATTTCTCTGATGACTAAGGATGTTGAGCATTTCCTTAAGTGTCTTTCAGCCATTTTAGATTCCTCTGTTGAGAGTTCTCTGTTTAGGTCTGTACTCCATTTTTTTTTATTGGATTATGTGATCTTTTAGTGTCCAACTTCTTGAGTTTTTTGTATATTTTGGAGATCAGCCCTCTGTCTGATATGGGATTAGTGAGGATCTTTTCTCATTCTGTAGACTGTTGTTTTGTCTGTGCTGCTGGGGTTCTATTTAGGAAGTGGTTCTCTATGACAATGCGCTCAAGTGTACTTCCCACTTTCTCTTCTATAAAGTTCAGCAGGGCTGGCTTTATGTTGAGGTCTTTGATCCATTTGGACTTGAGTTTTGTGCATGGTGATAGATATGGGTCTATTTTCATTTTTCTACATGTTGATATCCATTTATGCCAGCACCACTTGTTAAATATGCTTTCTTTTTTCCATTTGATAATTTTTGCTTCTTTGTCAAAGATAGGTTTTCGAAGATGTGTGGATTGATATCCGGGTCTTCTATTCAGTTCCATTGGTCCTCCTGTCTGTTCTTATGCCAGTACCAGGCTGTTTTCAGTACTGTAGCTCTGTAGTAGAGTTTGAAGTCAGGGATTGTGATGCCTTCAGAAGTTCTTTTATTGTACAGGATTGTTTTGTCCATCCTGGGTTTTTTGCTTTTCCATATGAAGTTAAGTACCATTCTTTCAAGATCTTCGAAATTTTTTGCTGGGATTTTGATGGGCATTGCATTGAATTTGTCCAGACAGAGTTTCTCTGTGTAACAGTCCTAGCTGTCCTGAAAGTCACAGAGATCCACCTGCCTCTGCCTCCCAAGTGCTAGGATTAAAGGCCTCTGCCACCACCACCCGGCTCTTTGTGGTTCTAAGGCCTTTAAGTTTTTTCCTGAGCACGCTGAGCTGAGGTCCACCCTCTCATGTTGCTGTATGCCTCGGTTCATTCCTTCTCACTCCCGATTAGTAGTATTCTATCGTGTGAGGACATCGGTACTTCATCAGTTCGCCCTCTGGCGCCATTTGGCTTGTTTCCAGTTCAGGGTTGGTAAGGAACCAAACTCTATTGAACATTCTTAGAAGGTATTTTGAAGACACTGTGTTTCCTCCTGGGTCACGTGAAGGGATATAGTATAGGCCTTCTCTGGGGGGCTCTGGTTCCCCATTAATTTGGTGCGGGTCACAGTATGAGCCACGTGACTGGCGTGGCCATCACAAAGCAGGAAGTGTAAGCGATGGGTAGTGCTCCTCAGAGGTTGTCTTCTCTGGGACTAGAGCAGCTTGGCTTAGGATGGGGACCAGCGGCCCTGGGTCAGACACCCCCACATCCGGATATTCCCTCTCCAATGGGAAAGGCCTTCATGGAGGTGATGCTGACACCACAGGACCTATCGGGCTGACAGCAGGCACAGGTAGAGCCACAGCCTCCACAGTGTGCGGCTTTATCAGATGTTTCTCTTTTGTTCACAGGCCTGATGCCGCTGGGAGCCTTCAATGTGGATGTGGCCCGGCCCTGGGTCACAGCGCTTAGGCCAGGTGAACCTCCTATGCTCAGTTCCTTTCTGCATCAAGACCCCAGCACCAACCAGACCTGGTGAGTGGGGCTACCAGGTGGAAGGGTGAGGCCATCTTGGGTGGCCTCCACGATGCCTGCGGTGCACCCCAGAGAAGGCTGCCACATGGCACCTCATAGCCGCCATAGCACGACTTCCACTTTGTGGATGGCACACAGCCAAAGAGAGAAAGGTGGGCACTGTGACCCCCAGACCAACCTGTGGAGCTCACAGAGCCCCTGTGCTGGTTAGGGAAGGGGACCTTAAATAATACTTTAAAATGAAATTCACTGAGGGTCTTTTCTGACTTATAAGTTACATGTGTCCAACATAGAAAAGTTGGAGAGAGACAATTAGTAAATAAACAATTGAAGGAAAAATGGAAACTACGAGGGTCAGCCATAGAGGTTAAGAGTTCATTGTCAAATAATTAAAAAAAAATGAACAAAACTTTACCAGGCAGTGGTAGTGCACACTGTTAATCCCAGCACTCGGGAGGCAGAGGCAGGTGGATCTCTGTGAGTTTGAGGCCAGCCTGGTCTACGGAGTGAGTTCCAGGACAGCCAGGGCTATACAGTGAGACCCTGTCTCAAAAAAAATTTTTTTTTAATAAAAAATAAAGAGTTCATTGTTGTGGGGGTCTTGGCAGAGGCACTTCCCTGTACGCACTCAGCAAGCTTAGTGAGGCGCTGAGCCCCAAGCCTTAGTTTCTCCCCTCTGACTGGTGATTTCCGGAACTCACAGGGTTGTCGTAGCACTGTTTGAGAAAATGGACCCAAAGGGCTTTCTTTACATGGGTTCTGGCCAAATTGAGCTATGATAACAAGCCATTGCCTTGTATCTTAAAAATATTATCTGTGTCCACCCTTGACTGAGCAAGAACGGTCAGTTCTGAGAGCGCTGTGCCAGTGAGAATGTGGTGAAACAGGAATACATGGGGGTGTGTTGGCGTTGCTGCCTTGGACAACAGCGTGGTCATGTCTGGTGGTCAGAGGATGCACAGTGGCCTTGGGCTCAGCAGTTACACCCCACGGACCAGCTCTAGAGAGACACACAGGCCCATGTGAGAGGAAAGAGCAGTGTGGTGCTTGGGACTGAACCCGGGATCTTACACATTCTAAGCACACGCTCTACCCAGGGACCCCTGCCCCAGGGTGTGTGTGTGTGTGTGTGTGTGTGTGTGTGTGTGTGTACGCGTGCATGCGTGCACACACGTGGGTGCGTGTGTGAAGCTGAGAACTGAATTGAATGCAGGGCATCAATAATGCTAAGCTAAGCCGGGCGGTGGTGGCGCACGCCATTAATCTCAGCACTCGGGAGGCAGAGGCAAGCAGATCTCTGTGAGTCTGAGGACAGTCTGGTCTACAAGAGCTAGTTCCAGGACAGGAACCAAAAGCTACAGAGAAACCCTGTCTTGAAAATAAAAAAAAAAAAAAAAAAAAAAAAAAAAAAAAAAAAAGAATGCTAAGCTATTACTACTGAGCTTTGCTCCTAGCCCTGACATGGAGACACCGACAGTGGCAGTGATTGTAACATGAAAGACCAGAAGAATAAATACGGTGTGATTGCGTGAAATGGAAAGCAGGTCAAACCAGTGAAACTAGCATTGTGTTCAGCCTGGAAATGTGGTGAGAAGGCAGGTTATTATTCAGTCCAGAGTCTGATGAAGCACCTACTGTGTGCTAAGCCCCTTCACTGTGTGCTAGGCCCTGGGAATTTTTTTTTGTTTGTTTGTTTTACGAGACAGGGTTTCTCTGTGGCTTTGGAGCCTGCCCTGGAACTAGCTCTGTAGACCAGGCTGGTCTCGAACTCAGAGAGATCCGCCTGCCTCTGCCTCCTGAGTGCTGGGATTAAAGGCGTGCGCCACCATCGCCCGGCTTAGGCCCTGGGAATGGAACACTGAGCTAAGCAGACAATGCTTCTCCCCCCCCCCCCCACCGACCCAGTCCCTTTTGGTCAGGTAGGGTTCCTGGTGATAGTGGGTCAAATATGTCTTCTACAGATAGGGGTCTTGTTGAGCACTGAGGCAGGGGCAGATCTAGGTAGAGGAGAAGCTCATGTGTAAAGTCCTATCTGTGATCCATTTTCATTTCCTGTAACTTAGGTTCTTTCTTTCTTTCTTTCTTTCTTTCTTTCTTTCTTTCTTTCTTTCTTTCTCTTTCTTTCTTTCCTTCTTTATTGTTCATGGAGATTATTTTTTTATTTTATTTTTGTTCTTGTTCATGTTCTGAGACTTGAACCCAGAACCTCTTGCATACTAAGCAAGCAGTCTCCACCAATAAGCAACTTGTCTATGAGCAATGTTGCTTCATAGTCAGGATCCAGTTATGGATCTTGGATTGTATATAGTGTCTTTTAATTTAATCTAAAGTGATCATTCCTCCTTCCACCCTACCCCATTCCACCCTCTTTTGAGGGGGAGAGGGGCTTTGAGACAAGGTCTTACATAGCTCAACCTCAAACAAACTCCTGATTCTACTGTCTCTACTTCCGCAAGTCTGGGGTTATGGGCCTAGGCCATACCACCTTGGTTAGCCTCTGCCTTTTTTTTTTTTTTTTTTTTTTTTTGAGACACTGTCTGTATAGCCCTGACTGTCCTGTAGCTCTCTATGTAGACCAGGCTGGCCTCAAACTCAAAGAGATCTTGCTGCATCTGCCTTCCGGTGTTGGGATAAGGCATGTGTTGCCATGCCCAGCCCTCCACCACTCTTTCCCAATGAAGGCAGTAGGGCTTGTTTCTGGGCTCGCTCTACCATGGAGCCAGGCTCGAGCCCAGCCTCCGGCGGCTGCTGTCCATGTTCCACCTCATCTGCTCTCTTTCTTCTCAGTAATCAAGGGTTTGATTTTCTTAATTGTATTTTACTTATGCATTTTATTTTCCTGGGGATAGAACTCAGGTCATCTGGCTTGGTCGTAGGTGCCTTTATCTTGCCAGTCTGGGTTTTTTTTGTTTTTGTTTTTGTTTTTGTTTTTGTTTTTGTTTTTTTTAGAGCAAAAGTGGGGATGGGAGCTGGAGAGATGCCTCACAACACACACATGCACACATGCATATGCACATGTGCGCGCACACACATGTACACACACCACACAAATAAACAAACAAATAATAAATAAATCTTCAAAAAATAATTTGGACAGGTGGTACTGGGAATCAAATCCAGGGTCTCACATGGGCTAGGCAGGCTCTCTGCCACTGAACTATACCTCCAGCCTGGGAGTTTTCTTTATACCTACCTGTAAAAGTGAGCCCAGACTTGCAGCAGCGAGAAGAGCTCCTGGCTGAGCAGAGCCACGCCGCCTAGTGGGGAGTACATGGGGAGTAGCAGCTAGTGCAAAAGGGCCCCCTCGGTCTTGGGTGTCACCCTGGCCACACCCACAAAGCAGGCTCAGATCCCTTTGTCAACCCTGGGTTTCTCATTGCTGGAGTGAAAAGATTTAATATCGTTGTTTATATGGTCAGTGATAGATTCATGTGGTTCATAGCTGTGCCCTCTTAACTGAAATATCATTATTAGAGTCTAAAATAGCGCACATCTATTGGCATGTACGGCTTGTAAACTGTAAGATCTCGGTTGGTGGCAGGGAGCTCCTCAGTAGACTTAAGTGGTAAGGGCAAGTTCATTTCATTATTCAACAAATATTCATACAGCATCTATCTGGTGCTAGACAAAATTTGTGGATTAAAACAAAGAGGGGGCCAGATTGGTGTCACAAACCTTGAATCTCGGCACTCAAGCAGAGACAGGCAGAGCCCTGTGAGTTTGTGGACAGCCTGGTTTACATAGTGAATTCCAGGCCATCTAGGGCTACAGAGTGAGACTCTGTCTCCCACATCCTCCCAAAAGAGACCACGATGTGGCTTCTGTCCTCGACAGCTGCTGGGCTCATGAAGGACACAAGTCTCACAATGATAACAACACTAACAGTTGTGGTGGGACCCTCTGGTGCTTCCAGAGCTTGAACAAAGGCCAGCTTCAGTGTCTGTGCCAGGACTTGGGGTGATAAAAGTTGGCTTGATAAGGGTTGAGAGAAAAGAGTTCAGGCAGAGAGAAGAGCTTGGCTAAAAGCCTGGAGCCTACCCCGAGCCAGGGAGGCGGCTAAGACAATGTCCAGTGGCTGAGACTGAGAGCCATGAAGAATAAGATGGGAAAGGTGGGCTGAAACCTCATCACCACCGCACGGAGGGTCCAGAACATCTAGCAGGGTGTGAGGCAGGAACAGCGAGAACGTTGTCAAAAGATTTTGGCTTTAAGAAGATGAATTGGAAATTGATGTTTGGGCTAGGTGTGGTGGCGCATGCCTTTAATCTCAGCACTTGGGAGGTAGAGGCAGGCGGATCTCTGTGAGTTCAAGGCCAGCCTGGTCTACATAGCAAGTTCCAGGGCAGTTAGAATTGCATGGTGAGATTCTGTCTCAAAAACAAAACAAAAAAAATTTGACATTTATTAGTTTTGTTTTGTTTGGTGGTAACTTTGTATTGACATAAATCTTACGTGAAAGCTCACACGTCATCAATGTCCAGCTCAATGCACATTCATAAAACAAGCCGTCGTCATGAACAGCATCTGGATCAAAAACACTAGGGCAGCCTGGTACGGTAGGCAGCACACACCTTTAATCCCAGCACTCTGTAAGCAGAGGAGGGGTATCTCTGGGAGTTCAAGGTTCAGCCTGGTCTACTCAGTGAGTTCCAGGACAGCGAGGGCTATACAGAGAGACAGACTGTGTCTAAAAAAGAAAAAGAAAAGCAATAACAAAATGGGCAAAGAGCAGCAGGCAAGTCTCCTGGGAGCCCCGTGTTCTGTACCAGACACCTCCTGACTGAGTCACCGCCCACCCCACGACACAGGTACACACACGCTGTGTCTCTGTAGTTTAGTTCTGCTGGTTTTCAATTTGCTGTAGATGAGACAAACAACCCACTTCATCCAGCAACCCTCCAACAGCATTAGGTCCTTCAGCCATGGTGCTGTCTGAGGCTGGAGTTTTGCATGGTATGAACAGGGCCAGTGGTGAGCATGTGGGCGAATTCCCTGGCGCTTCTACTCCACGGGCAGCTGGATTTATTTGATCAGGCCTAGAAAGGGAGGTTGTGCTTGCATTTGTTCTCCAGACTGTTTACACGACATAAAGGAGTCCCACTCAAGTCATCTGTGAGCATCTCCACCTTCCACCTTCTCCTCCACCTTCTACCTCCCCACCACCACTTTCTGCCACCACCACCACCACTAGTAGTGGGTCTCTTACCAGGCCTAGGCTCACAGACTTAATTCTCCTCCCTTAGAGGCCCGAAGGCCAAGGTAGATGGGAAGGGAGTGTTTGCATTTAAAGCCCTCAATGCCTAGCGTGCTGGAAGCTGTCAAGAGATTGGGAACCTAGTGGGGCTCGTGAGCACCTCCCTGAACACCTGCTCAGGCAGAGGAGGGCTAGAGGGTTTGCAATGTCAGCGGGAGGATGTGGTGGAGACAATTCTGGGTTTCTGGGCCTGCTGCAGGGGCAGGAAATGAGCCAACTGACTGGCCCAGCTCACCATAGAGAGAAGAACAGGCTGCCATCCACTCCCACCCATCCCCACAGTGAGGATAACGTGTCCCTCTTAACTCTCTTGTACTTTCTCAAGCATGGCAGACTAAGTAAGACTGCCAGTTCCCTAGGCCTTGACTGCTGCAGAAGGGTGGAGTGGGTTGTAAGCAGGGTTCCCCTGGAGGATGTGTGGAAGCCTCTGGGATGACAGACCACTAGAGCTGAGGAAAGGCAGGAGATGGATGAGATGTCCCGGGGTTGCACCTATTTCAGAGTGGAATAGGGAACCCGGGGCTGTCAGTGGATGGCCGGTCCTCTGTCAGAGCTGCTCAGTCTGTGTTTACCTCGTTGGCTCATCGCCGAGTCAGCAAACTTGGAGGCTGCCAGCCACAAAAGGGATGGGAGCAGCGCAGACTGGGTCTCAGGTCATAGCGCCCGTCTTGGGGGTATGCGGTGTGCCGACTGCATTGCTGCATGTGGCGGTCTCTTGGGAGCTCGTAGCTAAGGTGGAAACGAAGACTGGAGATAGGAGTGGGAGTCTAGGAGTTAGGGGCTATTCGAGGCTTGGAGGGGGTCAGGTTGTATCTTCCTTTGGGAAGTTCCTGCAGAGCTGGTGCCCAGGAAAGTCCTTCTGCAGGAGACGGGAGTAAAAGGCACCACAGGTTGAGAAAGCTGTCTGAGCAAAGGGCTGAAGATGGGGAGAGCCTTGCTGTTGCAGGTGGTCTGGTGGGGAACACAGTTGGGAGCACATCTACCATTGGGAGCAGGGGGAAGGATACTGGGCCAGAGGCCATGACAGCCTGGGAAGAGAGGCAGAGTTGTTGAGCAGTGACCTAATTTGGGGACTCAGGAATGCTTTATTCTTCTACCCCTCTGTCCAACCCCCACCCCCAGATCAACCCCTCAGCTGTACTGTCACGTAAATTATTCAACAGATGTTTTCTGAGCCCCTACACTGTGTAGTGTCCTAGGTCTCAGAAATTGCGTGACAAACAAGGTAGGCAAGACTGTTGGGGAACTCACTCAGTGGAGGAGACAGATGATAAGTAGGTAAACAAGGAGGCAAGCTACCCTCTGGTGGTGACAAGTTCTAAGCAGGAAATCATGAGAAGCAGGGGTACTGGGGTGCAGGGTGGGGCTACTTAGAAAAAGCAATATGAGAGGTTACAGGGATGGGAAATGAGCCATTTTAGGGAGTGAGAGGCCAGGGTTTCAGGCAGAAAAGACAGCCCAGCCAGAGGGCCAAAGGCAAGAAAGGACTAGGACCTAGAGTTTGTTAAAGGCCATACACCAGCAGGTCTTTCTCTAGGGGAGCAGGGCAGGTTGGAGAGGTAGAGATGGGGTCAGATCCTGCCTGGGTTATGAGCTGTGATGACAGGTTTAAAAAAATAAAAGACAAGGAGGAGTCAGAGAGTGAGTTAGCGGCAGAGGACTTCCCTGGCATGCACAAGACCCTGGGTTCAATCTTCAACACCACCAAACAGGAAAAGGAAAGATGCCTGATCCTTATTCTAAGCTGGGTGTGGTGGTATAGCCTTTAATCCCAGCACTCAGGAGGTACAGGCAGGTGGATTTCTGTGTTTGAGGCTAGCCTGGTCTACAGAGCAAGTTCCAGGACAGCCAGGGCTACACTGAGTGGCCCTGTCTCAAAAAAAAAAAAATGTGTCTAGTGGTAAGAGCTGAGGAAGTGAGACAGCACCCCGGTCTGTCCCTCCTCTGCTAACTTGTCCCCCAGCCCACCACAGCCACATCATGGCCTTTCAAAAGCATAGGCTGATCATGTGCTTCCGCTTTACAAAGCCCTCCATGGCTTCCTGTCACCCCCACGAAGTCCTCGGACATGGTTTGCTGTTAACTACCAAGGCGCTCTTGGGCTCTCCTTCCCTACCACACTCTGCTTCCAACCCCAGCAGAGCTGCTCGCTCACCTGCTGGCTCAGGCCAGCCAAGCCCCAGGCCCCACCGAGTCTCGTGGACAGTGAGAATGTTCAAGCTGACTCTGTCCCGTCTGCCATCTTCTTGGACTTGGGTTGGGGGACAAGAGATTTGCAGCAGGTTTGACAATCTACTCAGGCTGTCTTCATGAGGTCTCCAAAACACCAGTTCTTAGTCAGGAAATGCTAAGGCCAGACGGGTCCAATGCTGTAGCCGGCTTTGCCCCTCAAGGACCCAGCATTGTGACTGATACTTCCTGGTCCCCCACCCCCCAGTTCCATACACAGGACAGCAGCCTTTTTTTAACCACCAGACATGCTCCAAACCCTGTCAGGGTGTGTGGCAGACAGACAGGGGCTATGGGCAGTCAGGTGTTACAGGAAGACAGGAGTTACAGGCAGACAGGGTTCCAGGCAGTCAGGGGCTACACTGAACTGTCTTCCTGCCTGGAGCCCTGTAGAAGCAGAGGTGAGGAAGTGCTTTCTCCATAATGCTGAGTCTGGAGGCCTGGGTTAGGGAGCTGTCCGTCTTTCTCAGGTCTGGGCCTCCTCCTCAGGCAGGAATAGGAAGACAGGACCTGGGCAGACAGGGAAGGGGAAGGAGCCCTCAGCCAGCTTGTCTTTGCTGTCTGCCCTCCCACTCAGCCTCCTGGTCACCAGGCGCAGCACTAACAGGACATCAGCACCCCTGTATCGATGTGCCGGATCCACCATTCCAGATGAAATTGCCTGCCATCCAGTAGGTAAGCCAACTCCACCTCCTTAGCGTGCTCCTCAGGAGTCTCCCATGTCTCAGCCCAAGCCATTGCAACGCCAGTCCTGCCTGATCTAGCCCTACTACCCCTGACCTCCAGCCCCACAGTGAGATTTTTCTCCCCAGTGCCCAGGTCCATGCCACCCACCCGTAGCCCAGCCTGCCTCTCCTGATCAGTCCTGATGACAGATCTGGAACCAACACTCACTGACTACTCACCATGGTGCTTTGTTAGCGATATAGTCACGTTTTTATGTGTCTCTGTGTGTGTTCACATGTAGGCGAGCAGGCATTCATATGTGTGGAGGCTCAGACTGACTTTGGGAGTCTTCCTGGGCCCCTCTCCCCATGTATGCATCCAGGTCCAGGTCCCGCAGCCAGCCCCACAGCCTTAACTCAGAGTTCGCAGGCACCTGCAGCCCCCAACACACACACCAGGGGCCCCTTGACAAACCCCAAGTAACAGTCATTTCTGAATCCCTACCATGATATCAAGACTGGGCACCAGGGTCTTTGCTGGGATGGTAAATGGGGCTGGACGGGGACTGCATCCTGGCATGCCCAAGCTACTGTGGTCTGTGGAACCCCCAACCCCAGTGTCTAGAGACTGCTGACATCAGCAGCCCTGTGCCCCCGACCTTGGCCTGACCTCCCCAAATCCCTTCATCCTTCCCTGCCTTAACTGTTTCAGAGAACATCTATATGCCAAAGGGCAGGTACCAGGGCGTGACAGTGGCCCGGAACCACCATGGTGTTTTGGTGAGTACATAGGCATGAGGCCAGAGGGCCTTGGGGAGGCTGGTGTTGGCCTCGGTGGGTGATGGTGGTGTTGCCAGTCCTATTGCTACACTGCCATCTCTCTGCCATCTGACCATCTACCCAAGTCTGATCCAGCACCCACAGACTGCACTTTGGACCCTAGCAACTGACTCCTGACCCTGAGGAGGGACACAGCCGTTCCTCTGTCCTCTGTCTAGTTCAGCCGCTGAGTTCTAGAATGGAAATGACTGACCAGGGAATATGGGGCCTACCGACTCACCCTGCCTGCTCCTTCTTTCTGCCTCTCCCCAGGTGTGCATTCAGGTACAGGCCCGGCAGCCCAGGAGCCTTAACTCCGAGCTCACAGGTGCCTGCAGCCTACTGAGCCCCAGCTTGAACTTCCTGGACCAAGTCTACTTCTCTAACCTTGGTAAGGATTGGAGATTCTCTGGCCTTGGGCAGCCATAAAGGGATCCAATAAGAAACACCAACTCAAAGCAGAGGCAGACAGATGTGAAGGCCCAGAATGGAACAAGCAAACTCAGGGTCATTGTCCGAACAAAGGATGCTTCAAGGACAGGTGGCGGTACATGGAGGCTTCATCTGGCTCTGTCTTCTCTGTATGTTTCTTAAAGAAAAACTCCTGGATCCAGGCATCCATGTGGACCTCGGTCACTACTACAGAAGCAAAGGAGGCAGCAGAGGGGAGGATAAGGCACCAGCTAGAGGACCCCGGGCAGTGGAGGAGGAAGAGGAGGACGATGAAGAGGAGGAAGCTGGTGAGAAGAGGCAGATTAGGTGCCTCCATAATGAACCCCCAAGCTAATGGCCTCTGGGATCTAGGTGTTTTCAGATCTAGAAGACAGGGAACAGTGACTATGTCCTGAAGATGAGGAACGGTGGCTAGGTCCTATAGATAGGGCAAGTCCTGCCTCTGTCTCCTCATAATTTTAACATTTATTTGTTTGCATATTTGTTCACTGTGCATGGGCATGGGTGTACTCATGCTCCAAACACACCTGTATCACACATGTGGAGATTAGAGGTCACCTTGCAGGAGCCGGTTCTCTCCTTACTACTATGTAAGTTTCAGGAATCAAACTCAGGTCATCAGGATTGGCAGCAAGTTCCTTTGTCAGCTGAGCCATCTACCTGGCCTCGCTCATCTTAGAGGTTGGAAAACCGAGGTGTCCCTCTCCCCCATGAGAGTGATTCCCATAGCAGTCAGAACCAGGGTCTAGATGTCTCTTTGCCCTTAAGGTAAGAACTCCCACGTTCAGGAGCTTCCCACTTCTTCCCTGAACTGAACCTTAGGAATGAGTATTTTGTGTATGTGTGTGTAGGTAGGTTGGTGGGTGCCTTCCAGGGCAGAACATGCTGCCCTTCCTCCTGCCCCGAATCTCATACCCACTCCCGACCTATTCCTTTATTTTCACCAGGCACTGAGATTGCTATTGTTCTGGATGGCTCAGGAAGCATCGACCCTGAAGACTTCCAGAGGGCCAAAGACTTCATCTCCAACATGATGAAGAACTTCTATGAGAAGTGCTTTGAGGTGGGCTTCCCTGAGGACTGAGCTCTTGTCACCTGTCGCTCATCTGTGTCTATGTAATGGCTTCAGAACAACCACCCTTCATTTGCTCAGAGCTCTTCAGATGTTTGAGCCAAACTCAGCTGGGCCACACTTCTCTCTGCTTTGCCTGGAGCTACCATGCCCCTATAGACCTCAGCTTGCTTGATTGCAGATGGGTGACTTGAGATGACCCTACTCATTTGTGGTAGCTGTGAATCTCCAGAAGGCCAACCCAACCTTTCATGTCCCAATGCCACATGGCAGATCCTACAGTCAACTCAGAGGGGTCGTCATGGGGATATGGATTCAGGGAGAAATCACTCTCCTCCACCTGAGCCTGACTGGGAGACTCCCTTTGCATTAGCATCTCCTTCTGTCCAGGGCCAACAGAGTAGATGAGCGGCTTCTTCCTGCCTTTCCAAGAGAAGCCCCTTGGGGCAGGGGTGTCTATAGTACAGTCTGATGACCCCTTCCACCTCATTCTACTCTCCAGTGCAACTTTGCCCTGGTGCAGTATGGGATCGTGATCCAGACCGAGTTCGATCTTCGGGACAGCCAGGATGTTGTGGCCTCCCTTGCCAGAGTTCTGAACATCACTCAAGTGAAGAATGTGACTAAGACCGCCTCAGCCATGCAGCATGTCCTGTGAGTAGGATGCCTGCCAGAGGCTCTGTGGCATAGGGTCTGAGGAGTGGCTGGGCGGAACTGTGGGGAGTAAGGATGCCGAGAAGTGATGTCATGTCCGACACGAAGATAATACACATCTTTGCGTCTTAGGATTTTGGTGAGGATTAAATAGCTAAAATATATACAGTATTTATGATACTCTCCGGTGCATAAGTATCATAGAAACCAGGCATTGGTGACATGTGTCTGGAATGCCAGCACTTAGGAGGTTAGACAGTGTGCCTCAAAACCCCAAAAGTGAGTCTGAGGCTATTCTGACCTACATAGCCAGTTTCAGGATAGCCAGGGTTATGTAGAGAAATCTCATCACAAAGAAAAAAACCAAACCAAATGAAAACCCCAAAGTACAAATTTTTATAAAAGTGAAATAATCATAAAATAAAAAAATAAGCATTGCCTGTTTTTTAACACAGAATTCCATACTGTGTACACACAAAAGGGGCAGATGCAGTGCTCTTACTGGAGGGAGCAGGTGGGGAGTGAGCGCTTGCGTGGTGTGGCTGATGCCTTGCTGTGTGACCAAAGGGCCAAACCCACCCTTTTCTGGGCCTTCATTCCCCATCTGGAGGGCTCCTTAACTCTCCAGTTCAAGCAGGTCAATGAGTAAAAATTTGCCGAGAGCCCAGACTCCTCTTTGGAAGATTGTCTTTATTCTCTCTCTGTTAAGAGACAACATCTTCACTCCAAGCCGCGGCTCCAGGGAGAAAGCATCGAAGGTCATGGTGGTGCTTACTGACGGTGACATATTTGGGGACCCTCTTTACCTTACAACTGTCATCAACTCCCCAAAGATGCAGGATGTTGAGCGCTTTGCCATTGGGGTAAGAGCCAAGAGCTGGGAGGCAACCCCTGGCTCTGTATAGCCTGGGAAGAGCCCAATGGAGACTTTTGGAAGCAGTATATCCAAACCCTCTCTATTCATAGACATTCCTCTCCTCCTGGCCACCTGCTTCTGCACGGCCCCCTCCTTACTGGGTCCTACAGAAGGCTCATCCTGAGGTGGTCATAACTCACCGACTGATAAGGATGGGGAAAGCCTATACAAAGGTCCCTAGGGAGACGGTGCTGAGCTGAGTAACATGAACAGCTGGCCTTCTGCAAAGGGGAGGCTCATGAGGCTCTGTAGGCAGAGGGGTCAGCAGAGGATGCCAAGGACAGCCAGATGTGTCAGGAACACACCGCCAAAAGTGGAACTTTGTCAGGGGTAAAGGGCCAGTGAGCAGGGAAGGAAGGAAGGAGATGGTGATGGATCTCTCGCTGACTGGGGCCTCCTTACAGGTGGGCGATGCATTCAAGAAACCTAAGACTGACAGAGAATTGAAGCTGATTGCCTCAGACCCCAAAGAGACCCACACTTTCAAGGTGACCAACTATACGGCTCTGGATGGGCTGTTGAGCAAGCTACAACAAAGCATCATCCACATGGAAGGTGAGGGTTCCCCCAGGGCTTGGGAGAGCGCCCTCAGCGTCCAGCAGGACACCCTCCCCAGACCAACTCTCCCTGACCCTAACCACCTTCCTGAGCCACAACTGTTAATGCCTAAAATGGCAATGCTCCTCATCCCCCCGAATCTATGAAAATCTCCTGAAGCAGTGGTAGAAAAGCAAGGAAGACTGGGACATAGTCCCAACAGGAGCTTACAGACAGGGAGACAGAGGCCCAGGAAGAGAGCGTGGACTGCCCAGGCCGAGCCAGCCAGCTCTTGCTTCAGCAAGACCCAGATCTCTGCTTTCAGCTCAGGGCACCATTCCACCTAATACTCACCCCTTCTGGGGCCTGGCCCAGCTGGCCCCTCCTGGACATGCCTCACCCTGCCCCTTGGCACAGTGTCTCACCAGATTCCTTGGCTTCCAGGCACAGTTGGAGATGCCCTTCAATACCAACTTGCACAGACTGGCTTCAGCGCCCAGATCCTGGACAAGGTTTGTGACCCACTCAGCGTAGTCGGGGTCTCTAAGATGTGCCACCACCAGGCAATAAGGGGCTCCTGGTTCATAGTGACCCCGTGGGAGTGTCTCTGGAGGATCCACTTTAGAAACAGAAAAACCACCTGCTACTTTTCCCTATCTGGACCACTGAGATAGACAGAAGGGTGGTGAGCTTATTCTAGGAGGTCGCTTTGTGTGCTTAAAGGATTGGGGCATTCTCTTAGCTGAAAGTACTGAGAGCTGGCTTTGGTGGCAAGCCCAACGAGGTGTGTCAGGAAAACATGTAGTTTATGTGGGAGAAGAGGAAGTCAAGAAGGAAGAAGGAAGGGGACAACAGATGGAGCACTCCCTAACTGGGACCTCTGTGGAGGTGAGAGTTGAAGTCAGTCATCCCAATGCCATTAGGACCTCCTCCACCTATAGGCGAGCACCTTCACACCGCACAGGGGGCAATGTGGGGGCTAACGAGCACCATAATACTCGATCATACTTTAAAAAATGCTCAATATCTGGGCTCCAAGGTGCCTTCTGGAGCTAGGGCTACTCAGACTCATGAAAGCAGAGCAGAAACACAATACTGCCATCTCATCTTCCTGACCACTGAATGCCCTCTTTGTCCAGGAAGTCTTGCTTTGCTGGCTCCTGGATCATTCCCGCTCATTTGATGTCCTCTGCAGGGGCAGGTGTTGCTTGGCACTGTGGGAGCCTTTGACTGGTCCGGTGGTGCGCTGATCTATGACATGCAGAGTCGTCGGGGCGGCTTCCTAAACCAAACAGCCGAGGATCCTGGGGCTGCACAGTACAGCTACCTCGGTAAGGGCAGGACGTGGTGGAAGCAGCAGGACGAGGGTGGGGCCTGGAGAAGGAGAGGGCTCCAGAGGATAGCAGGAAGGTGGGTGAAGGTGACTTGGTGCGGGTCGAGGGCGGGGCCTGGATGGGGAAGGCAGAGCCCAGAGTGCTGTGAAACCTAACAAACGGGTGTAGGATGAACAGGGGTCCTGGAGGCTGGGCGTGGAGCAAGAGCTGTCTCTGTAGTCTGGGAGAGGGGCTAAAAGACTGACTTGTAAACTAACCCAGGGAAGATGTAGTCTGTGACACCGAGCTTGCCTGCGGGTGTACACATTAGGATTCCTGGTGATACATGAGCTACAGCCAATCTCATGGCACAATTAGGCTAACGGATCTCAGGGACCCCGAGATTGAGAATTAGGGGCGGAAGCATGCTGGCCTTGGGCCTCTCTGAGTAAGAGTGAGCTGGGACTTCTGTTAATAACAGCTGTGAGTGCCCCTCGCCATCGGTCCTCACATCCAGCGCTCATGTACTGAAGGGGTGCAGAGCCCCACACATGTATGAGGACACACATGTCACTGTCAGTGCAGAGTGGGAACACAGGACTAGGAAGATGGAGTGCAGGGAGCGGCTGGAGGTGGGGAACAGCTGTTTACAGCCGCACCACTTTGCCCCAGGTTATTCGGTGGCAGTGCTGCACAGGGCCTATGGCTTCTCCTACGTGGCAGGGGCTCCAAGGCACAAGCTCCGTGGGGCTGTGTTTGAGCTCCTGAAGAAGGACACCTTTGTGCGACAGATGGAGGGAGAGCAGGTACCTCTTAGAGAAGTCACCTTTCCACCAGTAGGAGCCCTGAGGTCCTGGGAACACGGGTGGGCCCACCCTGGGCAAGGCTCAGGCCTGAGTGTAATTTAGTGGCCCTCATGTCTGCTCAATGGTCACCCTTGGTGGAGACTCAGCTGTCACCAGAGATCAGATTGATCTGGAACACCCTCCTGGTGCTCCAGGAAGAACATAAGCAGTGTGTCTAGCTGTGGAGAGGGTGGAAAGGGGGTGTCCCCATCCTCAGGAGGGCTGATTTCTTTCTGAGCTATAGATGGGGTCCTACTTTGGCTCTGAGCTGTGCCCTGTGGATATTGACATGGATGGAACCACGGATTTTCTGCTGGTGGCCGCTCCATTTTATCACATCTGTGGAGAGGAAGGCAGAGTCTATGTGTACCACGTGCACATGCAGGTGAGTGTTTGGCTCAGGTAGCAGAGGTCGGATGAGCCCGGGGCCTGACAACAGTGGGCAGTGATGGTGGGTGTTCAGAGAGCATGGCTGTCTCCCTCTTTCTTACGTAGGTGGTTGTTGGTAGCATCTGCCATGGTTGCCCAGTAGACAGAACACTTGCCCTGGTCTACCTTGTTCCTCACAGTAATTATGGGAATGTCTCTTACTCTTGCATTACCAGTGATATTCAATGGGATTCAGTGAGCTAACTAGTGATGCTGGGTGTGGGAGAGACGCAACTGGACCGTGGACCTCTCCATTGCTAATATAGCAATGTGTGGGAACAGAGGGGCAGGCTCCAGCCCTGAACTTCAGGACAGAAAGAAACCCTGACCTTACTACAGGCTCAGGTCCCTTGTCTTTTCTCAGCCTTAGACTCCTGCTGGAGAGGGAATCCAGTGGGAGAGAAAGCCCTCCAGGTGGCCCTGGGATGGGTGCCCTGCACGCAGCAACTTTCTTGGGGACTGAGCTGTTGGTTCGTTCATTTTGCAGGATCCTTCCTTCTCCTTGGCATTCACACTGAGTGGGCATCACGGGTTCAGCAACAGCCGCTTCGGTTTTGCCATGGCGACAGTGGGGGATATCAATCAAGATAAATTCACAGATGTGGTCATTGGGGCCCCTTTGGAGGGCTTTGGTGATGGGACCAGCTATGGCAGCGTTTACATCTACAATGGATACTCTGATGGCCTCCGTGCCAGTCCTTCCCAGGTAACTCTGCAGGCTCTTTCCTGCTTCTTCTGGGGTGCAAACCTACCACAGATAGAATGAGTGGAGCCCTCAGTCTTAAGTGCTGGGCCAGGCTCTGGTGGTAGAGAATGCCAGTGAAGGCGGGAAGTCACCAGGGGTGAGGGTAGAGGATTCCCGACCAGGCCTCCTCCAAACCCCTCAGGGAAGGAGAGGGTGAGGCGTGACTTACTCTCCTGGTCTGTGTCTCCTCCTCCGACTCTTCTTTAGTCTCTGGTTCTTGTCCCCATCCAGCACCTCCTTGTTCTGGCTCCTCCCCTTTCTCCACCTCCAGTTGCTTCCTAAGCAC
Source organism: Alexandromys fortis (assembly GCF_014885135.2). Classification (NCBI taxonomy): domain Eukaryota; kingdom Metazoa; phylum Chordata; class Mammalia; order Rodentia; family Cricetidae; genus Alexandromys; species Alexandromys fortis. The sequence continues at coordinate 625,859 of NW_026068017.1, read as the reverse complement.
CTCCCCTAAGGTGGTCCCTAGGGCTCTTACACATCTCAGTCCGCTGCACCTTCTTCCGGAAAACTGACGCTCCTGCGCGCCCATTCCCCTCTTCTCCACACCAGGAGCCCGGGGTAGTCCCCTAGTACCTTGCTGCTACCCGATGCATAGCCTGCCAGCCACCACATCCCCCGCCCCACACACCATGGCATCAGCTTAGACCTTCCATCCCTCCCCAGCCCAGCTCCTGCCTCCAGCCCATCTTCTCCCTGTGCCTCCAGGGAGGCTTATAAACTGCGGCCCTGAAGAAGTTACTCTTCCACAGAACCTTTCCTGACGCCGCCAGCCCAGCCTACACCAAACCTCCTTGCACCCACATCCTTTTAGCTCCTTCTACCCTACCCGACCCCTGCACTGAGCCTTGGCTGTGTTCTCAGAGCACTCTGCTCTTCCGCTCCGCCTCCCCCTCTTAAATCCCACCTGCCCTTCAGGGTTCCACCCTGATATCACTTCCTCAGAGACAGTTCAGGGCCAGGGTCCGGGGAGGCTGTTGAAGGGAATAGAAGGCCAAGTTTCTCTTTCTCCTCCCATAGCGGATCAGAGCCTCCTCTGTGGCTTCGGGACTCCACTACTTCGGTATGTCTGTGGCCGGTGGCTTAGATTTCAATGGCGATGGCCTTGCTGACATCACGGTGGGCTCTCGGGACCGGGCAGCTGTGCTTCGGTATGGCTCTCCCCTGACTTCTTGTGACTCAAACCCTAGCCTTACTCAGTGGGTCCTGCAGATTCCAAGCACTAAGGGCGGGAGAAAGTATGGGGAAGGGGCACAGCTTCTGGGGTCCACCTGGGTAAATTTGCTCCTCAGCTCTCAACAGTATGACTTTGAGTGGACTACTGAAGTCTAAGTCCCAACTTTCTTTTCTACAGTTTGGGGATAATGACAGTGCCTACCTCACAGGGTGGGAGGAAAATACAAAACGATGCTGGGAGTGGGGGCAGCGGCTGTGAATTCCAGAGCCCCTGGACTCTGGCTGCAGGCAATTTCCAGTCCTGTGGCTAGAGCCCCTGACTACCCAGCCCTCTCCAGAGAGTCCCGTCAGAGCCCCCCTCTGGCAGAAATCAGCTGGGGGTTCCCTGGGAGGGGGTGCTGAGGCTGAGGAAAAATTAGATTAAGAGAAATGAAGACAGAAACATAGGATAGACCGGGAGGACTGGAGGTCAACACCAAACAGCCCCGAGTTTGTTCCTCAGGCAGCATGTATACTACAGGCAAAAGGCAGAACAAAGAGCGGTACAGCCAGCTGACCACCTCCCTGCACTGTCCTCGGGAGGAAGCTCAAGCAGGTGCATTGTCTTACTCCGCTAAGCAGCTTCTAATCTCTAACGAGGAGTGCCTCTGGCTGGCACACACCAGCCCAAACCTTAGAAAAATATTCTCTTTCAACTGGGCTAAAATGCTCTTTCCCGTGGGCTTAAGGGCTTAATCAGAACGTTCTCACAGCCCTCAAGGTTACTGGAAAAAGCCGAGCAGGCAAGCAAGCTCGAACTCAAATGACTTCTTTAAGCCAGAAATGACTCCATATGGAAACTGAGTCACACGTGGGCTCCCACAGAGTGTCACACCTGTCGTCTGCTCACTGACGCCTCCAAGCCAACAGGCCTCCAAATGGAGCGCCCACTCCTCCCCCCTCCAATCCCCAGTCTGCCTGCTCTCCCCCAGGCTCCTGTTTCAGCAAATGGTACTACCACCCACTTAAAGAGTGAGGATTACATTCTAGGACCGGGCCTGTTGGCATGGGCCTGTAATCTCAGCTACGTGGGGGGCTGAGGCAGATAGGGCGCCAGCTCTAGGTCCTCTGAGCTACAGAGGACAAAAGCTCTCTGTAGGCTTCCTCTTTGTTGTCCTTCCTCATCACCCTGTCTATCACGTTTTCATTGACTTCAGCTCCAAAAACACCTCCCTGCCCAGGGGACTGTCATCTCTCCAGGACCACCACATAGACTTTCCTGTGCTCTCTTGACGTGATCCCTCTACTCTACTGCTTAAAACCCCTCTCAGTGACTCCCACCTGAGTAAAACCTCCTTTCCTTGTCACTGCCGATTGTTCCGTCTGTGATTGGCCCTCCCCACCCTCCAATCCTCAGCTCTTGTTACCACAGTCTTGGTCTCTCTGTCTTTTTTGTTTCTCAAACAAACCAGCCTCGTCCTGCTGTGTTTTCTGCCTGGGAGTTGTATTTTCTGCCTGGAATGCTTCCTCCCGCCTTCACAAGGTTGGCTTTTCTGGTTCATTAAGTCATTGCTTTCACTTTCAAGGCCTCCTTAACAGGGAGAGCATTTTGACCACCTGATCTAAGTAGCCTCCATATCTGTCACCTTATCCTATTATAGCTTCCCCAGCACCGTGTGTATGTGTGTGTGTGTGTGTGTGTGTGTGTGTGTGTTCCTGTTTGTTGGCGGCTGTCTGCCTCCCCACAAGAGCAAAGTCTTTCCCTACTGTTAATACATCCTGAGGACTCAGTGCGCCCTTGCATGTTGGAAATGTTGAATGCAGCAGAATGCAGCAGAATCTGTGCTCACTTCTCACCGGTCCGGTCTCTTTGTCTTTAGCTCACGACCTGTGGTTGACCTGACCGTGTCTATGACCTTTACCCCCGCTGCACTGCCCATGGTTTTCAATGGCAAGATGGCTGTAGAACTGTGTTTCGAAGTTGGCTCCTCAAGTACAACCTCCAAGCCAGGTAATGGCTGCCTGGTGGGGTGCCTTGGTGTTGCAGTCATTCCTGATTGGCTTGTAGGTCCCTCTCCTGGAGTCTGGTCCCTGTGTCTTTAGTCTGTAAAATGAGTATGCCTTGCCCCCCTCCCCCTCCCCAGCCAGAAGCAGATAAGCTGAGATCATAGCCAGTAAGGGACTTGGCCCAGGCAATTTCCTGGATGTTTCCAGTTGTCCTGTGTTTGGTTTTCATTCCCCCTCCTCTTCTCCCTCTTCTTCCCTCCCCCTTCTCCCCTTCCTCCTCCTCTTCTCCCTTTTTCTCCATCCCTCCTTTCCCACCCCCTTCCACATTTTCCTAGTTTCTTAGTTAGGGTTGTTGTTGTTGTTGTTGTTTAGTTTTTCAAGACAGGCTTTCTCTGTAGCTTTGGAGCCTGTCCTGGAACTAGCTCTTGTAGACCAGGCGTCCTCGAACTTACAGAGATCTGCCTGCCTCTGCCTCTGGAGTGCTGAGATTAAAGGCATGCGCCACCACTGCCCGGCAGTTAGGGGTTCTTATGGCTGTGATAGAAATACCATGACCAAAAGCAACTTGGAGAAGAAAGGGAATCTTTCAGTTTACAGTTTGCAGTTCATCGTCCAAGGAAATTCAGAGCAGGAAGTTAAAGCAGAAACCTGGAAGCAGAAGCTGTGGAGGGAGGTTACTTACTGGCTTGCTCCTCATGGCTTGCTCCGCCTGCTTTCTTATAGCACCTAGGACCGCCAGCCCGGGGGGTATCACTGCTCACAGTGAGCTGGGCCCTTCCGCGTTAATCATCAATTGAGAAAACGCACCACAGGCTTGCCGAGTCAGTCTAATGGGGACATTTTCTCTACTAGGTTCCTTCTTCCAAAGTTGACATGAAGCTAGTCAACACACTTGCCTAAACTCTCTTTCCCTAAGGTTTGACTCCACTCAGGAATGTGCTGGGTGAAGGTCTAGGCTCTGGTCAGGTCTACCAGAAGTAATGGGGTGGGGTGGAAATCACCTTCAAAATGATGATGAATAGCTAGGTATTCATACCAGCTCTTAGGAGGCAGAGGTAGGGGGATCTCTGTAAATTCAAGGCAAGCTTGGTCTATATAGTAAGTTTCAGGTCAAGGGGTATATAATGACACCTTGTCTCAACAAAACAAAGCAAAGTCTGGGAGGCTGGCCCCAAGGAAGTGCCCACAGACCACACAGGGATTCTTCAGCAGGCTGGGGCTCTTTGTCTGGGCCTTGACCTTTCCAGCCTCATCAGAAGGTCTGGTCTTCAACCCCAGGCCTTGGAGCTATGTCACTCAACTTCACGGTGGACGTGGATGTGACCAAGCCAAGGAAGAGGCTGCAGTGTGCAGACATGAGCAATTGTCAGAGCCTCCTTAGGAAGTGGAGTGGGGAGTCCTCTCTGTGTGAGCACCTCTGGCTCATCCCTATAGAACAGGAGGTAAGTAGAGAATTTAGACAGCATCCCAGAAAAGATATGTGCCACGCAGGCCCCTTTTCATGCAGACAAATAAAGCGACCGAAACAACTACAACACATCAAGAACCATAAAGTAACCCTGGAAATATAAGCCTACCAGAAATCCACTGAGCTTTCTAGCGGCTGGACAAAGAGGGGAATGGTTTCGTTGTGTTGTCTCATCTTACCTGTCAGTAATAGTAGGCTGAAGGGCCCGAGTGGATCCACGTCAGGAAAACTGAAGGATTAAAAGGCAAAACTAGAGGGCTGGAGAGAAGGCTCAGTGGTTAAGAGCGCTGACTGCTCTTCCAGAGGATCCGGGTTTGACTCCCAGCACCCACATAGTGGCTTACAACCATCTGTTACTCCAGTTCTGGGGGCTCCAATGCCTTCTAATGACTTCCAAGGGCATGAGGAACTCACATGGTGCACAGACATACATCCAGGCAAATCACACACACACACACACACACACACACACACACACACACGGAATAAATAAATAAATATTTTTAAAAGGCAGAACTAGAAAGAAGAAGTTATTTAAAAATGTTATTTAGCTGGGAGGTGGTGATGCACTCCTTTAATCCCAGCACTCAGGAGGTAGAGCTAGAGGCAGAGGCAGATGGATCTCTGTGAGTTGGAGGCCAGCCTGGTCTACAAAACAAGTTCCACAATAGCCAAAGCTGTTACTCTGTCTCCCCCCCCCCCAATTATTTAAAAAGAAATCTTGGCAAAGATATTGAGAGGTATGGTTTTTAAAAAGTGGCCTTGTCAGAACACAGATTCTAACAGGTCTTTGAACTATATGGACCATTTGTTTTAGAAAACAAGCTTTGAATGCACCTTTAATTGTTACTTGGCTTAGGAAAGTTTCTAGAACATCTATAAAAATAAAGGCAAAGAGCCAGAGAGATGGCTCAGTGGTTAGGAGTTCACCTAGAGGACCTGAAATTGGTTCCCAGCACCAACCTGGGGGACTTGTGAATCCAGCGCCACAGGATCCAATGTCTCTGGCCCCTTTAGGCACCTGCACTCTTGTGCACATACCCCCACACAATAATTATGCATAATCAAAGTAATACGATAACTTTAGAAATAAAAGCCTAACTGTATTTTCGAGACAGGGTTTCTCTGTAGCTTTTTGGTTCCTGTCCTGGAACTAGCTCTTGTAGACCAGGCTGGCCTCGAACTCACAGAGATCCGCCTGACTCTGCCTCCCGAGTGCTGGGATTAAAGGCGTGTGCCACCACTGCCCAGCTAAAACTTATTTTATTTATTTGTCTGTTTATGTATTTCACAATGTATACATGAAGGCCAGAGCACAACCTGTGGGAGCCAGTCTCCCTTCTATCATGTGGGTGCTGGAAATTAATCTCAGGTCGTCAGGCTTGGCAGCAACATCTTTCCACACCAAACCTTCTCGCCAGCCCTCTATGCTCTTTCTCTGACAAGGGAGCTCCTGTAAGCAGAGCCTAGCAAATGGCCTCCCCTACCGCATCCTGTTTTCAGGCTCTACTCCTCAATATCCTTCCATGTTGGATGGAGATCTTTGTTGTCTCACATGTGACCACGACTCTTCCCTCCATGACTCCTGTTTGCCCGCCACACAAAGTCTAAGCCTTTGTGACTGGGGTGAGAACCTCAGAGATCCCCAAGACCTAAGGGTGGGGCAGACTGGGGAAACTTCCAAAGCTCTTGGTGGCTTACTTGAGGGCCTGGGTCTTTTGGAAGACTTCCTGGTCATTGCTGTCACTGTTCATTTCTTCTTGTCCTCTTCACATTCCCCTCTGACCTTGCCTTCCTCGGTCACCCACAGTTTTGTGAGGGGGACTGCTTTTCCAACATCACCATCGAGGTCAGCTACGAGTTCCAGGAAGCTGAAGGAAGGAAGGACCACCCCAACCCCATCCTGGACCACTACAAGGACCCCTCTGCCATCTTCCAGGTGACTCTTTCCACAGGAAGGACCCGACTTTCTTGGGGAACATCCCACATTGAATACTTGCTCCCCTCACTTCAAAGACGGCGAGAGTTGGGAGGGAGGCTCATCAGACTGTGCCAGTGGGGCCTGGGGACCCTTGAGATGCTTGCTGCTCATTGCTCACTGGTGGGTAGCAGGTCTCTGGCTGTTGCCCTGGGCTTGTTCCCACAGTGCGCTCCCTGCATGCTTAGTGACACACGTGGGCATGCTGTGTACTGGGGCTCTCTTTGCATGGCATCTGAGGATGGTGGTGGGTCCCTGGTGGGTGCTGCACTGGCGCTGTCCTGCCCTGAGATGCAGAGAGGAGGTTCTTGGATACGCTTGCTTGCTCAGGCTCTGCTAGAGCCTTCATGCTGAGGTGTCTGGCTCACCAAGCCCACATCTCCCTCTAGGTGCCCATCAGTGTAGCTTTCTCATGACTAAGGAAAAATAAAAGAGCTAGATTTTCTTTTTTTTTTTTTTATTATGTATACAATATTCTGTCTGCATGTATGCCTGAAGGCCAGAAGAGGGCACCAGACCTCATTACAGATGTTTGTGAGCCACCATGTGGTTGCTGGGAATTGAACTTAGGACCTTTGGAAGAGCAAGCAATGCTCTTAACCACTGAGCCATCTCTCCAGCCCAAGAGCTAGATTTTCTAATCCTCTCGTGCCTAAGGTGACTTAGCCCTTTCCCAGGCTGTGGCTCCTACAGTCCTCTGCCAATCTCCATTTACAGAGCAGAGAGGAATCATCAGGGATAAAGAAGTGAAAGAAAGAATATTAAAAAGTAGTAGTTGGGCCGGGCGATGGTGGCTCACGCCTTTAATCCCAGCACTCGGGAGGCAGAGGCAGGCAGATCTCTATGAGTTCGAGACCAGCCTGGTCTGCAGAGCTAGTTCCAGGACAGGCTCCAAAGCCACAGAGAAACCCTGTCTCGAAAAAAAAAAAAAGTAGTAGTTGGGGTGGGTGTGGTGGCACACTTCTTTAACCGCAGCATTCAGAGAGCAATGACTGAGGACAGATTGTGAGGTGGAAGCCGGTCGATTCCACATAGCAAGTTCCAAGCCACCCAGAGCAACATAGATGGACCCTGTCTAAAAGGAAAAAAATCCAAAGAATTCTCGATTGAGAATAAGTTGCAGATCTGATACTCTTCATCCCATGCTCAGTATATAGTTCCTAAAAACAGGGCTATTCTCTGCCACAGCACAACGGATGAAATCAGTTTAACACTGAAGGAGTACTGCTATCTACTGTACAAGATTATTCATAGTTTGTTTGATATTCTAGTAACTTGCCGTTTGGCAAAAGAAAACAAGTTCTTGGGGATGTAGCTTAGCTGGCAGGATGCTTGTGTAGGATACGTGGAGTCCTATGATCCATTCCTAGTACTCAATAAAACTAGGCCTCCTGCTGCCCCCTGACTGTAATCCCAGAATTTAAGAGACAGAGGCAGAAAAAGCAAAAGTTCAAGATCTTCCATGGCTGGACAGTGAGACCCTTTATCAATTGATCAATCAATAATAAATTAAAATAAATAAATCTAGGGTCTTTTATTGTCATTTATCTTAGTCACTTTAATTTATTTGTTATGTATACAATATTCTTTCTGCGTGTATGTCTGCAGGCCAGAAGAGGGCACCAGACCTCATTACAGATGGTTGTGAGCCACCATGTGGTTGCCGGGAATTGAACTCAGGACCTTTGGAAGAGCAGGCAATGCTCTTAACCTCTGAGCCATCTCTCTAGTCCCCTATCTTAGTCACTTTTAATCTAGAATTATTGACTTATGTCTTTCCTTGTCTCTATTTTTATGTTTATTTATCTATTATTTTGCTTTTTCGAGACAGGGTTTCTCCTGTGTAGCCCTGGCTGTCCTGGAACTCACTCTATAGACCAGGCCAGCCTCAAACTATCCACCTGCCTCTGCTTCCCAAGTGCTGATATTAAAGGCGTGTGCCACCACCACCTGGCAAAGATTTATGTATTTATGTGTTTAAATACAGGTGAGTGCTCTGTCTCCTTGCACACCAGAAGAGGGAATCAGATCCCATTACAGATGGTTGTGAGCCACCGTGTGGGTGCTGGGAATTGAATCCAGGACCTCTGGAAGAGTAGCTCAGGCTCTTAACTGTTGAGCCATCTCTCCAGACATCTTTCTTTGTATTTTGCAACTGAGTCTCATAGTTCAGGCTAGCCTTGAACTCCCTATATAGCCAAGGATGACCTTCTGCCTTCCAAGCTAGGACTACAGCTTTTGTTTTCGAGACATGGATTCTCTGTTTAGCGTTGGAGCCTGTCCTGGAACTCGCTCTGTAACCAGATTGGCCTTGAAGTCACAGAGATCCTCCGCCTCTGCCTCCCGAGTGCTGGGATTAAAGGCGTGCGCTGCCACTGCCTGGCCCCATGCCTCTTTGTAACTGAGTATTTTAGGGAGAAAATTTGAGATATATATTTCCTGCTTACTAGTGTAAGTCATTGTCAATTATTACTGTGATGGTTTGGGGAAGAGGTCTTAAAATATTTATTCCATCAATAAAAGGGATGAGGAAAGGGAAGGTGCCGTGGGTACACAGATGTTAGCAGAGATGAGTTGCAGTTGGGAGCTAAGATGGTTAACCCTGCCGTCTTTCATCAGGGTTAGATGGAGAACGTAGGTGCCCTGGCTGTGCAAGCCTGGTGGTCAGTGTTCAGTTTGCTGATCCCCCGCAGAGGGAGAGAATCGATGTCTGAAAGCTGCCTTCTGTCACCCACAGGGCACTGTGGCATGCACGTGCCTACACTCTCACACATGGGTTGTATACGACATGCAGTAAAGATAAATAAAATTTAAACGTAAAAAAACAGGACCCAAGTGTGGGCCCTTGGTTTCAAGCCGAGCACCAGAATAAACACAAATAAGACAGCACAGATTTGTTGATCCGGTTAGAGAGAGCGCCACACTGTGACTTGCAAATTGCACCTTTCTTTTCTGGCAAATGCATGGTCTCCTTTCAAGCTCTGGGCTCCCACTCCAAGTCCAGCCCATGATGCTCTCCCTGCAGAAAGCTGCTGCAGTGATCTCCAGCTGCTGGAGAGCTAGAGACAGCTCCTAGGAGGCAGAGGGGTTGGGGAGGGTGGGTGAGGGATGTGGGGGGCGGGTAGAGGGTTGGCTGTTTCCTTCACTGCAAAAAACTACACTTGGCTATGTTAGAACACTTGTTTTTTTTTTTCAACTCAAATTGAGATTTTTCAATCTTGAAGAGAGCTTCTGAACGAAATGTGTCTCTTTTTCTTTTTCTCTGTGTAGTCTTGCTGTGTAGCCCAGGCCTCAAACTCACCATGATGCCACAGTATCCCTAGTTCTAGGATGACAAGCAGATGGGACTCTGATTTAGTTGCAATGTGTGTGCAGAATTACAAGAGAAGTAGCTAACATGCCCAGGAGACTTACCCACAGCTAATCTACCCACAGTGGGGGAGGGTGTTGGCACGGATTCACCTATAGTATTTGGTCAGTTCCTGTTCCTACACTCATTTCGGCCTACACCCCAAAGGACTAAGGAAGCTTTGCTTCACAAAGGTTTGTCCTCTCAGATGTTAGAGGCAGAGGGATGCACACAATACAAATACGACAGCATGCCTATCATTCCACAAAGGTCACCCCACATTTGAGCTTGGCTAAAGGCCTGGATCACTGTGGGCCCGTTATTGTCTAGGAATGTCACACACATAGCTCTTTTGGCCATGTGGGCACAGTCCCAGCTGTCAGCCATCACTCTCTTCGAGCTATGCTTCTTCAAGCAGGAGAACATGATGGGCAGAAGTACCCCAAGGAGAAGGTGGGAGTCAGGGTCAATGGAAATGTAAGGTCCCAGGGCTAACTCTGCTTGTCTTTGTCTGGTGACAGCTACCCTATGAGAAGGACTGTAGGAACAAAGTTTTCTGCATTGCCGAGATCCAGCTGGCCACCACCATCTCTCAGTGAGTTGAATCTTGTTATCATCAGCATCGTTTCTGCAGGTGATGTCCTTCTAAGGATTCGCCTGGGCAAGCCTCTTATTCAGAGGCATGCATGCACACTCCTTTCCCCTTCCCCTCATGGCCCTCCCTCAACAGGATTTTGTACTTGGTATTTCAGCCATTCTGTGAGGGAGGAAGGGTAAAGATTCATCTTCCCATCTTATAGATCAGGAAATAGTTGAAGTTGATGCACTTGGTGAACCTGAACCCAGGTCTCTTGACCCCCTGAACAATGCTATGTTCACAGTGAGCCTCACTTCTAGAACTTCCTCTGCTTGGCCTCTTGGCCAGATTCCATGAATGAATTCATCGAGTAGGTCTGGAGTAGATTTGCTCTGTTCTAGGGGTTCTAGATGCTGGGAATCATCTCAGTCAAAGGTACAGACAAAAATCCTTGCCCTCCTGGTACTTAAAGGGAAAGTAATAGACAAGTAAACTCTGGGTAGATGGGATATGGGGCAAAGGTAAGTGCAGGGAAGGGGTGAGGTTTTAAGTAGGGTGGTCAGGGAGGGAGACAGGAGGAGGTGGGTACCGTCCATGTGGTGTCTGACGGTAGAGCAAATACCCCGATGGAAGCAGCCCTGACAGGCAAAGGCTGGAGCATGGGCTCCATGTGAATGAGAAGTGTGAGTCGGAGGGGGAGTAACGTGGAGAGAAGTGGAGGAAAGTCTACGAGGACTGCATGGGCCCGTAGAAGGGCTCACAAGAGTCTACCTCTTGCTAGAGCAGTGGTTCTCAACCTTCCTAATGCTGCAATCCTTTAATACAGTTCCTCAAGTTGGGGTGCCCCCGGCCACACAATTACTTTCATTGCTACTTTACAACTGTAATTTTGCTACTGTTAGGAATCGCAATGTAAATATCTGTTTTTTTCTGGTGGTCTTAGGTGACCTCTGTGAAAAGGTTGCTTGACTCTCAAAGGGGTTGTAGCCCACAGGCTGAGAACCATTGTGCTAGACAAATGACAGACTGTAGGAAGTAGGGAGATAGTAATTACTACTCTGACAACCAAGGTGCAGGTAAGAGGGTGATGGCTCTGGCTGGCTGGAGGTAGACAGTGGTTGTCTTTTGAAGCTAGAGTGGAGGGAGGGAGCAAGGAGAGGGCCCAGTCCAGGCATCTATAATTGCATAATCCAATACATTCACCGTTAGTTTAATTCTAAGGTCACTACATTTAAATTAATTTTTTAAGAAAAAAAGTACGGCTGGAGAGATAGCTCAGAGGTTAAGAACATTGACTGTTCTTCCACAGGTCCTGAGTTCAATTCCAGCAACTACATGGTGGCTCACAACCATCTGTAATGAGATTTAATGCCCTCTTCTGGCCTGCAGGCATATATGCAGACAGAACACTATGTATAATAAATAAATCTTTTTTTTAAGGACACTTAAAAAAAAGAAAAAATGTAATTACAAGGATAGAGGGATGGTCTAGTGGTTAAGAACCCTGACTGTTCTTTCCAGAGGACCCAGACTTAATTCCTAGCAACTACATGGCTCACAACAGTCTGTAACTCCAGTTCTGGGAGCCTTCTTCTGGCCTCCTAGGGCACTGCATGTATGTGGTGCACAGACTCCCTGCAGGCAAACTCACCCCTATACATAAGCTAGTTCCAGGACAGGCTCCAAAGCCACAGAAAAACCCTGTCTCGAAAAACCAAAAAAATAAAAATAAATAAATAAA
>NW_026068017.1:506383-613257 GCF_014885135.2 Alexandromys fortis | reverse complement strand
CATTGACAAGCACTGTAGCTCCTATCTGTAATCTCAGCCAGCACTGGTTGGTTGAGGCAGGAGGATTGCAAGGCCAGCTGGGATACATAGTGACAGACCAACCAGCCTAAGGCAACAGAATGAAACTGGCTAAAATGGGCTAGGGATACAGCTCAGTGATAAAGGCTTCTCGTCTTTTGGCTTCAGTCTTTTTTCTTCTGCAAGATGCAAAGTAACTATACTACTTTCTAGAGTAATTCTGAGGATCAGTTGAGTTTATGGGTCATGGAGTTTGCTACATGGTAACCACTAAGTAAGTGGTTATAATCTTGCAAATTGCTTAGTGATGAAGCTGTAAAGGCTGTGGTGCAGCCAGGGGGTCAGCTCTGTTAAAAGGAAGAAAATCTGGTCTTTTTTGCAGTTCACCTTGGAGGATAGTTAAGAATGTGCTTTTCTGTAGTGCGGGAAGTGTTCTAGGTTAAATGTACTGCTGATGTGCGATCTCTCTCTCTCTCTCTCTCCTCTCTCCTCTCTCTCCTCTCTCTCCACCCTTTGCAGGCAGGAACTGGTGGTGGGTGTCACAAAGGAGCTGACCATGAACATCAACCTGACTAACTCCGGGGAAGACTCCTTCATGACAAACATGGCTCTGAATTATCCCAAAAACTTACAGTTTAAGAGAATACAAAAGGTACCTGTGACACAGAGGCTTGGGAAGCATGCTGCCATGCCTTTTCCTTGTTGCTCACCTGCTTCCCTGCCATTGCCACCAGCCTCCTTCTACTCCTTCTACTCTAGTATAAGAATTGCAATTAGACGAATCCTCTCCAAATCTGGGCCCTAAAAACCTTTAGTGGTACCACATGATCACCCCCTCCTTGTGTATAGTCTTTTTTTTTAAGATTTATTATGTATACAATGTTTTGTCTGCGTGTTTGCCTGCAGACCAGAAGAGGGCATCAGATCTGTAAGATGGTTGTTAGCCACCATGTGGTTGCTGGGAATTGAACTCAGGACCTCTGGAAGAACAGCCAGTGCTCTTAACCTCTGAGCCATCTCTCCAGCCCGTGTATAGTCTTCTTTAATCAGGACTGTGAAAGATAAATTCTAATGCCTAAGGAATCGAGGAAGTGAAACATTCTACCCAACTATTCACCAGACACAAGACCAGCTGCAAAGATGGGCTTGCAAGCATGTGACTGCCAAGTGTCATGACACTGAAATGTTCTGTTCTCTTAATTCAAAGATGGTCAGGAACTGCTGTTTGAAGTTCTTTTGGGAACTAGGAAACCACCCCGCTCTTGTCTGGAAATCTAGATGAGGAGCCTTAGCTAGAAGGCCACATAGCAGTGTTTGAGCCTCCATCTCAGTGTGACACCCACACTGGTCCACAGCCCAGTTCCAATGTCTTCCTCTCAGTGAGGACTTTATACAATCCTGTCTATTGGAACTGGTCCCCACTGCTACTGTGCCTCACTCACAGAACACCACCCTTAGGCTTTGGATTTAAATTCGACCCTCAGTTGTGAGCAGGCCAGGGACCAAGTCTGACAAGTAGACAAATCAGCAAATGGTTGTTGTATTTGTGTGAAGAAACCGCTCCATTTCCTGGAGAGATGGCTCAGTTAGAAGCACCAGCTGCTCTTCCAGAGGACCTGGGTTTGAGTCTCAGAAGCTACATGACAGCTCACTCTTAAGGTTTTTCTTGCTGACAAACTTCTCTGCAGATACAATAAACCAATCAGACCAAATCAAACTGAATTAAAAGAAACCCAGGTTTAGTGGATGCCAGCACTCGTGGGTGGGCCGGGAAAAACGCGGAGGGGGAAAGGAGAACTGGAAGATCCACAAATTCATGGGGGGGGGGAGGGGAGAGCAGTTTAAATAGCCTGTGGGAGTGGTCTTGACCCTCTCTGGGGAGGGGTCACCGTTTGGAGGACTTTCTCAGAGGTGGGGTCTGGACTGAGGCAACTCCCAGGGGAGGGGCTTGAAATGGAGCTTTCCACCCAACATTCCATCCTGGATGCCAGGAGCTGGGGTGAAGCCCCCAGCCAAACATTCAATCTGATGCCCTCTTCTGACCTCTGAGGGTACCAGGCACGCACATTCTTGCAAAACATACATGCAGGTAAAACATACCTACCCATAAAATAAATAAAAATTAAAACCAAAACCAAGACATCTTCTGTTTTAACAGCCGCTCTCTCCAGACATTCAGTGTGATGAACCCAAGCCAGTTGCTTCAGTCCTGGTCGTGAACTGCAAGATTGGTCACCCCATACTCAAGCGCTCATCTGTGAGTCTGTTGTGATTAGGTGGCTCTTCTCACTACCCTTGAGCTCCCAACCGCAGCTGCATCTTCCAGCTGTGGTCACCATGCTTCCCTTTGCTGCGTTCACAACTGCTAAGCCTGCCCTGAAATGGAGACCGGTGGGGGTATAGGAAATGGTTTTCTGAAGCATAGCATGGCCAGTGTTGGCTTCTCCGAGGAAAGCAGAGAGAAGCGGGAGTAGTGTGGAAGGAACAGACAACCAAATTATCTTTGGACTGTGCAGAAACTCGGCTGTAGTTTCCTTTACTTGAAGGAGAGTAACACCATCTGTTTGGCTCATTCGGCATTTGCAGAGTGAGCTTGTATGAAACAGTGGCTGTGCTACAAAACCAAGAGAAACCCACGGGGAATGTAAACTGGGTCTCCCGGTGCTGCTTTCGTCACTGTTCGGGTGCTGTGATGAGACCACGTGACCAAGGCAACTCTTAGAAAAGGAAGCATTGAATTTGGCGCTTACAGCTTCAGAAGCTTAGTACCTTTTCATCATGGTGGCAGGAAGGCAGGGTGCTGGAGAAGTAGCCAAGAGCTACATCCTGATCCTGGGCAGACTGGCCTGGTTTGCGTTTGAAAACTCAAAGCTCCCCCTACCTCCCTAAAGACATATTTCCTCCAACAAAAACATACCTTCTAATCCTTCCCATCCTGTCAGATTTCCACTTCCTGGCAGTCAAGTATTTGAGCCTATGGGGGCCATTCTTATTCAAATCACCACAGCCAGTTTGAAAGTGACTAGTTCCCCCATTTACTTAGGTCTTATTTCCTCCTTTAAAACAGGCAAATGTCTCAGTGATTTGGCAGCTAGAGGAGAGTATCTTTCCAAACAGGACAGCAGATATCACTGTGACCATCTCTAAGTAAGTAGTGGCTGTGTTAGCAGACTTAGTATCTGGCCTTGGGGGGAAAATGTTGTCGTGTTCAAGAGTGCTCTGGTTCTCTCTGGTTCTCTCACTGTTCTGGGAGAAATGGGGTATCTCACAGAACCCGAAGAAGTTTCCTCTCATCAAAGATACTTAAGATGTTCGAATTCACACAAAGGAACACTAAGGTATATTCTGGTGGGCTGGGCTTTGAACCTGAGTCCTAGTTCTGGCCTTCTCAACTCTGGCAGAACTCTGCAAGCCTCCGTGTTCTAGGGCAGAACAGGGTACGGTGCTGGGAGCGATCAAACAAGGGCGATTCTACTCCTGAAGCAATGTCTGAAGATTTTTGTTTTGTTTTTGCAAGACAGGATTTCTCTGTAGCCCTGGCTGTTCTGGTACTTGCTCTGTAGACCAGGCTAGCCTTGAACTCAAGAGATCTGCCTGTTTCTGCCTCTGCTTCCTGAGTGCTGGGAGAACAGGTGTGTGCCACCATGCTCAGCATTCTAGAACTAATTTTGATTGCCATGAGTTAGGAGGTGATACTGGCTTCCTTTGACAGATGTTAGTAACTATTATTCAGTGTGGAGGACAAGTCCGTAACAGGTCATCCTTTGGCTCAAAATGTCAAGGATGGAAGCTGAGAAATCCTTCTAAAACCAAATTTCCCTCAGTGTGAAATCCAAGAGATTCATCTTGGACATGTTTGTTAGGAAGTCAAGGTAACAAAGCAGTTGTATGGTCAATTGACATTTTTATTCCCAGTTCCGATGAGAAGTCTTTGGCCAGAGAGACCCACAGCCTTCAATTCAGGCATGCCTTCATTGCAGTTCTTTCCAGGTAAGTACTCGCAAGGGATCTGTGTGATGGTCGTGCAATGAGGGCAGCATTGGAGATTCTCTCATGTGGACAGAAGTGCCCAGTAGGGTGGATGTGGGCCTTGTCCTTCTCTGAGAGGAGGCTGCTTAGTGCCCAGCCTCTCTAGGATACTGTCAGGTTCAAAGGGTAGCCTCCTACACACAAAAAGGGCAGCTCACTGACTTGTCCAAAATTGAGTCCCAGCTCAACCTGGACTATAGGATTTCTGGTGGTTAGATAAAAGCTCGCATTCCTCAGGACTTGTTAAACTGGTTCCACTCTGTCAGGAGTCATTTCCCTTACCACTGGCAAAAGGGATAGCTGGCTCTCCGATTAAAACCACCTGTGGTGCCTATCACCACTCTGAAGGCCATGCTAGAGACAGCCTTGGCAGCTTGGAATAAACTTTTACTTTTCTACCCATGGACCCGCAGTTTGGGGTTCTTTACTCCACCACTCGCATGTGTCATGTTGGGTTTTTAAAACACCAAAATGGTTGTCAAAAGCACAGTGCCAACTGGTCCTGCTACAAAAGGAAACTGTTGTGATGCTATGGAAAAGGAGGGACTGTGGGGCTGGAGAAGGGCTGGGGAGATGGCTCGGTGAGAAAAGTTCTCCCTGTGTAAGCATCAGGACCCGACTTCAGGTTCTTGGCACCCATGTAAAAGTCAGGTGTGTAAGTCAGTGCTGGGGTGGGTGGGGTACGAGCGGCATCCTTCCAGCTCACCAGCCAGCCAGTCTAGCTGAAATAGCAAGCTCCCAGGTTCAGTGAGATACTGTCAAGAACTGATAGTGTAGGGGACTTGCTGTTGACCTGGCCTGCAATGTGCACCCACAGCAAGTGCACTGCCACACGTGAACACATAAGTTAGAGAAAAGAAAGGAGGCTACTCAGCAGAGTCCAACTGTATAGCTTGCAAATATTCTTTTGTCCCAACTGCCTTACAAAGCACTTAACATTTGACCTTCAGCCTAGAGTCCTCTTAAGGACCTGGTGCTACCTGTCCTAGCTTTTCCAGTTGGAACCAGGAAGGAGTTTAAGTTCTCATGCATGTCCTCTCATTGCAGACCGTCAGTGATGTACATGGACACAAGCCAGAGCTCTTCTGACCACAAAGAATTACTCTTTAACGTAAGTACATAGTGCTTACTGTCCACCTAAGGCTGGTAAAGTCACTGAGCATTGACTTGTTGCTCATTTTATTTGGCAGATAAATGGGGAAAATCTCTTTGGAGCTGTATTCCAGTTGCAAATTTGTGTCCCCATCAAATTACAAGGTTTCCAGATTGTAAGAGTGAAGAATCTAACAAAGACTCAGGTATTTAAATGGGAAATGGGATTCTTTTTTTCTCCCCAAGACAACAGGGTTTCTCTGTGTAGTCTTAGCTGTCCTGGAACTCGCTCTGTACACCAGGCTGGCTTCGAACTCACTGAGATCTGCCTGCCTCTGCCTCCTAGGTGTCTCACCACTGCCCAGCTTTTTTGCTTTTCTGGTTTTTCAAGGATTCTTTATCATGATCCATCTCTTTCCAGAGACTACAGATTCTCAAAGGTATGAAAACTAGAGCTTTAACTAGGCCTGGCAGCACAGGCTTATAATCGTAGCTATCTGTGAGAATGAGGCAAGGAATCATAAATTTAAGCCAGCTTGGCTATGGTTTAAGTTCAAGACTACTCTGAGCAACTTAGTGAGATCTTGTCATAAAGAGTGCTGAGGATGCCGCTGAGTGCAAGGCTGCTTGCTATCCTGCACAAGGGCCTAGATTCAAACATTAGGACTACAGAAACAAAACAGGGGCTGGGGGAATAACTCAGTAAAGCATTTGCCTAATAAGCACGAGATTTGATTCTCACAATCCATGTAAAAATGCTGGTGGTGGTGGTATGTGCTTGTAATCTCACTGCAAGGAAAGTGAAGGATCCCTGAGACTCACTAGCCCAGAAATCTAGCTGAATCGGTGAACTCCAGGCCCATGAACGATTGTCACAAAGGTGGCTGGCATTCCTGAGGATGGTACCTGAAGCTGTCCTCTTATTTCTACTTGTCCCTCAACCCTACTTGCCTCTCAACCTGTACCTGCACACAAACCAATATGCATTTAAAACTTTAAAAACAAAACCCAAACAAACCAACATGAACTTTAGGAGTAAAAGATAAGACTACTGAATTATGAGGAAGTATAGGAGTAAGTAGGAGGAAAATGAATTATTAGATCTTAAAGCCATCTATTTCCCTTTGATGAAAATAAGCAAAAATCCAAACATCAGTACCATAGAGGCATTTATTTCCCTTTTGAGAATCTATAAATTGTGCTTCTGTTTCTGTGTGATTGGAGAACGAATCTGACAAACATTCCCCACACTTCCCCTATGCTGGTGTACACCGTCTCCGTTTTGACCCTCTAGTTTCTTTTTTTGCTCTGTTCTGCAACATCCTTTTTGCATTCAGTAAATAATTCATCTGAGGTCTGGTTCCTGCACCAGCCTTGACAACAGCATCAGGAGCAGGAAGGACCACAGCTGAGGGCTGGGCTTTTCTGATTTGTTTTCGCTCATCCTACATAGGGTGTCAGGTTTGCTGACTCTGCTGACAGAAAGAGGACGTATAAGATGTATACACTTGTCCTCTATGTAGTTTATTTTTAAGAACACTTGTTAAAAGCAAGTTTAATCATGTCGCTAAACATTTTGGTTACCTTTAAAAACAAGATTCTCTTTTAAAAAGCTGACAGGGAACTCATAAAGATGGGCTGTTACCTCCATTCTGCTCCAGTGGTGGCAGAGATTAAAAACAGTTCCAGAGGCGCTGGAGGTGGACTCAGTGTGAGCACTAAGTACCGGCTTACTGGAACAGACTGTGTTGGCAGAGCAGGTCAGTGGCAGAGCTGAAACTCAGGACAGTTCTGTAGAAATGCTGCAGTTTTTTCTTAACTTGCTTCATGGCCGTGGTCTGACGTTTAGTCTTAAAGCGCATATGATTCAGAATCTTGTCTGTGAGGTAATGTAGCCACAGCACATTATTGTAAGGGTGATACTCACCCCAGCAGTTTCTGTTCTCCTTCCTCATGAGCCTGTAGATCTCAAACTGGTAGTCACCCTCACCTGTAAAGAGGTCCTCTTCGGAGGAGATATCACAGAAAACCACAATGCCATCCCGCTCCAGGCGGGACAGGGTTTAGTCAATGATGTTAACTTGTAGCCCATGGGTAGGGATGGTGCTTGTCTTGCCATTGAGGGTGTAGCGGAGCTCCCTGAGGTTGGTTTTCTTTAGCAGCACATTCCCCCAGTGTAAGTCCCGGTGCTCAAAGTGCAGCGATGCCTCTGCCACTGCGAGGGAGGCGGTGACCTGGTGTAGAATGCTCTTCGCAGTCCACAGGGAGGACAGCTTTGTTTGCATTTGCTCCAAGTCAACCCCACCAAACTCAAATTCCAGTATAATAAAGAGCTGGTCTTCCTGGAAAAAGTCAGGCCGGTCATTTGCAGATTTTTTCGTTGAGTTATAGTTGTCCCAGGCTTTGAGCAGCAAAGGAGGGTAAGGCCCTTGGACACAGTGTACGGAGTTCAGCCCAATAAAGCCTTCTGTGCGGTTGTACACCTCATCGGACAAGAGGCTCAGCTCTTTGGAGATGATGATCTCGGGTAGGATCTCCTCAAAGGTTTTTTGGTGGGACCCATTGACTAAATCTGGTCCTTCGATAGCAATGACTTTTAGGGCGACAGGCGTTTGATCAGTAATGATTTGAAACACTTCCCCGAACACTCCTTCCCCAATCTTCTGACAGCGCTCCAGTTTTTCAGTGGAAAGGCAGTCATTAAAGGGGATAGGCCCTTCCTGATTACATTCCCCATAAACCTTTTCAGCGTAAGATGACTTTTTGTCTGTGACCTGCAGGGTCTTTAAGGGGCTTAGCAAATACATAGACGAGGAGTGGCAGGAGGAAACGGTTCTGTTCATGGTAAGAGGGGCTGAGCATTCAGACAGGAAGGACCTAGAGGGAGAACAGGCAAGACCGCTGCTGCATACCTCTGACACATTAGCTACGATTTTCTTCTTGTGGAAGCTGAAGGAGGCTCTGGTTTTGGTCCAAAAACAGGTCTCACTGATGTTATTCAAGCCCAGGGGAGGGACTGAATCTTTCCTTCTCTGCTTAGATTCGTAAAGAGCCGAGGTTCCCATCGCTTCTTGCTGTTTCCTCTTCTGGAGCGATTCAGTTCTCTTAGGCCTGCAGATTTGCCCTGGTACACAAAGGTCTTTGCAATTACTGGCCTTTCCACAATCCATCTGGTCGGCTCCTTGAGACATCACCTTTTGACTTGTGGCCCTGGTCTCTCTTGCCAGACCCCAGCCCTTTAGCCTGTTTCCCACCTGCTGTGTCTCACGGCACGACTCCTCCGCATTATTTCCATCTGTTCCAAACTCGTTATCTTCTGTGGTCCCCGAGCCCACAAGGCTTAAGAGAGCTGACCCGAAGCTGGCTTCGGCTTGGTGGGCCATCGTGTTGAACCCGCCTCCATCTGTTGCTGCTTCCAGGGGGCAGGGCAGCGATGCCTCCTCCAGGGAGGCTTCCGGCAAGAGGAAGCCATTGGGGACTGCAGAGGCTGCATCCGGAGAGTCGGGGGCTCCGGGGGAGGCCGGAGAGCTGAACAGGGAGGCGCTGGTGCCCAGGTCGTTGCTGCCCTTGGACTGGCTGCACACGCTGAGGTCCGGGCTGAGACAGCCCAAGTTGCAGTTAGGGAAGAGTGGCGGTCGCAGAAGGCCGCGCGGGGTGCTGTACTTCTGCGGGGGCCGAGGTCGCAGCCTCTGGGTGGCTGTCAAGCTCTTCTGGTCCCGGGAGATGCGTCTCGGAGGACGCCGGCGCCGCGGCCTCACGGGGCTGCCAGGGAAATCGGGGTCGTCAGGGTCGTCGGAAGTGGCAGACGACTGGTCATTGCCGCTGAAGCTGCTGCTGCTGAAGGCGCGCTTCGGATCCGGCGGCTGGAACCATGGCACGGCCTGCCGGCTAGGCTGCCGTTGCGACCTCCGGACGCCCCTCGCCGCGTACGTTCGGAAGAAACGGGTCCCGGGTGCCGGGAGAGACGCTGCCATGGCGGGTGCCCGCCCGAAAGTTCAAACTGAAACACCGCGAGACTCCGCGTGCGCGCCCGCCGGGTCCTAGCGCCGGCTCTCAGCTGCGCAGCTCGCCGGACTTCCCGAAGCCGCCAGGGGGCAGATGCCTAGCGCGACCTAGAGCGCTCAGGGCGGCTCAGGCAGGGATCTCGTTTCAGGCCCACACTGAGTGCACGCAGAGTCGAGAGAGCGCGTGTGGAAGCGATCCTGTTCAGGTGAGTGAGGTCTCCTCGAGAGCCCGAGAGAGGGATGTGGAGAGCCCCTTAACAGGGTGACCGCAGAGGTCAGGTCGCAGCTTCTGCAAAGTTCTTTCTGTGACTCTCAGCCTCACTGGTCTTGCTTGCCAGGGTGACTGACTCTGCTTGGGCGAAGGGGTTTGCTCAAACTGCTCACAATGTCTGCTCTGGGACCTTAGATGCTCTATCCTAGATATCCCGAGAAGGGAGTAAGCAAACTCACTTTTTTGCTTTTGCAGCATGTAGAAGAGTGGCATTCCGTGATCTGTGCTATCACATCGAATAAAGAAAATGTCACTGTGGCTGCGGAGATCTCCCTGGGCCACACTAAGCAGGTACCACTAAAATTATGCAGATTGGGTCATCCAGCTCTAGGGCCTCGCCTCTAGAAGGAATAATAGCATCTGGAATATGTCATCCAGAGTAGATCGCTTGTTTGACCTTCTGTCCCAACCTCCTCTTAGCAAGTACGTAGTAGGTATCTTAATCCTTTTCCACATAGACGTGTAGGAATTACCCATGACTTTAGCCGGGCGGTGGTGGCGCACGCCTTTAATCCCAGCACTCGGGAGGCAGAGGCAGGCAGATCTCTGTGAGTTCGAGACCAGCCTGGTCTACAAGAGCTAGTTCCAGGACAGGCTCCAAAACCACAGAGAAATCCTGTCTCGAAAAACCAAAAAAAAAAAAAAAAAAAAAAAAAAAAAAAAAAAAAAAAAAAAGGCAAGAAAGGAATTACCCATGAGTCCTCTTTGCTACTTCCCCGTGTGTATCCTAGCAACAAACCCTGCCATCCCACCTTCTCTGTCTCTACTCATGTGGTTGTCATTCAAGTCATCTTCTTTGTGGGGCCTGTTGCATAAACCTTTGGCACGGTCTCTTTGTCTTGGCTTTCCCCCTAACCTATACAAAATAATTCTTAAAGAGCTGAAGAGACGTATCAGAGCGTGTACCGATCTAGAAGATGTGGTTCGGTTCCTGGCCCCAAGTTGGGCAGCTCACAACCACCTATAACTCCAGCTGTCGGGGGATCTGATGCCCTCTCCTAGTCTCCATTGACACCCACACTCACCTGCACACGTGCACATATATGCACATGATTTTAAAAAATGAAATAATTCTTCAGCTAGCATTAGACTGTGCTATCTTCCTTTAAAAACAAAAATCAAGCCAGGCGGTGGTAGTGTACGCCTTTAATCTCGGCACTCAGGAGGCAGAAGCAGGCGGATCTCTGTGAATTCCAGGCCAGCCTAGTCTACAAGAGCTAGTTCCAGGACAGGCTCCAAAGCTACAGAGAAACTCTGTCTTGAAACACACACACACACACACACACACACACACACACAAAACACAAAAAAATCAGAAACTCCTAACAAACAGAAGCAGTGGACTTTGGAGTTGGATACACTTAGGTTAAAATCCATTCTGCTTTCATGACAAGCAAAGAATCTGCTCTCTCTGTCTGTCCTTTCTCACTTATCTCTCCCTTATGCCCAGATAGTCTGTTATTTCTGTTTTTTAGCTTGTTAATATCATTGTGGCCATTGGGACTTTGCACTTGTTAATTTGTTTAACACTGCTCAAATTTTATTTTCCTAGAAAGGCCTTATGATAAAGTGGGAACAGTCAAGTTTAACTTTGTTCAGTGTTTCAGATAAGAGCAATGTGATTGCAACTGAGGTGGACGTGGGAACGGAGGACAAGGGACACATGGATGACCGACTGTTTTAGATGACCTGTCCAAAGCTGATGTTGGGAGGGGGTTGTGGCACGATGTCAAGCGTTGGGGAAAATGACTACAGGCTTGTGACTTGGATAGCTGTGTGATGGCTGCGACCTTTACAGAGGCTAACAGAATACTGGAGAGGGAATATATTTGAAGGGAAAGATGGTTGAAACTCTCCTGAAACAATGAGTTCATATCTAAAATGTTTTTGTGTGTGTGTGTGTGTGTGTGTGTGTTCCTCCACACCCTACCTTTCTCCAATTTATAGTTACTAAAAGATGTAACCGAACTGCAGATCCTTGGTGAAATAGCTTTCAACAAATCTCTCTATGAGGGGCTGAATGCAGAGAACCACAGAACGAAGGTAACGCCTGCTGTTTTCTGATTAGTCTTCTGGGGAAACTGCTGTCATTTCTGACCTTGGCTACGCTTGCCATCTGCCCTTGTGACCTTGAGCTTCTGCCTCCGTTTTTTTCTTCTGTGAAACAGGAATCAACAACAGTGTGTATTTAAAAAATTGATTTTGAAAATAATTTAGGAAAAAGCTAAAACATTTCCTACATGAGAAACTTTTGTGTACATAACAATGTCTTCCTAGTATGCAACATTCGTGTCTGTCACAGTGTTGAACAGGAGCTCACAGTGTCTGTTACAGTGTTGAGCAGGAGCTCACAGTGTCTGTTACAGTGTTGAGCAGGAGCTCAGTGTCTGTCACAGTGTTGAGCAGGAGCTCACAGTGTCTGTTACAGTGTTGAGCAGGAGGCAAGCAGGTTGAGTGTGAGGCCAGCCTGGTCTACAGAGTGAGTGCTGTAGAGACTCCACAGAGAAACCCTGTCTCAACAAACACACAAACAAACAAACAGTAATATCATTGGAATCTATCCCTAACTGAAAATAATGTTTCCTTCAGCTGTCAGTGTGGGTTCAATCTCCTCCCAGTGATCAACAAAGGAGGCAGTCTGTCCTTACTGGCTTTGACCACGGTGACTCCATAATGGCAGTTGACAGGATGGCCACTGGACTGCCCACAAGCAGGGGGGCATCCTATGTCCTGCTTCTCCCTTATCCCCTGCTGTGGTAGTGATGGGCTGCTCTGGGGAGAACCTGTGTATTTCAAAGGGAGCAAAGGAAAAAGGCTTTGAGAAGTAGGGGTGCTGTTTTGCTCCAGTCAGACCTATTGTGCCCCTGGCGTCTTGGGGCCTCCTTCATTCCTCGGCTCAGGCTCCAGAGTCCCGTCTCCCCTTATCTTCCACTCTTCTGTTAAGATCACAGCTCTGTTCCTGTCCCCACTCTGGCTCTGGTGCTTCCCTTCCTACTCTCAAGGTCAGAACTTGTCAAGTTCAGTTTACTTGTAGCTAAGTGTGGCTCAGCAGGTCTGGGCCCATCCTTAGCTGGGAGAGGCCTCAAGGGTGAGTTGGGTAACTCCCTACCCTGTATGGAAATCCCAACAAAGCATGCCTGACCTTGGTGGCTATGCACTGGCCTGAAGGGAACTCAGTGTCTTCCAACAGAGAGTCATGATGACCCCTGGCTTTAACTGTGTCCTGGCAGCATGCACTGGCCACTACCCAGAAGGGCAGGCTCCTGTCAGGAAGCGGATCCGTAGAGCCTTTCAGCTTATCAGGGTGAGAGAAGACTCCTGAGCTGAAGAGATGCTTAGGAAAACACCTGATGGGGATGATTCCTAACAAAAGAGCCCTGCGGCGCCATGGATGGGCCTACTTTTGCTCTTATGGTGTCCCTGAGGGCTGCACTAGGCCTGATGAAGAACAGGGTAACCCCTGCCAGACCTTTCTTGTAGGAAAATGTATTACAGAGACTTTAGGCATGTGTGCGAGGTTTAAGAACGTCTGTCAGATCTGAGTTAAAGAGGACTCGGAGCTCTTTAAACAAGTCACCACTTGGAGACTATGACCATAGGGATCAAGGACGCAGAGGGACACAGCTGCTGTGAGAGAGTTCTCAGACTGGCAGCCCACCTTTAGGACAAGGTCACATCCCCCGATGACCTAGCTCATCCAGACCGGAGACCAGAATAGTTTCTTGTAAAGCGCTGTGATCAGAAGATGGTTTGAGGTGATGGAAAATGCTGCGTCAGGGGACGCTCAGCTTTTTGCCGTCCCATCAGTCTTGATCAATATGCAGGTTGTTACCAGGTCCTTACCTCTTGGTCCTTAAAATAACATGGGCTCTCTTCTGCCCTTGTAAGTTACTGACTTATCGGACTTCTCTTTATCCAGATCACTGTCATCCTCCTGAAAGCCGAGGAGCTCCACTCTTTGCCCCTCATCATTGGCAGCAGTATTGGAGGCCTCCTGCTCCTGGTTGTGATTATAGCCATTCTGTTCGAGGTCAGTCCACTCCTGCTGTTTGTAAGAAGGAGAAGGCATGCCACTCTGGTACTGGTTTCAGTACATTTGAGGACAGCTAAGCTCAGACCTAGTGCACCTACCCTGGCCTTGTGGGCTCTTTTCTTTGTTCTTAAAGCTATGTGTCCTGTTTGGACAGATGAGCCTGACGGTGACTCTCTGAAAAAACAAAAGTTTTGAACAAAAAACAAAAAAATTGAAGTATTTGAGCACAGAGAGATGTTCCTAAGACAGAGCTGATTGTCACCTGTTTTTTAAAGTCCTTTATCTTTCCCTGCCCCAGAGTCCAAACTTTCTTAGTGTTGTTTGAGGCCTTCTACATCCTGGCCTCTGCCTCTCACACCTGTAAGTCTTGCTTCTTTTCCCCAGACCAGTTGACCCATTCCCTAAATAGGTTCACGCCTCTCTGTTGGGGTGCTTGCAAGTGCCCGTGCTAGAAGCACCAGTCCCCCCCCCCCCTTCACACAGCTCCTCAGAAGGCTTAACCAGGCTCCTGGAAGCTCTGTGCTGGCTTCCAGTCATCAAGCCTCAGTGTCATCCCCCTCCCCCTTCCTAGATCCTGAGCTCCTGTAGGAGACTGTGTACGATATTTGTGATATTTGTCTTTAGCATTGTGGGCTGTCTTCAGCATGCTCCCCGAAAGAGGATTAGATCCATCTGGCATGACTGATTAAGTTAGTTAAGTTAAAGGTGTTTAAGTGTTGTGGTAGGTCAGAGGGCCCTGGGAGGTCAGCTCTCCTTGCGGTGTGAGCACCACGCAGGCAGCACTGAGGGAAAGTACAGGGAGGGCCCAGAAAGCCTGGAGGACGGCAGAGGGAGGAAAGAGAAGCCAGGAGTCTGGAGCTGTTTAGCGACAGTCTGAAGACTGTTTCTAAAGCAGGTGGCCACCTCAGGTCCGTCATGAGGCTTCCCTCCTTGTTGTTTCAGTGTGGCTTTTTCAAGAGGAAATATCAGCAGCTGAACTTGGAGAGTATACGGAGGGCCCAGCTGGAGGCCGACAGTCTGTTGGAGGAAGAGTAGAGCCTGGACTGGACGCCCAGGGTCTGCTACATACTCTCCTTAGGACGACCTAGGAACATTGAACAAACCATAGAGTGTTGTTCACAGCCACACATTGTCCCCATAGTGTTTGTGCATTGTGCAAAAGGGAAGCTTGGACACGTTTATCTCTTAAGTAAATTTACTTTTACAGCAGTGCCTCTAGTGTGTATGTATTTTCCAGAATTTGCCATGTGTTTCGATGACTGATAGGCCAAAGTTTTATTCCTATTTAAACATATTATTATATTCTTTTGTTGTTGTTGTTTTGTTTGAGGTAAGATCTCTCTACATAGCCCTGGCTGTCCGAACTCACTATACAGAACAGACTGACCTTGAACTCACTGAGATCCACCTGCCTCTGCCAAGTAAATGCTGGGATAAAGGGAAGTGCCACCCCACCCAGCTTGACTCTTTTATATTCTTTTAAACAAAGATTTATTTTATTTTTAAGTAAGTGTATGTGTTTATTTATCTGTATGTATATGAACATGTATGTGTGTATAGATTGGTATTGAACTCAGAGATTTCCCCGGCTCTGCTTCTTGAGTGCTGGGATTAAAGGCGTGCACCACCAAGCTGGGTCCTTATCTGTCAAACTTACTGTACTCTTTAAATAATTATTATTTTTAGTTATTGAGTATATTATATTACAAGAGAGTGATGACTTGGAAATCCACTATTTTTTTTTTTTCCTGAGACAGGGTTTCTCTGTTGTTTTGGAGCCTGTCCTGGAACTAGCTCTTGTAGACCAGGCTGGTCTCGAACTCACAGAGATCCGCCTGCCTCTGCCTCCCAAGTGCTGGGATTAAAGGCGTGCACCACCACTCCCACACTGGGCCAGTCGTGTGCCTGTTTTGAAGTGTTTGGTATCTTTGTTTAGTTTCTCCTCAGATCAGCTACTGGAGCTAAGTAATAATTACCAACCTGTCAATTAAGATGGCTTGTGGTCACAAGCATGCTTCCCACAGCAAAGAGCTTCCTTTTTCTTCTTGTCTGCAATTAAGGAACATTAGCAACAAATTTATGAGGGCCTGGTGAGATGGCTCAGTGGGTAGGGTATGGTAGGTGGGGGCGGGAGTCCCTGAAGGCTCTATGGTCAGCAGGGAAAAGAATCGGGTGACGTAAGAATGAAACTCCGTTTGGCCAAACTTAGCTGGGGCTGGGCCAAACTTTTAGAGTCTAACCCCAGGTTGTTTATTTAAGCACAGCACAATTTTGGAAAAAAAAGTTTGCTGATGACAGTTAACTCAGTCCAGTGAGCATGACAAAGCTTAAGACATGTTTACATTGGATTTTTTTTTTCTAGAGACAGGGTTACTATATATAGCTCTGGCTGTTCTGGAACTCACTCTGTTGACCAGGCTGTCCTGGAAGTCAGAGATCCACCTGCTTCTGCTTCATGGGAGCTGGGATTAAAGGTCACACCAACCCCTGGTTACACTGAAATTCTTTACAAAGTACATCTGGTTTCTTTCATAAAGATGGGTACTGTTGACTCA
Source organism: Alexandromys fortis (assembly GCF_014885135.2). NCBI lineage: Eukaryota > Metazoa > Chordata > Mammalia > Rodentia > Cricetidae > Alexandromys > Alexandromys fortis. The sequence continues at coordinate 597,255 of NW_026068017.1, read as the reverse complement.
GAAGCAGTGCTCAAGATTTAGGGTCTAGGGTGAAGTACTGAGGTAAATACTGGGAGTCAGGATTGGCCTGGTCCTAAGATAACACAGAAGTCACCTAGGCTGTTGTAAAGGACAAGTGACATCACTCATAAGGATTGCTTTTATGGATTTAGAAGCAATGCTCAAGGTTTAGAGGGAAAGGGTCTGGGATAAACAGAACATTAATTCTGGTGGATAAATTCCGGCTCCAAGGATAACAAAGGATCACCAGGTTGTAAACTACAGCCTTTTTGAGTGTTCATGAAGACTGGGAAACTTCCTTTGAAGTTCATCTTCCTTTGTCAAAAGTAAGTCTGCACATTTAACTTTCCCTGGCTTCTCCAGGTCTCTGTGTGCACAAGGACCTCTTGTCCTCTACAAGGGTGCTTGCTGCCGAGCTTGAACACCTGAGATCAATCCACAGAACCCACATGGTGGAAAAAGAGAACAGATTCCTCTAACCTCTACATATGTGTCATAGTACATGTACGTACACACACACACACACACACACACAAGATAGAGAGAGAAAGAGAGAGAGAGAGAGAGAATAATTTAAGAAACAGCCCCACAATTACAAGTTCTTCCATGGATCAGAAATACCTGATATGAAATATGCTGGTCATAGTAGGCCCTCTTAGAGCAAAGGGAAATTAGAGAACAGATTGCCCTTGGTGAACCCTTTCCTGCCATACAAACTTTCTCACACTTGGCCCTGGGCCTTCCAGGATCCTGGGACTCTGAAGGAGAGTTACTTAATCTTGCAGAGACCTCTACCAAAGGTGACTTTTTTTTTCTTCTAACCATTTTAAAAAAGATTTGTTTCATATGTATGAGTGTTTTGCCTGCATGTATGTGTGTGCATGCCCATTGCCTGCAGAAGTCAGAAGAGAACATGGGATATTTTGGAACTGGAGTTATGGATGGTTGTGAGCCACCTTTTGGTGGTGTCCTGGGGACCAAAACTGGGTCCTCTGTAAGAGCAACAAGTTCTCACTCCCTCTCTCTCTTCGAGACAGGATTTCTCTGTAGCTTTGAAGCCTGTCCTGGAACTCGCTCTGTAGACCAGGTTAGTCTCGAACTCACAGAGATCCACCTGCCTCTGCCTCCCTAGTGCTGGGATTAAAGGCGTGCGCCACCTCTGCCTGGCCACAACAAGTACTGAGCTGTCTCTCCAGTAGTGGCACTGTGTTTTCTACAGTAAAACTATCCCAGGACTCACAGCTGAGCAAGATACCAGGAGCCTGTCCAAGCCGTGGGAGAAAATAGACTTAGAGTGTGCCAGGTCTTAGGAGAAGGGAGATGTTAGGAAAATAAAAAGGCCTGTTGAATCTGTGTTCTAACTCCCCTCTCCACAGAGTGTATGTCTGAGCTCAGCTGACCAGATGCAGGCATGTGAAAGAGAGTGGTGCTCTGGCTGCTCCTCCTTGACTTCTGGAGACCTTGTTCATTGTAAAGAGGCATGGTGGGCACTTGGGGGAGGAGAGGCTGAGAGGTGAGAAGGCAGGGAGGAATCTTTGAAGACCCGACTCCAGGAGTGACATTTAGAGGCACTTGGTAGTACTCCTGTTCCTAGGAGCTGTGGCTCACGAACAGTATGGTCACGGGTACATCTAAGCTCTGAGGGGCAGTCAGGATGGTCAAATGATGGTGGGAGAGGTTGTGCGGACTCATCTAGGCAGGGAAGCCATCTACCAGGGCTCTGCAGGTACTCAACGCTCTGAAAGACTTACTATGCCAGTAGGGACAAGGATTATTTTACCAGGGCATTGTGGGACACTAAGATTCTTGATATGGGGCTAGTCAAATCAAAGAAAATGGCTCCTCAAGGCAGGCGAGGGCTAGGGGTGGAGCTTTCAGTGCAAGGCCTCAGGTGGGAGCTCCAGCATTATAAAAACTGCCACCAAAAAGAGAAAAAGAGGAAGAGGAGAGAAGAGCAAGCAATAATTGTGGTAATTTCCTTAGACTTTTTTCTTTTTAAAGATTATTTACTTATTATGTATACAGTGTTCTGTCTGCCTGCATGCCAGAAGAGGGCACCAGATTTCATTATAGACCTTTGATAGCTATCATGTGGTTTCTGGGAATTGAACTCAGGACCTCTGGAAGAACAGCCAGTGCTTGGATTTTTTGTTTGTTTGTTTTTGTTTTGTTTCATTTTGTTTTTTTCTCGAGACAGGGTTTCTCTGTAGTTTTGTAGCCTGTTCTGGAACTAGCTCTGTAGACCAGGCTGGCCTTGAACTCACAGAGATCCGCCTGCCTCTGCCTCCCTAGTGCTGGGATTAAAGGCAGTACTCAGACTCAGGTTTTTAGAGCACTCCTCTCCCCTTTGGGCACAGAGGGTGTCAAGTCTGAGCTTGTGGCCCAGTGAGTTGGCTTCAAATGTAGAGATGGAGTCCAGATATTCTGGGGCACAACTTAAATATATACCCCACATTATTTTAACTAAACCCCAGGAAAAATTATGATACATACTGTAATGTCAGATACAGGCATACACTTGGAACATTACCCTCAAGAAAGCATGCTTACCCTGACTTCTGAAATACACTCTGGAATTTATCCTTTCCTTTCAAATTAAATTGTATTATTTATTGATTGATTGTATGTACCTGTGCACACTTTTTTTTTTTTTTGAAAGACGCAATAAACTGATGTCATGACTAGCCACTGGGTATAAGAAGGAGGTAACCCTTTCCTCTCTAAATACCTTTCAAGGTCTCTCGAGCTTCTGGATAGTTCTGTTGGAAGTTGCAGCCCACTTTCAGCGATGCAGTGTGTGTGTAGGAAGGTACGGTAGAGCAAGGCTTCTGTCTCTAAAGCCAGAGTGGCCACTCTAACAGGTCAAAGGGCAGGTTCCTGACATTCTGGCCTCTCCAGCAGCAAATAGAAGATGACTGGAGTTGTCAGGGTTAGAGACTTGGCCCCGATGGCATGAAGGAGCTAGCTTTGACCACCTGTCATCAACAAGCCTATGAGACAAGTTATAGTGAAAAGCAGAGGGTGATGTATTCGATGAGGAACAAACAGATCCAGCAAACTCCCAGCCCCCCTCCACAGCCTTCTCCCAGCCTTTAGAGGAGGCAGGAGTGTGCATAACGAAGCCATCCTGCTCATGATGTGGTCCTGCCCTCCACCATTCTTAGCTGTCTCTTCTGCAAGGCAATTCGAGAAGCTTTGAGAACTGTGTGAAATCCCATCCTGAAAGAGGTCTCTAGCAGGCACCAGGCTTCAGCCTTCCCTTCCTCCCAGCATGAGGCCCCTGGGAACCTGTTTCAATCCTCAGACAGTCTGAGGGCAGGCATAAGCATCTCTTTAGCATGTCTTCCTGTCATGACATTCACAATAGGTGCCGGTAAAGGTTTGAGCCAGAATAGAAGCAGCACTGGGAGGAAGCATGTGTGTCTTGTCGGGGGACACAGGAAGCATAATTAGTGAGAACTCAGGTATAGAAAGTGTTCTGCAGATAGCCTGGCATAGTGGTGCATGCCTTTAATTTCAGCAGTCGGGAGGCAGAGTCAGGAGGATCTCTGTGAGTTTGAAGCCAGCCTGGTCTACAGAGTGAGTTCCAGGACAGCTCAGGGTTGCACAGAGAAAGCCTGTCTGGAAAAACAAAAGCAAACAACAACAACAACAACAAAAAAGTGCTCTCCAGCCGGGCGGTGGTGGCTCACGTCTTTAATCCCAGCACTTGGGAGGCAGAGGCAGGCGGATCTCTGTGAGTTCGAGACCAGCCTGGTCTACAAGAGCTAGTTCCAGGACAGGCTCCAAAACCACAGAGAAACCCTGTCTTGAAAAGTTAAAAAAAAAAAAAAAAAAAAAAAAAGCGCTCTCCAGGAGTAAATTGGGGTCATGGGACGAGGTGGGGGTGGGAGTTACTTTGGGCATATGAAAATAAGCCTTTTTGAGGAACTGGCTGGGTTGAGCTTGAAGTTATAACAAGGCATGGTTTCCAAATGACACTTTAAGAACAACATGTAGATCTCTATGCCCTTTCCTAGAATGAATGGGACATTCAAGGGCAAAGCCCAGGAATATGTCTAATTCTAATTTATTCTCTCATATATTACATCCCAACCACAGTTTGCCCCCCCTTCCTCTCCTCCCAGTTGCAAAACTGTAGACCTTCCCCCGAGATGGTGATTTTTTTTTTTTTCGAGACATGGTTTCTCTGTATAGCCCTGGTTGTCCTGGAACTCTCCTGTAGACCAGCCTGGCCTCGGACTCAGAGAGATCCATCTGCCTCTGCCTCCTAAGCACTGGAATTAAAGATGTGCACCACCACCTGGCTTTCCCTGAGACTTTCATTATTAGAGATCACACCGGTGGGCTTCAACCTGTCTTCAACCTCTAGTGTCGGTAGTTTCTGAGAACGAGCTTCCCACTGGGCAAGAGAGTCAGCCCCAGGGCCAGGAGAGGAGCAGGGGTGGAATGCTCAGACAGAGGAGCAAAAAAATAGTGTGCACAGCCCCTCGCCCCTTAGCTCTGGCCCGTAAGCCCCCAACCACACCCAGCCCCTCAGTACATACAGCGCCCATCACCACACAGCCCCCCACCAAAGCCCCACACCATGCACAGTCCCACAGTACACACACAGCCCGGTAATCTCTCACCACACAGCCCCTTACTGCATGCAGACCCATAGCGCAGGAAGCCTCTAGTCGCCCAGCCCTTTGCCACAGACAGCTTACCCCAGTCTACACCAGCTCCAAAGCTCAGTTCCAGGGACCTCTTCTCCCTCCCTGTTTGGTTCAGCCTCAGAGGATGGCGTTGAGACCAGTTTTTTTCTTTGGGAACTCTAAGCATATTTTAGGGCCCCAAACCTTAGTGCCCTGGTTTTTCCCATACCAGACTGGGGCCGCTGGCCCTTGACCCCAGAAATTTGTAGTGTTTAAGCCCGCAGTCGCAGAAGTGGGCATAACACCCCCTGGATTACAGCAGACACAGGCGGCTAGGGACCTACAAGCCTGTCTGACACCGTGAGCAGCGAGGCCAGGGCAATCTGGAAAGTAGTCATTACTAGTGACTGTCTCTACTCATCTTCCTACACTTCCTGTGCTCTCTGTCCCTCCTGGATCCTGCCTCTGTTTCCCCACCCGGTTCCCCTCGAGCGAGTCCCGTGGGAGGAGGTAGGGGCGGGAGAGACGCCTTGGAAAGCACCTTCCCTCTTTCCTCGCCTCCGCACTCGGTGCGCGCGTCCTTGCGGGCCAGTAGCCGGAGGCACAGCTCGGTGGTGTCGCCGTGTCAGTGGAGGTGGCCGCATCCCAGGCTGGGCGCTCGCTGCAGTCCGGCTCCCCGCGGCGGCGGGGTCCTCCCGGCGTCCCGGTGCTCGCGCCCGGGTCTGCGCGCCCGCCCTCCGGCTCACGCCCTTTGGAGCCGCGCGTCCGGGACTGCGGCAGCGCACGCAAGGGTACTCGGTTGGCCGCGGGGCGGCAGGAGGCAGAGGCGGCCGGAGTGAGCCGGAGGTATGGGCCAGGCGGCCTGGAAGGGGTTCGCCCAGTCGCTGTTCGACTATAAGACCGCAAAGTTCGTGGTCGCCAAGAGCAAGAAGGTGGGGCTGCTCTACCGGCTGCTGCAGCTCACCATCCTGTTGTACTTGCTCATGTGAGTTCTCGGGCACTTCTTTCAAGCCAGGGTGATGGGGAGGGGAAGGTGTAGACACACAGGGGCCTTGGGGAGTCGGCCTTCATGGGCGCTTGGATGTAGGGTGGGAAGGTGAAAAGTGGACACTCTACGCCTTGTGAAACGTGGGATGGGCAACTGGGTACCTTGGTTTGAAGCTACTTGTTGTAGGGAGCCCCTTCTCCCAGGACTGAAGCGCTCAGTGTTAGAGCCATGGCCAACAGGCAGGGATGCCAGGACTCTGGGCTCAGCTGCCCCCCAGAGGCCTCCCTGGGTTCTGGCCTGACAGCTGGGCCAGGCACCCAGCAGGTTATTTATAAGCACGGAGCATCACTGACTTACTCTTGGTTGGGCCAGCTCATCAGATTGGCATGTTCTGGAACTCAGGGTTAGCTCACGGGAAACACGGGCAGCCTCTCCAGTGTCCAGCAGCTCTACTGTCCCCTTGTTGCCTTCTCACCTAGCAGGATGTGGGCCCGCCAGCCCAGGGGCAGCTTGTTGGGGGTTTAACAGCTAGACCTTGGTCTTCCTTGCTCCTAGGGAGAGAGGAGGGCGCAGGTGGAGAGAGGCAGCCACGGAGAACAGTGGCTATTCACTCTCTTTTCCTCATTAAACCATGTATAGTTATTGCTCCTGGGAGGGCAGTCCTGACCTAGCCTCGCTGCCTTCTAATGGTTGCCCCCCCCTTTTCTTTTTAGTTTGTTTTTTTAAGATAGGATTTCTCTGTGTAGCCCTGGCTGTCCCGGAACTACTCTGTAGAGCAGACTGGCTTCAAACTCAGAGATCCACCTGCCTCTTCCTCCCAAGTGCTGAATTAAAGGCGTGGCTAATAGTTGCATTCTTAACATTTCCTGAGATTTTAGCGCCAAGGCACTTGGCAGTGTCCTATCTCAGGGCCTTTGTACTGCCTCTGCTCAGCTGCCACTGTTTTTCCTTCCCTACTCGGTGGCTCCATTCCTTGTTCAGATCTGAGTGCTCCAATGACTCCTCCGTCCCTCCCTGGCATTCCCATGGCCAATCTGGATGGTCATTTACTCGGAGTCTCTTTCTCTTTCCCTGCAGTCTGAGGATGCCATGATGGGAGGGACTGGTGTCACTTCACTTGGGCATAGGTATGAAAGGAATGAACGAATGTTGAATATTTGCTTACTCTTTTGGGTTGGACCGGCCTGGCATTTCTCTGCTGAAATGGAAGGCTTGCTCAAGAATCACAGCTTTCTCAAGAGTTTCCTGAAAATGTGATAGCTTAGGCTCGAGGCTTCCCTACCTCTGCCCCAGAAACGAGGAAGTGGACAGGTTGGTTGACACTTCCCTGGCTCCCTGGAGCAAGCCAGCATGCCATGCTGCTCACTGCATGAGTCAAGGCGCTGGCATCTTCCTCTTTTGATCGGTTTGCAGCTTCACCAAGACGGGTTAAGCTGGATGATATCGAGCTACAAGAATAAGTTGGAGAGTTCTGTGCGTGGGGCTTTGGCTCTGTTCAGGAACACTGCTTAGCATTTGACAAGGGCCATCTCATTTCTAAAGTTTATCTTTTTAGGGACTGCAGCAACGTCTGGGTGGTTAAGAGTGTTTGCTGTTCTTTTAGAAGTTCTCTTCCTGGGGGGCTCGAGAGATGGCTCAGTGGTTAAGAGCATTGCTTGCTCTTCCAAAGGTCCTGAGTTCAATTCCCAGCAACCACATGGTGGCTCACAACCATCTGTAATAAGATCTGGTGCCCTCTTCTGGCTTGCAGACATACATGTAGACAGAATACCGAGAATACTGTATACATAATTAATAAATAAATCTTTCAAAAAAAAGTTCTTTCTCTTTCTGGCTGATTGGTTTACAGCCAATGGTAACTCCAGCTCCAGAGGATCTGATCCCTCTTCTGGCTTCCAAGGGTACCTGGACTCAAGAGCACACACAAGCATACACATACAGTCCAGGCATATTTATCTCTTTAGACAGATGTGATGAGGGGCACACGCCTATAACACTCAAGGGGCTGAGGTAAGATCGCTGTGAGCTGATGCCAGCCTGAATTATACTTTCTTCCCTGGTAGTGTCCTTTGATGTGTAAACGTTTTTAATTTGAAGAGACCACATTTCTTTTTTTTTGTTTTGATTTGGTTTTGTTGGTTATCTTTTGCATTTTTATCATAAGTTTATGTGCATTGTGTGCAGGTGCTCATGGAGGTCAGAGGGCGTCAGAGCCCTAGGGACTTGAGTTAGTTGCAGGTGGTCAATGTGGGTGCTGGGAACTGAACGCAGGTCCTCTGCAAGAGCAGTACACGCTCTTAACTCCTGGGCAATCTCTTCAGCCTTTTAATATTTTTATTACTTTCTTTATTTGTTTTTGTGTGTGAACAGCATGTGGCATGGCACACATATGGGAGTCTGTTCTCTCCTTTCACCAGGTGTGTGGGGATCAAGCTCAGAATGTCTGCCTTTATCTCCTGATCCATCTTGCTGGCCCACTTTCGTTTTTTAGTATAAAAAAATATGAGATTTCATTTGCTTATTTACTTATTTGTTTGGTTTTTCTTAGCGTGTTTTTCTGTGTAACAGTCCTAACTGTTCTGGAACTAGCTCTTGTAGACCAGGCTGACCCTGAGCTCAAAGAGATCCACCTGCCTCTGCCTCCCAAGTGCTGGGATTAAACGGGTGTGCCACCACCACCTGTCTCACTATTTCTAATTTGCTTGTGTTTTGGTGCAAACCCAAGGCCTTGTACATGCTAGGAAAACCCTGGACTAGTATATCTCCCCCTTGGGTTTCTTTATTTCTTCCCTCCACCTTTGGCATTTTGTTTCTTTTCTTTTTTTTTTTTTTTGAGACAGTTTCTCTGTGTAGCCCTGGCTGTCCTGAAACTCACTCTGTAGACCAGGCTGGCCTGGAACTCAGACATCTGACTGCCTCTGCCTCCCAAGTGCTGGAATTAAAGGTGTATGCCTCCACACCTGGCAATTTCTTCTTTTTTAGAGTTACTAATTTTATTATTTTATGTGCACAAATGTTTTGCTTGCATGTATGTCTGTGCATATGTGTGCCTGGCCCCTGTCTTTGAGGAGGCCAGCACCGGGACTGTTAGTTACAGATGGTTGTGAGCCACCGAGTGGGTGCCTGGAATGGGAAAGGGACCCTCTGCAAGAGCAGCAAGTGCTTTAACCGCTAAACCAAGTCTCCAACCTCGGATTTTATTTAAAAGAGAGTGTCTGATCCTGTAGGCCAGAATGCCCTTCAACTGTCTATCTTCCTACTTTAGCATCTTGAGTACAGTAACGCATGCTCATGGGACAGGTGACCCCTGAGCTCGCTCTCACTCCCACCAGCCTAGGACTTACTATGGTTCTCACTCCAGCCTGGGCTTGCGCAGCCCTGTGACTGAAGCCTACCTGTTGGTCATATGTCTACAGATGGGTGTTTCTGATAAAGAAGAGTTACCAAGATATTGACACTTCCCTGCAGAGTGCTGTGGTCACCAAAGTCAAGGGCGTGGCCTATACCAATACCACTATGCTCGGAGAACGGCTCTGGGATGTAGCCGACTTTGTCATTCCATCTCAGGTCAGATCTCTACCTGGGTCCTGGGCTAGTGGGGTGGGGCGGGTCACATAGGAAGTACCCAGGCAACTCCATCAATTGTTTCTCCTGCTCAGGAGAAACCCTGTCTAGGTCCATTTCCCTATGGGGTCCCTGCTTCCTGTTCTGCACCAGGCAGGCCTGGCTTCTCTTGTTCTCAGTGATCTATGTGTCTGTTGAGACCACATGGGACCCAGAATGACCTGGCACAGTGTCCCAAGAGTAGCTCCCCAACTTGTTCATAGCTGCCCTGTGTAGATAGAACCAGGCTGAGGTGGGGACAGAATTATAGGGTGAACGTGCTTGGGGTTTGAGAAGCTGCAAGTTACCCAACAAAAGATAGCCACTTGGAAAGTGTGGATGACCAGACAGATGGACAGTGACCACGAGTTTTGTGGTCCCCATTGTTCCCAACCCCATGCAGAGGCCCACGACTCTTCCCCGAAAGGCCAGGAGGAAATTCCTCAAAACTCTGTCTGGCTCCTCAGGGGGAGAACGTTTTCTTCGTGGTCACCAACCTGATCGTGACTCCTAACCAGCGGCAGGGCATCTGTGCTGAGGTTTGATTTGGCATGTGTGTTGGGGAGGGTTGGAAAGCCCCTGGCTGTGGTGACAATCCTCCTGAAACAGGGGCTTGGTTTGCTCCAAGAGTGCCAAGAAGCTGTATAAATACTGAATGGTACCATGTGGTTTGGGGGGAAGAGATGGGTTTTCTTAATTTTTTAAAGTTTTACATTTTCTTTCATGATTAGTGCCTGCTTGCATGTGCATGTGTGCATGTGTGAATGTGTGTGTGTGCATGTGTGCGTGCATGTGTGTGTGCATGTATGTGCATGTGTGTGTGCATGTGTGTATGTGCATGTGTGTGTGCATGTGTGTGTGTGCATGTGTGTATGTGCACGCCACGGCATGTGCGTGGAGGTCAGAGCCGGTTATCTCTTTTCACCATGGTTTCCAGGCACTAAACAGGCTGCCAGGCTTTTATGGTAGATGTTTTTACCCACGGAGCCACTGTGTTAGCCCGAGAAACAGATTTTCAAAGGGTCTCAGGCCGGGGAAGGAGCCCTCTTCTATCTCTGATGGGACCCAGTCCTAGGCTCCTCGCAGATCCTTGTCTTTCCTTGCAGCGTGAAGGCATTCCTGATGGCGAGTGTTCTGAGGACACTGACTGCAGTGCTGGGGAGCCTGTTGTCGCTGGACATGGTGAGGGCCTGGCGTGGCTGGGGCTGGAGCAGGGCAAAGAAACCTGGACAGGAAGGTCCATGGCATTGCCCCTGTCCCTCCCCTGCAGGGCTGAAAACTGGTCGCTGTCTACGGGTGGGGAACTCTACCCAGGGTACCTGTGAGATCTTCGCTTGGTGCCCAGTGGAGACAATGTCCATGCCAACGTGAGTGGCTGTGGCCTGTGGTCCCAGAGGAGTTGTCTACGCAGTCTTACACAGTGGGTCCCACCCAAGGCCAGAGGCCTACCTACTCCGTAGGTCTAGGGGAGTCATAGAGGGCAGGGGCAGGTCTCCCGCTCAGGCTACCCTGGCCTGGTTTTCAGGGATCCCCTCCTGAAGGATGCTGAAGGCTTCACCATTTTCATAAAGAACTTCATTCGCTTCCCCAAGTTCAACTTCTCCAAGTAGGTGGGACTTGGGTATTGGGCGGGGAGGTGGGCTGAGGGCCCTCCCTGGGGTGTCCTTTTCTCTGCTTGGGGTGGTCGCTGTTCTTGAGGGGAATAAGATACATGCTGGGGAAGAGATCATGTCTGGCAAAGGGCCCATTGCCTCCTGGGTCAGGCCCAGCAGCAGAACATGTCACCCTCCTGTCATGGCTTCCTCTTAGAGCCAATGTGCTAGAAACAAACAACAAAGACTTCCTGAAAACCTGTCACTTCAGCTCCAAGAACCTCTACTGTCCCATCTTCCGGCTGGGGTCCATTGTCCGCTGGGCAGGGGCTGACTTCCAGGATATAGCCCTGAAGGTGTGTGGTGTGTGGTCAGGGGGCTCTCCCCGGGAACCTGGGCTCTGCAGAGAGAAGGTGAGGGTGGAGGGACATTAGGTCACTTGTCCTCAGGAGCTCACTATTTCCAGAACTGTTTGTGACAAATGGCCTGGCTTTATCAGGCACTCAGTGGGAATGGGTGTGTGTGTGGGGCTGACCTGGCACCCGCTGGGTTCTCTGACTCTAGAATGTCAGTAGAAAGAGTTGAAAGGATCCCCAAGGACGCATGTTGATTTGTGTGTAAAGTGTGGTCAGGCCAGTCCAGCTAGCTGACCTCCGGCCCACTTGTCTGACTCTCATAAAGGGCTGGCCTGTGACTTCTGTCCACCCACAGACAACTCTAGCATTCACCCTGTTTCTTGTCTCAAGGGTGGTGTGATAGGAATCCATATCGAATGGGACTGTGACCTCGATAAAGCTGCCTCTAAATGCAACCCACGCTATTATTTCAACCGTCTGGACAACAAGCACACCAAATCCATCTCCTCTGGGTACAACTTCAGGTAACGGCTGTTTTTGTGCTGCCTGGTGACCTTGACTATGTTCTGTATCCTCTGCTGGGTCAAGTTCACCAGTGTTCTTGCGGTCCTTGTTGGCACCGAGCATACTGGGAAAGCCTTGTCTTTTGTGTATGCCTCAGTGAGCAGGTCTGGGCCCTGGAATGCTGAGAATTCCTCAAAGCAGACACTTTGTGCTGCAATGGAGCAAAGGTACAGGCAGATGAGCATCCCCTGGGCCCTGTCTCCCCAGGTTCGCCAGGTATTACCGTGACCCTAACGGGGTAGAGTTCCGTGACCTGATGAAAGCCTATGGCATCCGCTTTGACGTAATCGTCAACGGTAAGGTACGCAGATCTGCTTCCCATTCCAGTGCCTGGTGGCTGCTGGGCCAGGGAGGTTGGAGTGGCCCTGGGATCCAGCTGTCCACCCTGCCGTGCTCACCTGGCTGTTTCTGTTCCACAGGCGGGAAAATTCAGCATCATCCCTACCGTCATCAACATAGGTTCTGGGCTGGCGCTCATGGGTGCCGTGAGTACCTCCCCTGCCTTGCTGGCTTCCTGGGGAAAGGGAGGTAGAGCATGCTGAGCCCAGCACACAGGAGGCCTGTGAGGTCACAGGGACAAGGGTGATGTCACACGCTGCCCGCTCCCCCAGGGGACACTGACTGCGTAGCTCTGACTGTGAGCTGGAGTGGAGTGTGCCACAGGTCGATTGCCCTCCAGTCCGGTGTGGGCTGGAAGCTTTGGGATTCTGGGTCTAAAAATCTCCATCTCCAGTACTGGTAATGGGAAACTGATTAGGCTATGCCAATTTGAGCAGTGTTGACATTCGGGGGCAGGGGCTTCTTTGCTTTGGGGGTGTCCTGTGCAATTGGTTTAAGTGAATCCCTAATCTTCATTCACTAGTGGGACCTTCCCACAGCTGTGTTGCTCAACAATGGTCTCCGTTTGAGAACCTGCATTTGAGAGGGTGAGAGGCAGGGTAGATAGTCTAGTAATCCTTTGGGGTGGGCGTCTAGCCACCCATAGTAGGGAATGGCTAGAGTTCAGGGAGGGCTTCCTGCAGATGCCCGTCATACCCTTGGCACTTCGGGGAAGAGGTTAAATGTGGGAGTTGTAGGAGTCCAGGTTGGGAGCTCATGCCAACACAGCCAGTTCCCTGCCAAGACTGCCAGAGGTGGCTTCTCTCCCCAGCCTAGGCAGCCCAAGCAGCTACTAGAAGATTCTGTCAGGACCCGGGATAGACTTTGCATTGAGACTGGGAAGCCTGTCTTGACAAGGGACTAAGAGTGATCCCTAACAATGGGCGGTGGTGGCACACACCTTTAATCCCAGCACTCAGGAGGCAGAGGCAGGCGGATCTCTGAGTTTGAGGCCAGCCTGTTCTGCTGAGTGAGTTCTAGGATAGCCAGGGCTACACAGAGAAACACAGTCTCAAAAGACAAAACAAAACAGTGGTCCCTAAGTGGAGTGTTTTGGATTCAAGCAGTCTTCCTTAGGGATGCCTCACTGTGTGCAGGTATAGCGCTCATTCAATGTAGGTAAATTCTGAAGTCTGGGGACACAGCTGTGAAGTGAAGGCAAGGGTGCACTGTGTCAATGGAGGGTTCTCTGTCCCACCCTGACCCACAGCCACTTCTAAGCAATCACTCAGAGGCTTAATATTAATTACAGAATGTTTGGCCTATAGTTCAGGCTTATCCCTAACTGGCTTTTACATTTAAATTAACCCATTTCTATTGATCAATGTATTGCCACATGTCCGTGGTGCTACTGATCTGCTGGCATCTTGCTCTTTGGGCAGCTGGCTGCTGTCCTTTCGACTTTGTCCTTCTCTTCTCTTTATCTCTGTTTGGCTTTCCTCCCTAGCTGTATTCTGCCTGGCTATAGGCCAACTCAGCTTTTGTTATCTACCAACGAGAGCAACACAAATACACAGCGTACAGAAAAGTTATCCCACAGTATTATGGAAGGTGGTGGTGAAGGGTGAGGGAAAATGTAGGAACGAAGAATTGATAAATGACATTTCTGGAGTCTAGGGAAGACAGGAAGAAGGGCACACTCTACTCAGGGCCTCCTCTGCCTTCAGGAACACCTCTATCCCTGCTCCATAGGTAGAGTCGCCCTCTGTTGGAGCAGACTGGCATTACATACACCGTGCTCTGATCTGTGTTCAGGGGTGATTAGTCCATGACAACTGGATCTGCTCAGGCTTCCTGTCTTTTTCTGACCACAGTTGTAATGTCCTTGTTGTCAAGGTTAAGATGCCTGCTGGTCCATCTTACACCGGCTATCAGGGCTCTCTTCAAATGAGCACAGCTGCTGCTCTCTTGCCTCCCCGCAAAGGACCAGGACCAATGTCTACAAGACATTCTCAGACACGCTGGTTCTCACCCCCACCGGAAGCACCTTTTGCTCTTCCCCCACAGGCCCTGATCATTTCCTGGTGATGACAAGCCTGCCTTTCCCTTTGCCATGCAATTCCAGGCCTCTAGTTCAGCGACCCAGGCTGAGTGAACGCTGCCCTTCACCTGCTCCCAATCCCATTCCCATTACAGGGCTGATGACTATATCACAATCTGCTTGTTTCCTGCAGCACAGCAAGTCCCTAGGTCTCTGTGGTCCACACCTTCCTGGCCCCCCAGTGCAAATCTGGCCGGTAATAGATTCTTAGCAGATATGTTGAAGTTAGATTTGGTCAGGGCAGGAAGGTGCGCTTGGGCCATGGAATCAGGAGGCACTCCCAGAGCTCACCTGTGTCTACCATGGAGCGGCTTTGTGCCCCTGGACATCACTCCTTTCTGGGATGTTTCCTTTTTTGTTGTTGTTGTTTTTGTTTGTTTGTTTGTTTTTGTTTTTCAAGACAGGGTTTCTCTGTAGCTTTGGAGTCTGCTCTGGAACTAGCTTTTGTAGACCAGGCTGGCCTCGAACTCACAAAGATCTGCCTGTCTCTGCGTCTCTGCCTCCTGAGTGCTGGGTTTAAAGGCGTGCGCCACCACTGCCCCGGCCTGGGATGTTTCTTTATGTTCAGGTAGTGCCCTGCTCCTGAGTTGTTGCAGGCTCAAGGATTATGGAGCTAGGATTTTGTGTCAAAGCTTGGAACTCTCTTGCAGGGGGCTTTCTTCTGCGACCTGGTGCTCATCTACCTCATCAGGAAGAGCGAGTTTTACCGAGACAAGAAGTTTGAGAAAGTGAAGTAAGCTAACCTTTATCCCCCAGTTCCAAGGAGCACCCCAGCCCCTGCCTGGAGCCTCATCTGGCTGGTCCTGGGTTGGGGTGTATAGGTGCCATGGTATGTGTACCAGCTTCATAAGACCGGACTTGATTCATAAGACCTGGGGAAGATGTCTGCAGGTCTCATGGCAGAAGATAAATTTACAGGATCTTTCTTTTTTTTTTTTTTTTTTTTAAATATTTATTTATTTATTATGTATACAATGTTCTGTCTGTGTGTATGCCTGCAGGCCAGAAGAGGGCGCCAGACCTCATTACAGATGGTTGTGAGCCACCATGTGGTTGCCGGGAATTGAACTCAGGACCTTTGGAAGAGCAGGCAATGCTCTTAACCACTGAGCCATCTCTCCAGCCCCTACAGGATCTTTCTTACTGGGTGATTTTAGACAAGCTCTATGACTCCTTGAGCCTCGGTTTCCCCATCTGTGAGATGGGAACACTGGCTTATACAAAAGGACTTGGTCCAGGACAGACGGAGGAAGATATGTGTGCATGTGTGTGTATGTGCACTTAGTGTTGGAACACAGAATACAGCATGGGAGGATGCTGGGTCTGGGATGACAGGAAGGGAAAGGAGTCCTGGCCTTGCCCTTGGAGAAGGCATTTAGGAAGAACTGGGACCAGAATGAGGAATTGGGTCAGGCAGCGTGTGCTTCCTCAGCCCCAGCAACCTGGACTGTGGGTGCTGCGCGGACCTGTGTGATTGATTTGTTTGGGTTGCCAAGATGCAGCCTGAACGAACCCAGCTGGTACGGGTCCACCTGGCCACAGGCTGCTCTGCTGGAGGAAAGAGTGGCCCAGCTGGGTGTGCAATCTCTGTCAGTGCTCTAAGAAGGTGGCGGCCATGTCTTTCCCAGGGGTCAGGAGGAGGAAACCAATGTGGAGCTCGAAGCCAACGAGATTGAGCAGGAACGGCCAGAAGACGAGCCACCAGAAGGGGGTCAGCAGGGCGAGCATCCCCAAGAGCTGGTCCAGAATAGCAGGAAGCATAATAGCAACTGCCAGGAGCTCTTTGAGCCTGCCAGGTGAGGGCCTGTGGGACAGCTGGCTGGGGACTGGCTTCTGTAGAGGGGCTGCTTGGGGTTGGCTGGCTCCAGAGGGTGTTCCCGGGCATAGGATGGACTTTCTCTCAGCCCCCAGTTTCAGCCTTGCTAAGGTTGGGGTAGCCTTCTTCTGTTGGGAGCTGGGTCAGGGCAGGGTGAGAAATTCCCTGGGATGGAGCTGGTAAGGAGAGAAAGGGGGAAGCTGAGGGCTGCAGCAGGGGACCCAGACTGAGAGACCCTAAGTCTAGCAGCTCCCTGAGCTGTCATTAGCTGCTCACCCACCCAAGCCCCTTACCTGCAGGTCCACCTTGCTTGTCTAGTGCAGCCTCCTATTGCTGTGGGAGATCCCGTGCTTCCCAGCCCTCAGTGTGAACATGGTTAAGCATCTGAGCTGCAGCGAGGACAGCGTTTCTTTCTCTTGGGCTGTGCCTGCCTGCTCACTGTCAGAGAGAGAGGCTGCGGCTGCCTGCGCTGCCTCAGAAAGGCCATGCTGCAGAGTTCCTGCTGGCCCTCTCTCTGCCTTCGGCGCACACCCCTCCTTCAAGGCCTGGCCTCCAGGAGAAAGCCATCCTGAATGTGAAGCAGCCACAGCTCTTGCAAACAGTGAGGACGTAGCCAGGACTCTTGGCAGAGAACAAACTCAGAGATGATGGGCCAGGACAGACCACAGCTCTGAACTGGGAAGAGGGCATCTTGGTGCCTGCTCAGGAAGGGGCTTCTGGGAACAGGCTTCTCAACTCCAGGGTTTTTTGTTGTGTGGAGGGGAGCCTCCTGTTGGCTCAGATGCAGACAGGAGGCCCTGGGGCAGGCCCCCAGGAAAGGGTTAGGTCAGGGGCTTCAGTGGTAGAATGTTTACATGCCCCATCTCTGCACCCAGCGGGACAGTCATTTATTCATTCAGGCAGTACACATCTACGGTGCATGCTGTACTTTATTCCTGTTTGAGAGGCTTAAACGAGATGCTGACCAGGCCCCAGGGCTCACATGGAACTCTCTCCAGAGACTTCAGCCAGCCCAGACAGCCTGGCCTTCCTCCAGCCTCTAGCCAAGGCTCCGGACAAGTCTCGGCAGAGAATGATCGAGAATGATGGCTGCTCAGAAAAGCTGTTGGATGACATCCAGGGGACATTTAGCTCCACCCCTGAGTGTAAAATTTAAGGGTGGCCGAGGAGGCACCTGGGAAAAACTTAAGGGAAGAACAAACTCCAGGGGCTTCTGGGTGAGATTCCGGCAGGGAAGGCAGGCGAGCCACTAGCCGTTCTAGCCCCCACCCGTAACCTAGGGTAGCTCTGGGAAATCAGCTTGCCCAGGTGAGAGATGGACTTGCCTGTGCAGTTTAGCTCTGGCTGTTTTTTTGAGGGGGGGGCTGGGGGCATTCCTGGGAGTCCCCGATTGATTTCCTGCTCTCAGAAGCTCAGCCTTGAAGTGCTAAAGAGATAAAGGAGGACTTTCTGAAAGGTTGTCCCTGATCTGTGTGTCCTGTTCTGTCCCCACTGCATTTCATTCTATGGAGCTCAGAGTGGGGTCCATGGACCAGCACCCGCCCTGCAGAGAGCCTGACAAAAATGCATCTCCGGAAAGCATCTCCACCATAAGCCAGGGACAGTAAACATCCTTCCACTGGGCCCATGCAGGCGGTAATCAGCAGGGGTCTGATAGCTGAGTGAGGTGCTATAGGCCTGCAGACCCAGCACATGGGGGTGGGTCACCTGAGCTCAGAATTTCAGTGTGGGCAATAGATAGTGATGTCCCCTCCTAAAAAGGGTGGAGGGCTGAAGGATGGCTCTTTCAGAAAACCCGGGTTCAATTTCAGCACTCATATAAGGGCTCACAATCTCCTGTAATTCTCCTGGTGCACAGACATACATGCAAACAAAATACCTATACATATGACGTAAAATAAATTAAAAAATTGTTTTTAGCCTGGTGTAGTGGAGCATGCCTGTAATCCTAGCACTGGAGAGGCAGAGCAGGCAGATCTCTGAGTTGAGGCCAGCCTGGTCTACAGAGTGAGTTCCAGGGCAGCCAGGGCTATGGAAACAGGCCGTCTGGAAAAACCAAAAATAAGTAAAAAGAAAAAAAAAATGGGGTGGAGGGGAGTTGTTGCTACTGGGGCAGAAGGGAGCCGTGTCCAGAGCAGGACCTCTTCAAAGGGAAGCAGCTCGGGCACCTTTGGCTGTCTGGGGATGTCACTCGGGCACCTTTGGCTGTCTGGGGATGTCACCAAGCCACGCTGCTTCCCGAAGGTGAAAGCCTGGGCGATCCACTTAGGCAGCTGACTTCCTTGTTAAAGCAAACCCAGCATGTCATTTTTATGTTCAGGAGCAAACAAGAGGGTCAAAGGTCATGACTGTGAGCTTGGCCTGGCTCTTCTTCCTACTGCTTTGAAATGGCCTGGGGACAGTCAAACAACTCACTTTCTATCAGAATGAAAATACCTTTTACTAGTTCTTGTCGGTAAGTACTGAGCTCATGTGTCCTGCTCTTGTCAGGCGTCGGACTAAACCCTGACACTGGTGAGCAACACACAGGGCCACTGCCCTCACATGCTTCCCGTTGGTGGGTGCTCCATCTTAACCATAACGTGGTCACACTTGTCAAGAGCTAAATAGGGGTTATTTTTAACCTGGAGCAGCCTGAGTAGTGTACTCAAGGGACTGACAGTTTAAATCCGAAAGGTTAGGAGCCACCTGTCATGTGACAGGGAAGAAAGGGAATCCCAGGTGCTTTGATGTGGAAACCAACCCGGAAGGTTGTCACTGCCGTGGTCGTTGTGAAGTGTTCTTTTAATCTGTTGGTCTCCATTACACTCCACTGCCTGACAAATCTGTTGTTAACCTGCTCCTTTTGGGCTAGCAAACTTAGCTAGGTCGACCCTTGGATCGGTTTAGGAGGCTCAAACTTAGAAAGACCAGGGATCTTATTAAAACTTCTCACAGGGATGCCCACTCTGCCAAAGTTGCCTTGTGCCCCTTTCCCCTAACTTCTTGCCTTCTGCATAACCTTGATATAATACAGCTCATTCATCTATGGAAGCCAGCTGCCTAAATTAAAAACAAAACAAAAACTAACCAACCAAAACCTCCCAGGGTCTTCCTCTGTAGGACTTGCCTCAAACTCATGATCCTCCCGTCACAGCCTCCACAGGTGGAATGAGGCTTCTAACTCAGGAAGTGAGTCAGGAACTTAACTCCCACCCTTTGGGGAAATACTTTTTCTTTCTGGGCACTGCTTAGATTATTGGCTACAGCCATTGCCCACGAGTCTGCTTTTGTTCTGATCATCTAGGATCTGATGAATTGTGTGTCAGTCCCTAGCCCAAATTGGTCCATCTAGGATTGTCCTAAAAGTTATTTCATACCCTTTGGGAGCACCGTGATGTGGGCCAGCTGATATACTGGGTGCTATCAATGCGACATGGGTCAGTCATGACAAAAGTCATAGCTGCCTTTTGTCCTCCATCAGTTGTTCCTCTCAGTGGGGGAGGCCATCATAAAGGTGGAACATGCCTTGTCCCAGGTGCTTGAGCTGGGGACCACAGTCCCTAATCACAGCATCTTTGGGATCTGAACAGGGACCCCCTTAGTCTTACCCACACCCTCCCCACAAGGGACAAGCTCTCCTCAGAGGGCGGCTCTTCCCTTCAACGAGGATATAAAGTCAAATGGGTCAAGGTGGCAGGCATTTTTTGGGACCTGTATGACATGTATTTTTGGACACTTCTAAAATAAAAGGCATCAATTTTAAATGTGTCCCTCTTTTTTTCCCCCTTCATGGTTATCCCATGTAGGGGAAAAGATGTAAGATTAGACAAAAAGAGGCAGACACAAGCAATAATAAATGTATTACATTCCTTGTTATCATGCATGCAAAGAGATTCAAATCAAAGCATGGGAATAGTTTTTAAAATTACACTTATTTGTGTGTGTGTGTGTGTGTGTGTGTAGGTGTGCATGCACCTCAGTGTGCTTGTGAAGGTCAGAGTCTGTCCTGAAGACTGAACTCAGGTCATCAGGCCTGGCAGCAGACACCTTTATCTGCTGAGCCATCTTGCTGGCCCCAAGGAGACTCTTGAACAGATGCTAAAAGGAGATGGCTCAGCGGCTAAGAGCGCTTGCTGCACCTGCACTCATGAGCACATACCCACTAACATGCAGACAAATATACCTACATTAAGAATAAAAATTTATGGCCGGGCGCTGGTGGTGCACGCCTTTAGTCCCAGCACTTGGGAGGCAGAGGCAGGCGGATCTCTGTAAGTTCGAGGCCAGCCTGGTCTACAAGAGCTAGTTCCAGGACAGGAACCAAAAGCTACGGAGAAACCCTGTCTCGAAAAATCAAAAAAAACCAAAAATTTATAAAAGACTAGGAAGACTGATAAAACTAGTACTTCTCGGCCGGGCAGTGGTGGCGCATGCCTTTAATCCCAGCACTCGGGAGGCAGAGGCAGGCGGATCTCTGTGAGTTCGAGACCAGCCTGGTCTACAAGAGCTAGTTCCAGGACAGCCTCCAAAACCCTGTCTCGAAAAAAAAAAAACAAAAACAAACAAACAAACAAAAAAAACCTAGTACTTCTCATTGGATAAATGCTGGCAAGTATTAGAAATCAACCTTCCCTTTGTCCCATGAGTATTAAATCTGATCAGAATAAATAGGAAATGAATTTGTTTAAACATTTTCAACACATTTACTGCTCAAAAACAGGAAAATCACTAAATCAAGCAGGAATCCGTCAGGAATGAGCTGAGCCCTTCCTTCCCAGAGACGCTCCTGCTCTACAAACATGCACGTCAGGATCTTCAGAAGAGGGCTCTTTGGGACAGGAAGGTAAAACTGTGACCTCAGTTTCTTGGCATGAGATGCAAGCATGTGGCCCAGAACCCAAACCAGGATTCAGGGCTGTGTGCCTGGGGCATTACAGAGTGAACACAGACCATCTTACAGTCTGGGAAAGAGGTTCTGAATTCAATCTTTCATATCCTTTTCTTAAAACTAAAAGCCAATTCACATTCCTAAAATTTCAGAACTTCCCCTAGATGCTCATGGCATCAAGGTCGACTTCTATGATCTGGTCAGGACTACCTCACGGTCTAATAAAAGGCCACATCCTTCCTGCCTTGCGGCTCTGCCACATGCTCTCTTCTCAAAGCAGCCCTTTCCCTTATTTTATTCAGCTGCTGTTTACCTGTTCAGTGTCAGACATGTTATTTCTTCAAGTCTTCCTTGACTCCATTTCCAAGCCTAACTAGATGTAGTGCTTCTGGGTATTCTTTCATGGCATCTTTTATAGTCTGTAAAACCGGATACTGTCAATCTCCCCAGTCAGAATATAAATTCCACGTGCAACATGCTCATTACAAGTCTAACACAATTATATTTTTTTTCAGTGAAACATGTATTTCATTCTAAAATTTTCCTTCGAAAGGGTTACGAATGAACATATACTCAGAGGCATTACACTTGCAACAGATTCATTTGATTAAATGTCCAAATAACCTATTTAATTGCCGTAGGACACATTTTAGAATAGCTTGCATTTTTTTCTGATAGGAAAGATAACTAGCCACAACCAGGTAACTGAACTTAACTGATTTCATTTCATACCCAAAAGCAGTGGTTAGTGGGAAGAGATGCTAGAATGGTACTTTCACCCAATCCGGTACAAGCAAACAGACTCGTTACTGGATTCTGGCTCTGCCTCTTCCCAGATGAGCCACCACAGGCAGAGACATCTAACCTCTCTGAGCCTCAGGTTCTGCATCAACAGGAATTTAACAGCAACAACTCCACAGTTATTGCTAGGATTAAAACATAGCCCGTGCAGGAAGTACACAGTATAATGCCCGCACAGAGAGAACGCTTAATAACACGAACTGTCAACAGTCTTTAAGATGTTAACGTTATGTTCTCTCCTGTAAGCCCTAGAGGTCCCTTTGGATCTACTAGGTGCAAATCCAAGAAAATTACAGGCTATGGCCTAGTGCCTGCTCTCCAGGGAGCAAATCTTGGCGACTTCAAAGCGTGGCTAAACATCAAGGCAGGAAAGAACTCGACGACAAGGTGTCACACTTCATTTAATCTGAAGAGTATTACAGGCTGTCTTCAGATATAAATTATAACAGTACAGAACAAGCAGCGAATTCAAACAATTTAAAAACTAAATAAGTCTACACGGTGTTAATTGCTGGCAAGAGTCCTGCCAGTCTTCCTTTTTTTTAAGTCACTCCTGCCCTCATTTCAGTAGACTTGCACCATGCCATAGAGGAAGGTCCAGAAGAGGACGTAGGTGAAGAGGCCTCCGATGAGGCCTCCTGTAAAGAGAGGTCTTCTTGACTTAAAATACTTGTTCCACCTCCTTCCCGCTTTGAGAATCAGGAGCAGAGAGAGCAGGACGGAGGCGAGCAGGTAGAAGATGAAGCCGTAGAGGCCGGTGAGGCCGAGGATGCCGGCTGTGGCCCCCGACAGCGCTGACACTGAGGTCCGGCAGTAATCGAGAACCGCGGCGTTGCCTCGCACGGCTGCCTCGCTGATGAACGGCGGCCCTTCCCGTTTGGCCACCACCGCGGCCATCGCACCCGCCGGGGCTCCGCTTCTGCCTTCTCGCGGACTCAACGCGGAACTGCGGAGAAAACCAAGTTACAAGTGGCGCCCGAAGGCCGGCGAGTTGGGCGCACGGCGCCTTCTTCCCCTGGGACCTCCGACACCGCGCCTAGGCCTCTGACCTCCACGGAACGCCGAGGCGGAGGCTCGAGCCGGCCTGGGACGGCAGCACGCCCGAAAGGCTCGCCGAGTTACCTGGAACACAGCGGCACACAGTCCCTCGTGTTCCCTCACACAGGAAACTACGGAGAGCCCCGCGCCGCCATCTTGCGCCGGAGGCTGCTGGGAGGGCTCAGGTTGCGCAGGCGCACTAACTCCGCCCCGCCCTCCCACGCTTGCGCCTCGGGCTCGCTCCCCCTCCCGCCCCACTTCTGCACCCAAGTCCCGGGACTCCCGAAAGCCGAGCAGCGCTCCAGCTGGTGATTGGCTGGAGACTTATTAAGTATTCATGAGGGGGCGGGCCGAGCAGGGCTGCCCTTTGTTAACCAGGGAGGGCGCGGCCGTGGGCATTCTCGCTGCGGGTCTCACCGGGCGCTGTTGGCTTCTCACTTTTGAGTCGAAATGTCCTACGTCCCAGGCCAGCCTGTCACCGCCGTAGTGGTGAGTGCGCTCGCGCGGGCTCCTTCTCCTCTTGGCTCACCCCATTTTTCAGAGCGGCAAAACTGACATCTAGACAGGCGGAGAAAGCATAGGACTCGGGGCTCCTGCGTGCATTCCGGTGGCCAGAGTTCCAGTTGCCGTTTCTGTTTAACAGTGCTGCAGCCTTCCCTGACCAGGAGAGGTGGCTGGGACCTAAGAACCGCCCGAGACCCAGAGCAGAGGTCAGATCCCGGGCATTGCCGCCGCAGGGCGAATACCTTTTGGCAGGCGCCGACCGGGAGGACGGAGGAGAAAGGCTGGTCCGTGGGAGTGTTAGAAAACTCCCCTGCCCTGGGCCTCCGTGTTCCCAGCTGGGCGGCCGCGCGGGGCGGGCGCCGACGTCCGAGAGTGAGTGAGTCGCAGCCTTTGGAATGAGGAAGCGTTTCCTCTGCTCCAGCCGGCACTCTGCCGCCTTGCCTAGCCGTAGGAGATTTAGGGGGTGGGACTGGCCAGAGTTTGTCCTAACCGCCCCTTCCCCCTTCTCATCCGGCCTTGCTCTGGGGACCGACCCTCTCGATAGCTAAACTTGGTTTTCTGAACTTTACAGGATACTCAGCCCCTTGGTTCAAAGTGCGTGTTTCTGTGTGTGTGATACTTGACTTTGTAGACCTTTCTTCCCAGGGTCTCCTTTTCTGGGTTTGTTTTGAACACCAGTTGCGTTTGACTAGGCAAAGGGAAGAAGGGGTAAGGGTGTAGATCTAAACACAAGGTCCCTGTCTGAGGGAGTCTGCAGTCCAGCCCTGAGGCAGAGGTGGGTCAGCTGAACCTCCACGGAGCTCCAGCGCCCAGCCTCACTTTTAGGCCCTCACTGGTCTTGAACTTCTGGCAGCACTCCCTCTTTAGCCTTCCAGGTGTTGGAGTCACAGGTGTGAGTCAATATGCTCTGGAGCTGTAGGGCCGGGCCGTGTTAGACCGGTGTGCCGGAGAGCGCCCAATGTCAAGAGGGTGGGGGCAATGAAGCCACTGATGAAGGTGGCCTGGGTGGGTGAGCTTAGAGCTCCAGCTCAGGCCTGGCTAGAAGGAAACACTGCTGGGCCAGTGGACAGCTTCCTGGTTTTCACGCCACTTCTAGGCTCTTCTCTCTAGCTGCTCCAGAAAGGTATCCAGGCTTGACACATCTGGAAAGGAGGGGGTGCAGGTGAGGGCCTAGGGAGAGCCACTCTGCTGCTTGACTTCTCCCGTGTAAGTCAGTCACTGGGCCTTGTCGCCTTTTGGACCTTGCTGGTGGCCGTGCATGAGACTAGGTCTAGGTCGGGAGCAGCTTACACTTTTGGGCAGGAAGCCCCAGGTGAATGGGCCTTAGGCATCATGTTTCTTCTTCCTCTTCCTCTCGGCAGGCCAGGCAGGTCTCTCTCTGAGCTGTAAGGCCACACAGTCCTGTCCTAGTGCCAGGTGCATGCCTGAGCGTAAGCAGGCAGATCTGGCCTCTGTCCCTAGTCTTGATTGCTCACGGGGTGGAGATGCTTTCCTCCAGTCTTGCCCTCTCATGTATAGTTCACATCCTGATTCTGTTACAGTCATTTTGTCCCCTCCCCTGAACTCTGGCCCAAGTGATGTCAGCAGGTGGCTCCTGACACTCCCAACTACACTGTACTCTACCTGGGTCCCCTACTGAGTATTGGTTCTGTTCATCTCTACTGCTTCTCAACCTTCCTAATGCTGCAGCCCTTTAATACAGTTCCTCATGATGTGGTGATCCCAACCATAAAATTGTTTTCCTTGCTATTTCCTAATTGTGATTTTGCTCCCGTTATGGATTGTAATGTAAATACCTGTGTTTTCTGATGGTCTTAGGTGACTGTGAAAGGGTTGTTCGCCCCACAGGGGTCATGACCCACAGGTTGAGAGCCACTGATTTAGATGACTGGATGGTCAGTCCTTGTCTGTGGATCGTCACGTCTAACTAGCT
Source organism: Alexandromys fortis (assembly GCF_014885135.2). Classification (NCBI taxonomy): domain Eukaryota; kingdom Metazoa; phylum Chordata; class Mammalia; order Rodentia; family Cricetidae; genus Alexandromys; species Alexandromys fortis. Next base: position 572,134 of record NW_026068017.1, on the reverse strand, counting down.
CATGCCTTCAGGCCTCCGTACCCTACCCACTCCAGTGATCATTGTAGCTTCAATGCCTTGCCCTATCTCCTTTCTGAACTCCAGTAGGTCCAAGATCAAGGTCAGGTGGTGCACTATCATTTCTTAAGGCTGGGTGCAAATGATCTTCCTTTGTTGAAGCCTTCTCAAGTCTAGAAAGTTATGCCTACTTCTTTTTTGTTTTGGTGTTTGGTGTTTTTGAGACAGGGTTTCTCTGTAGCTTTGGAGCCTGACCTAGACCTAGCTCTTGTAGATCTTGCTGGCCTCAGACTCACAGAGATCCCCCTGCCTCTGCCTCCTGAGTGACCCCTTCAACTTTGGAGGTAACGTCTGGTAGCTGAAGGATGCTTTCTGAGGGATCTCAAAGGAGCCCACACAGTTAGAGACCCCAACCCCAGATCATGCTGAGAAAGCCTTAGAATACTGTCCCTTACACTGAAGAACAGGACCTAAGGTTTGGGGAGATGATATGACCAGGGCTACACCCCACAGTCATCCTTCATCCCATCTCACCTCCTGGTCCTGTTTCCTGCGCTGTGAACACCAGTCTCATTGTCCAGGGAGCCCTTCTCGTCTCTTCTGTGCACGTTCCTTCCCTACTTCTCCCATGCACCTCCTGGCTTTCATAATCTCTGTAGGGATTGCTCAGCAATCAGCCAGTCTGAGTTACAGCAGGCACCTGTATTCTCAGGGTTATCTTTCCTGTTCTGGGTGGTCCTCTCCCCAGAAATACGGGTGTCTTCGCTATAGCTGTCACAGTACCGTTTCTTGGGCCAGAATGGGTCCATAATACATTATTGAATAAGGATGGAAAATGGGTGGGGAAAGTTGCAGGCAAAGGGCTGTATGTAGGGGTTAGGCCCAACCACCAACCTCCCAGACAGGTGACCAGCTGCATTTCTGCAAAGGGCCCTTAAGCCCAACCCCTTGGCATAGTTCTAAGCTGACCAGCAGCCTGAGGGTGCTGTTGGGCGCAGAGATCAGATATTTCTCCACCCACCTACCCTTTACCCTCAACAACTTGCTTTTTCTTTTACCAGCAAAGAGTTGAAATTCATAAGTTGCGTCAAGGTGAGAACTTAATCCTGGGCTTCAGTATTGGAGGTGGGATTGACCAGGACCCTTCCCAGAATCCCTTCTCAGAAGATAAAACAGACAAGGTGAGAGACTAGGGTCCTAGAAGCCTGAGGTGGCAGATTTTTCTTCCTGGGCCTGTGTGGAAAGAGCAGACTGTTTTTTCTTAGTCAATCCTAAATGATACGGTGGGATTAAGTAGAAGGCATGCTGAGACACCTGGAGGAGCAGGAGGTGGCCATCAGCAGGCTGGAACATCCCAGGGGCAGCTACACTGGCCGCCTGGCTGTCATGGCACAGTCCATGCCAGCTGAATGTATTGGTGGGAAAGGTGGGCACGGGGACAGAGGAATTTCTGGGTTCCGTGGGTAAAGGGCCAATCCACTGATCACAGGGCTTTACCTGGGTTGCTTCTTTGCAGGGCATTTACGTCACACGAGTGTCTGAGGGAGGCCCTGCTGAAATTGCTGGGCTGCAGATTGGAGACAAGATCATGCAGGTACAGTTGTCCCAAAGGAGGAAAACAAGGTTTGGGGGTGAGGGGCTGAAGCACTTGAGGTTGAGGGCTAACCTAGCTTCCCAGAGAAGCAACTCGTTGAGATGGGTTTCTGAAGCCATGCTGTTAGTTATTGCCCCTAAAGAAGCTGGTTGCTCTGTGTACCACTTTGTAATGAGTTATTAGCTTGTGGGCCTGCCTGAGTAGCTTGGGCCCCTCAAAACCCTGCTTTCAGATTCTACAGCAGTGGTTCTCAACCTTCCCAATGCTGTGACTCTTTAATACAGTTCCCCATGTTGTAGTGACCCCCCAACCATACAATTATTTTTATTGCTACTTCATAACTTTAATTTTGCATCATGATATACATATGTGATATGCATTACAGTCTTAGGCAACCCTCAAGGGGGTTGCGACCTACATGCTGAGAACCACTGTTCTAGAGGGTGAAGAGCTGAGGTAGCCTGTGTTCTCTCCTTGGGCCAGGTGAACGGCTGGGACATGACCATGGTCACTCATGACCAGGCTCGGAAGCGGCTCACCAAACGCTCGGAGGAGGTGGTACGGCTGCTGGTGACGCGACAGTCTCTGCAGAAGGCGGTACAGCAGTCCATGCTGTCTTAGCACCCAGTCACAGTCTTGACCTGTACCCATTAACCTTTTTGTAGTGACAACACATCCACGCTCTGTATCTCGTTCTGGCTTCTGCTGTGTGCTGGGCCCCAGCTCTGAGGGGTGACAGCTGATCCTAAGGTCCAAGCCAACCTTCCTACTCCTCAACCCCAGTCTGAGGCCATGGGACCAGCTCTCTGTCTTGGAGGCTGAGGATTGGAAATGAGGGCTTGGAGTAGTATCCAGTCTATAGTGACCATAGGCTCAGCCTGAGACCTACTACTTGGCCACAGCAGGGGCTGGGCAGTCAGGAAACACCTTTTGAGAGCTGCCAAAGCTTGGAAATGCTAGGCAGGGCCATGTTTCCCCATTTTCTCTGGCTGAAGGGCTTGGCCCTGTCCTTCCTCAGTGCCTCTTTCCATGCTTCCCCAGTCATGGGGCCCAGCCTGGAGCTGGACCCGAATATGCCAGAGACTGTATGAAGGCCACCTATATGGAAGAGGGCAGGCTCCCACTACCTTCACTTCCCTAGCGGGTGCTGGCCTCTCCAGGATCTGCCTGCTTAAACAATTTATACAAGTTTCAAGACCGACATTTCAGGGCAGCTCTCAGGATTGCCATTTTTTTTTTTTCTCTACACCTGTGGGTTTAGCTTTTGTATTTTTTAAAGTGACGACTTTGATACAAAGTGTTTTTATCTTACTGTTTGGAAAAGCCAATTCAATTCTCCTTTTGGATTTAGCTTACTAATTCACACACCTGGAAGCAGCAACTTAAAGCATGTGACTAAGCCAGTTGGTTACTATTGAAATGAGGCAGTATGATGCTACCCCATGCTCAACATTTGTGCCCAATAAACAATGCTGCAAGTTTCCTAGGGGTTTCTGCTGAGATGGTGGGCAGGAGTCTTGGAGGGTGGAATGAAACAAGTGCTTTGGTTTTAAGGATGGCTAGCCTGTCCCCTGCTGTTCTGAGAAAAGCACAGCTCCTCCTAGGCCTACTTTCCTGGGAAACATATTTCTGGTGGTATCATAGAAGCCTCACTGGGAACACACTGTGGTGTTCAGAGACCACATTTGTGGAAATGCCTGGAAGCACTTTGATGGCAGTTGTGGGAAGTCTTCAGTGTATTTTCTCAGAGGTGTCACTATGGAACCCTCATCTGCCTCTTGTGCAGCCTACCTTCAGTTCCCACTCGAGAGGGAACTCGGGCTTATGGGAAAAACCCAGATATTTACAGGAGTGAGCTGACTAGATGTCGAGCTGGGAACTCCAGGCAGATGCCACTTAGGGGCTTGCCTGTCCCTGCCCATCAGAAAGTGGAAAGGAGAGCTCAGAAGGCTGGAGGTGTAGGTCAGCAATGGAGCACCTGTCTGGCATGCTCAGAGTCTTGGGTTTGCAGTCATAGCACTCCTAGAGAAAAAGTCCAGCATTTAAAATCTCTTTTTAAAGTGTAGCACCCAATAACACTTTTTTTTCCTGGTGCTGTTGAACCCAGGGTCTCAAGCCTGTACACTATGCAAGCCTTCTGCCAGTGAAGCCACATCCCTCCCTTACCCTGAGATAGTCTTCTTGCTGTGTTTAAGCTGACCATGACCTTGTGTTCTTCCTGCCTTAGCCTCCTATAGGTGAGCTATGGGCTTGACCAGGCTGCAATCCTGATTCTAGGAAACAGGACTTTAGAGATGGTTCAGCCTACAGAGTAGGATCTTCACCACCCCTGCATTGTGCCCCACCCTCAACCCGGTAACCCCTGCTGACATCCACAGCCTGATGTCCCGTGCTGATGGGACCTTGGTTCTGGTAGATAAGTCACTGTGAAACAAACCTACCTGACTCTGGTTGGGCAGGCATTTTGAACCCGAGAGGGCTTCCCCGATCCAGTATCAACATGCAGCCACCTCAAGCCAGTGCCCTCCACAACCCTATGCATTTCTTCACACAGGTAAGCAGAGTCCTCCAAGCCCCAAGGACTTGGTTCCAAAGGTCAACATAACTGCCTTCTGCATCTAGTAAATGTTCTGAGTGTACAGACAGTAAACAAGCCACCTTTTAATTAAGGACATATACTCCACCAAAATGAAACAAGATACAAACATAAAAAAAATACACAAGAATGAGAACTATAAGGGGCCCTCAATATTAGTCTTATAGAAAGCAAAAAGAGCAGATTGATAAACTCAAGGCACACCCTGGTTCCTTCCCCGTCTGGCATAGGAAGGACAACCTGGAATGAGAAGGGAGGTTTGGGATCAAGGTGAGACCCATAAGCATTATAGGTGGTGAGGTCTTGCTCTTCTGAGGCTCCTCAACAGCTAAGAAATTGGAGTTCTAGTTTGGGATTAGGGGAAGGAGCCTGCCCTCCCCTCTAAGGGAGCTACTTTTACAGCTTGATTGACTGATGGGTCTCGAAGGCACAGGCTGGTACTGAGTGCCTGCTCCATAGGTGTAAGGTTAGGAGCAGTAGGGGTGGGGAACTCAGATGGGGCTCTGCCTGACTCTCAGAAAGTAGAGGTAAGAAAGAGGGCAAAAGAAAACAAGTCATTTCAAAATATCCCTCGGGGGCTAGAGAGATGGCTGAGGGGTTAAGAGCATTGCCTGCTCTTCCAAAGGTCCTGAGTTCAATTCCCAGCAACCACATGGTGGCTCACAACCATCTGTAATGGGGTCTGTTGCCCTCTTCTGGCCTGCAGGCACACACAAAATATCCCTCGGTGTAAAAAAAAAAAAAAAATCAAAAAGTTACTATGATATCTGTCTTTGTTACGATCCAGAGGGCAGTGGGTGTGAGTCTGCCTTACACTGATCTGGCAGGCACCTCAGGGATCAGAAATATACTTTACCAGGCACTGGCCTGGGCCACATGGTCTACAGTTACTGGAGCAGAGTTATATAGAATGAGTATCAGAAATGTGGCCTTCAGAGAAAGGACCCCAGAGCCTCACCCCAGTTCTTTCCCCTCCGCCACCAGCATCAGCACCTTCGAGTCCATTAGCCACAGCACCTGGCCGCTTGGTCCCTGTGAACACAGCGGTGGAAGCACCCTTGGCTCTCCCAGCTGTAAGGTTAGCCCTTCGAGCTGCTCCCAGAAACACTGGTGGTTTGGGGCAAGGCCATCGGCTGCAAACTTGGTGCCCAGTTCTGTCTGGGTTGGCTGTCGGGATCTGTGTGTGCTGCTTGAAGCCTTAAAGAAAAGAGAGATGGCATATCAAGATGCAGGAGGGCTGGAACTTTAGGTTGGAAGAGACCACTTCAAGTCTGGCTTTCAGCCTTGGGGTAGAGTCAGGTGTCTGTCCCAGAGAGGGCGTCCTCTGTGGCTCAGGTGGGGCCAGGATGAAGGCAGGCAGGCTGAGTTTAAGGCATTTGGCCCTTGAAGAGAGTGCTTCTCTGTCAGCATACTGCACCAGCCCTGAACACCAGCTGTTTCTCTGGCCTTTGCAGGATACAATTTTTCCTACCAGAGTCCAGGCCCTGGCTGTTTATACTGGGTCTCTGGGTTCTAGTTCATCTGTTCGTACCCTGGTTTCTTTCTGTACAAACAGAAGTGCTGGATGAAGAAGACAACATCAAAGAAGATGGTGAAGACCCCAAGTCCAAACTTAGTTGGGTCTCCGAAGATCAGCGTCCATTGGTCTGTTAATAGCCAGAGAGAACAGAATCTGTTTTTAGCTTCTAAGGCAGGTGGATGTGTGGGAATGTGAGGACCCCCATTTGCCCAGGAAACTGCACGAGCTAGGGGAATCCCAGGAAGCCCCTTCCTCCTGTGCTTTCACTCATTGGGTAGAAGCAGCTTTGGCAGACTCACCATTATTGTAAGACTGGAGGAACATCTGGAGGAGGCTAAAGCTGCCCCCTGTGAAGTCCAGAAGCACACCGCCAATGCTCCAGCCCTCGGTGCTTTTGTAGTAAAAGTTCATGTAGGCCTGGGGACAAACAATGCCACACATGTGTTGTGACTGCTACTCCAAATGAGATCTGCTGATTCTTCCCACTCATGTACTAAACTCAGGGCTCCAAAGAACACAATGACCTCTGGGCTTTTGACAGACTGGAGCTAGGGAAACAGGCCCCAGTCTGTATGCAGGGCAAGGGAAGCTTTCCTTTCCTCCCTGCCCTTTCTGCACTCCTGGACCCCGGTGGGGTGGGGTGGGGGCGGAGGAGTGCTGCCTGGCTCCTCAGCCTCTTAGAGGCAGACCTCCAATTTTTATTTTTATTTATTTTAAGCCAGTGTCTATTTACCTTAGGCTGGCCTTGAACTTATGATCCTGCTTCAGCTTCCCAGATACTAGGATTACAGGTGTGTACCACTATGTCTGACTGTGACTCTTGATACTTCAAAGCTCCAGTGATCTTGTCCCCGATCTCAGCCTGAACTCCACACTTAGGAATGTGGTTGGGAGCCAGACTCTCTGGTGTGGAATCCAGCTCCAGCTGTGGAGTCAGGGCTATCTTGAAAAAGCTATAGAATCCTTTAGTTCTTCCACCTATAGAGTGGCAAAGTTGCCACCTCTGACTGGGCTTCCTAACTCTTGGGCATTATTCCCCACTTCCTGCTGCCCCAACCTCACCAAACCCACAGTGCCCTCAGAGTATCTCTAGCTGGCACCATCTCCTTTCCTACCATGCAGGAGGGAGGTCCTGGCCTTATTGGCAGCCATATTGATCTTTCTCATTCTGTCCCCCACTTAGTGTTGCCTCTCCAGTTCTAGAAATCCCCAATGTCTCCCACAAATGTTCCTGCCTCCGGTTCCCAGCCTTAAGCCTCATCACAGAGCCTGGTTCCTCCATGGCTCTAGCTACCCAGTTTCTAGACTTTCAGTATTGCTCAGCAGCCAGATTTCCATGCAGGGTACCCAGGCCTGAACTGGCACTCTCCACAGTCTACAGAACTCCGCTTTTCCCCTCGGGGTCTACCCCTGCCTGTAGCCAGTGGATACAAGATTCAGCTCTGAGGCTTCTTTGTTGGGAGAGTTCAAGGCGGCTCTAGAACTCCTATGTGGATGCCATTTCTTTATACCAGGCTCTAGCCTGGAGCCATCATGCTTGCCAGGGAAGACATGTTTGAGTCTAAGCTCCAGGACCTGGATTGAACTCTAAGAATTGGGGAGGGGAGTGTGCTGAAAGACCTCCTTGGAGAACATCTTCGCAAAGGAGAAGGCCACAGTGGTCAACTCCCTCCTCTGATCTTTTCTGATTGGTCCTTAGAGATGGCTATTGTGGCAGACAGGCAAGAGAGAGAAATCCTAAGTGATTAGGAAAGACTCCAGGAAAGAGCAGGCTGTGGTACCCACTGGCTTTTTGCCATTCTAGGTTTACCAGCTTCTACCATAGCTTTCCCCTTGTTTTCTTAGCTTGGTAAAAGCTATCCCATGAGAGCAGGGCCTGGGCCCAGTACCTCTTGCCTCTCACACTACCAGCCATATTGAAATGCAGGAAGGTTCTTGGGTACCTGTGGAAAATACTTGATCAGCGTGACGGCGAGCTTGATGTAGGAGAAGCAGAAGAGGAACTGTAGCCATGTGGTCACACCGACTGCAGCCACAATCATCGTGACTAACACAAAGAGCCATGCGAGTACCAGGAAGCCAATGGAGGGCCATGACACATGCTGGTTGCCCCGCTGAGGATGAGAAAAAGGTGGGGTTTGTAGATGTGAACACAAAGGTTGCTTTATGATTTCAGGAAAGGGTGGCTTTGAACAGGGGTGCAGGATGGAGGCAGAAGTCTGGCCTTGGTGTAACCTGTGTAAAGGGGGTCAAGAGCACTAGGCCTGTGTCTGCATAAGGCCAGGGCAGGAGACCAAATCCACAGATTGTTGGTCTCTGGGTGGTGAGTGAATCAAGCCTGGGCTGGGAGGAGGTGTGGAGTTCCTAGCAACAGCCCCACCCTTTACAGTCGAGCTCTCCAGTTCCATTCATGATCCTCCAGCCCCTGCCAATCAAGTTCCACCTCCACAGAGTTGGACACCTCAGAGCTTATTTGGAGGAGCAAACAGTGCAGGGCATAAATCCCGGTGTTGGAGGTCCAAAACCTCACCTAGCCTGCTGATAGCTCATCCCACGATGTGGAAGAAACCTGGGAGTCTGTCCCCCACTGCAGCTTTTCTCTAGACATGGCCCCAAAGGGAAACCTTCAGCAGAGCATCACAGCAAAGGTGCAAGAAAACCAAGGAGCTTCGAGAAAGTCACACAGCCCCCACTGGTCCTGTGATGCAGAGGTGCCACATTATGGAGAGGCGATGCTAAAGCTCACGTCAGGGGTGCTCCTGTGAAACACCGGGACTTCTAGGTACCCTCAATCCATGCTTAAACCCCAGATTCAGTGACAGCTGAATCCAGGTTCCTCCTGACCTCCCAGGAGCTGGCTCCCTGTGGCCATTCCCATCTACTCACAGTTTCCCTCATGCCATGGTGAATGATCTTGCCTTTCCCTTTACCAAGAACCTCATTCAGCCTTGGCCCAAGAAAACACCATTTTCCTGACACACCCCCTCAGTTAAGCCAGGGACAGGATAGGAAAGCCCACCCCAAATCCATTCTGCCACAAAAGGCTGGGGGCCATCATGCCACCATTCCTTCAGGGCATGCGGGTAGAATGGGGTAGGGGTTGGTTTAGGACATCAGTGGCAGGCCAGGTCACCAGACCTCATCACTCACCTCATACAGGCAGCATTGCAGGATGACAATCAGGGTGAGCACAACCGCATGCAGGCTGAAGAAGGCGTCATTACTGTCGACAGGGTTCACACCATTGGGATATTTGAGGAGAAACTGCTCCTGTTGGGGGGTGAGGAGAAGCTGAGAGGTGAAGAGAAGCAGTTTGGGTGGGCTGTAGGGAGCGAGCGATGCTGTACCTGAATGTAGGGTACCCATAAAAGACCAATGTTGAAAACGCTGTAGGCCACGAAGCCAGTCAAGTTCAGGGCTAAGAAGTCAAAGCTGAGACCAATGACACTGCAGGGGGGCAGAGGGGAAAAAAAGTAGGGAAGGGTTAAGGCAGGGAACCCCTGGGATGGGAGGAGACATTAGCACCTAGTACATGAGAAAGGAGGCCTCACCACCATCCTTAGAGATCTCTCCATTACCATGGCGATGCCACCCAACTGGCCCTCTTGAGAGCCAATCCCCTCTTCCCTCCTTTACTCCAGAGGTTCCTGCTGGAGGCCTCTAGGGGAGAGAGAGCACCCACTTCCCTGGCTCACTGCTTGGCAGTCCCCTAAGAGACCCGAGACCCAGTGTGAAGACAGGAGAGCTATACAGTCTCGGGGGCTAAAGGCTGTATGACATGGAGTCCAGCTTTCCAGGGCCAAGGAGTTTCAGGGCAGAATTTCCCCCACCCAGTCTGTTTTTGGGTTAGGTGAGAAGCTTCATGTCATTGTTCCCATAGGGAAGGGCTAAACTGGGCAAGGAACTGAATATATAGCATAGGAAACCCCACCCTACTTGTACAGAGACGAGTGTAGAGGGGTGTCTTCCTGCGGCCCCCACATGGGTCTGCAGGGACAGCTCTAAGCTGGGCCAGTTACCTTTTCCGCCTCCAGTTCTGGATCACCTGTGGGTAGAAGGAGACAGACCAGGCCATGAAGTAGATCCAGCCAATCACCTGGTTTATGATGCTAACGATTCTGCTGTGTATCACCAAGAACCGAATCCTGGGACTAGAAAGGAATTTGGGGTGAGGATGCATTGAAGTGAAGCTTCTGGAGGAAGCCCCGATGCACATCTGTGCCTGTCCACCCTTCCTGTTCTATGAGGCCACAGGGGTGGGGCGGACACCAGCCTACCAGGTCTGGTTGGAATGATTGCCGTGCAGATAAACAGTCACTTGTCCAACATTTTGAGAAGTCACTTGGAAAGACACATTCTTCTCTCCGGGAGGCACTATGACCTGTTAAGAAGGCTGGATTTCATCTGTGGCCATATACAGTTAACAGGGTCTGGCTCCAGGCCATGAACCAGGGAATGGGGGCAGGGGTATATCATACTTGGTTCTGCTTTCTGAGAACTTACCAGCCAGGCACAAGAATCCCACCCTGCCCATGTTTCCATCTGGTTTTCTGAGCAGAACTGTAGGCCGGTCTTTAGCCCTCCCTGGCTAACCACCAAAGGAGTGTAGGATAACTTCTGTCCTCTCATTAGCCCCGATAGCTCAGTCTACTCATCTCTACATGGGGGTAACACCAGTGCCTGTCTCATAGGGCTGCTTTGGATATGATGTCCCTCAAGCTTCCAGTGCAGAGCTGGGCACACGGCAGGCTAGGAGTGCTTTGTATCACGACTGTGAGAGCAGTGTTATTTCTATTTCCATTGTTGTGTGCTCAGTGAAATCCATAAAGGATGTTTCCCCATGCCCGGCCTCACTGCCTAACAGCAAAGCAGAAGTGGGAACACAAGATGCTCTTGTCATTTCTGCTTGATGTTTGTCAAAAGCCCTGCTTCTGGAAGATGGGCTTGGAGCCATCTGATTTTTTTTTAATCATCTTCCTGCCGCACTGAAGTTCCCTCAGAGAAGCAGGGAGCTGGATGGCATCTTGATGGAACCAAACTGTCCCCATTTGCCTTATAACATTCTAGGTCCCACTCTCCACCTTTGTTGCAAGTACCACATGCATGCAGCTCATTACACCATGGTGTTTCTTTTTCTGTCTCTTTCTCTGGTTTTCTATAAGACAGAGTCTTGTTATGCAGCTCTGCCTGGCTTGCAACTTAGTATGTAGCTCCACCTGGTCTCACACTCACAGAAATCCCCATGCCTTAGACTCCTGAGTGCTGGGATTACAGGTAGAAGCCACCGCACCTGTCCCCCTACCCCCAGCCTACCCACACACAGGGTTTTGCTAACACAGCACAATCTGGCCGAGACTTTGAGATCACCCTGCTTTCAGCTCCCAATGGATGGGATGCCTGGCAAGCAGGGGTTTCTTACTGGACTTGAGGCTCTGCCAAGTACAATGCCAGCTGTTTTATATTTGCTGCTATTGCTTTTAATCTCCAGAATGTGGTCTAGGAGACATGATGACCTCTATGCCTACAAATAAGGGAAGCACTGGCTGAAGTCCCTGACCCAACGCTTCTAGGCTGAACTCCTAGACCACCTGACTCCCAGGTTCTAACCACTGGCTTCTTATACCACAGGTACAGGACAAGAATGGGCAGGGAGGGGTCAGTGATGCAGGAGCCTGAGAAGGTGGGTTCAGGTGTTCCTAAAGATCATCTTCCAACAATGGTTTGGTTTTGATTCTCGCTGCTAATTAAACAAACAGACCTGGCCTATAATACTTATACAGAAAAGTACACACATCACAGCTTGATGACGTGTCTCTACACACTACACACATTTAGCCTCCAGATCAAAAAATGAGCATTTCCAACACCCCAGAAGTTCCACCCAGCTCCCCTTAGCCCCAGCCTCTTGACCCTGAGGATAACCACTGGCCTGACACCATGGGTTCACTGTTTTTATTCAAGGAACCTTACAGCCCATTTTTTGTGTTGGGCTTCTTTTGCCTGTTATTCTTGACTTTCATTTATTTTTACAGGAGGACACCTTTACTTTGCTGTCTACATATAAACTAACTGGTGTCTGTTCCTCTGAGTCTCTTACATGTGACCTGCAGGTCACACAAAGCTTAGCCTTGAAGTAGACCTGCTATTAGGACTGTGTCTTTCAATGTGTTGCATTCTGGCCTCAGCCTTCAGGCTCCTTGTGTCTGTGTTTGCAATGGTTAATACTGTACACGGGGACAAGGGTGTATAAGGGCTACCTCTGACAGAGGGGTTCTTTAGTGGGATACTCTGAATCCCCTCTTACTGCTGTTTGCTTGCTGGGGGGCTCAGAATGATTTGTAGCCCATTTCCACAACTACCCAGGGTTTTTTGAACATCAAGGTTGTCCTTGCATTTTTTTTCTTACAGCCCCTTCCCATCCTTTGTTATTATGGACATATAAAAATTGTATATGATAAAGTGTGATGCTTTAATCTATATATTCACTGCAATATGGTTAAAATAAGATAATGTATCCACTACTTTACATACTTAACATTCTTTTGTTGGGTGTGGGAACATTGAAGTTCTAATCTTTTATCAGTTTTCAAGTATAGGCACATATCCTTTAACAACAGGATATTACTCTAAGAAATTAGGCAATTTCATAGTCATGTGAACACTTGTAATGAGTATGTACACAAATAAAGGTGGTTATGACATCATTGGGTAATATAACCTTATGAATCCACTGTCCTATATATGGTCCTTCCTCAACCAAATACTATTATTTGATATATAATTATATTATGATACTTCATTGTTAATAATAGTCACTATGGCCTTCAGACTTATCTGACTGATGTTAAGCTTTTTTTTCTTCTTTTCTTTCAGTACTTGGGATTGAATTACTTGTTTTGGTTGTTTTATTTTCCCCTGAGACATGGAGACAGGGTCTTTCTATGTAGTCCTGGCTGTCCTAGAACTTGCAAAGTAGATCAAGCTGGTCTGTAACTCACAGTTTCACTTGCCTCTGCCTCCTAAGTGCTGGGATTTAAGGTGTTTGCCACCACATCCAGCGGTACCACTGAGGTCTAACTCCAGCTTTCTATTTTCTACCTTTTATTTCGGGACAGGTCTCACTATTTTCCCAGGTTGGCTATGAACTTGTTCTGCAGCTTAGGCAGGCCTTGAACTTGTGACCTCCTGCTTCAGCCTCTCAAACAGCTGAGATCACAGGCCCACCATTTGCTTGTTTTTATCTGGAGTTGCTGCTTCCCTATTAAAGTATTTTTATCTAGCCATTGACAGCTGATTTATATTACTGGCAATGTAGGAGCAGGAAGATAAAACATAAAAAGCTATGAATGATCATCACTATTACACAGAAAACCTCTGAGACAGTTCTGCAATTGACACCCAACCACCACCAATGTCTCAGAATGACGTGAACCCCCCTAGTCACCCACAGACCCTGCTAACATATAGACTTTGAACCAGTAGGTCTGGGCTAAGCCTGAGATTCTGTTAGAAACACAAAAATTAGAAAGTTAGTCTTTCTCTCCACACACACATTAACTTTCTCCTTCCTTCCTTCCTTCCTTCCTTCCTTCCTTCCTTCCTTCCTTCCTTCCTTCCTTCCTTCCTTCCTGTGTGTTGTCAGAGATTGAACATAAAGCCTCACATATGCCAGGTAAACACTCTATACACCCAGAACCCCTCATTTCCTAAAATGTTTTAAAGCAAGGCTGATACTTCCTATACAAAGATATGGCAGGGCCTTAAAATATCTTTAGAGCTTCTCCATTCTCAGAACCACCTTTGCCTCAAGCTTTTTTAAATTTTTTATCTTATTTATTTTTTGGCACCTGTCTGTACACTGTACCTTACTTATTATTATTAACCATGGTTTAGCTCTAGGATTGAAGACCCGGAAGCTATTCATGTTAACTTGTATTCATCTTGTGAATCCTTCACTCAAACTACATAGCAGAAAACATTCAACCTTAAAGAGGCCAACAAAGCCCAAACCACATATTTCTATGATGGAGTGGGGTGCGTGGGGGCGGGGGGAGCCTAGGTAACTTTCTCCCACAATTAAAATGAAAATGTGTTCTGTTGCCGTTGCCTTAAGCTTTAGTAAGGTCTGTTACTTACTTCATCAGGAAGCTCCAGAATAGTAAGATTTTTTGAACGAAATGTGATTTCAAAAGTGATCACCAAGGTTGCATTTAATGGATGCCTAGGAGGATAAGAGTCTGGTTACTGTTGGGAGGTTGGACCCTGTAAGATGTCAATCGACCCTCTGGATTTCACACTAGGTCTTCCTTTCTCTGGAAATCAGGATCAGGAAGGGCAGTGTGCTCAGACTACACAATCCAGCCACCAGATCAAGAAATGAGCATTTCCAACACCCCAGAAGCCCTGTTCTGCTCCCCTCAAGTTTCCTGACCCCAAGGATAACCACTGACCTGGCATCATGGAATTGCTGTTTTTATATTTTATATACAAAGAATCTGACAGCCCGGAGTTTTTTGTGTTTACCTTCTTTTGCATAACATTTTTCTTTACTTTCATTTATTTCTATAGGAGAATACCTTTACCTAGATATTTGCTCCTAAACTGGGAGAGGTAGAAGGAACCATGTTCCCGCTTTATGAGGAGACTAGATATTCCTTTAGGGTAGGATGAGAACACAAGAAGGTGGAATTCTGGCTGTGAATAATGGGGGCAAACAGAGGGAACAGGCCAATGGCTCTCTGCCCCAGTGGGAAAAGCTCCTTCGGTAGGGTCAGCTCCGAGCAGGGTGTGGTATGAAGGTCAGCAGGAATGGGATGAAGTGAGTCCTCTCCGAGCAACCCCATGGAGACCTCAAATGTGGGAAGCTATTTAAAGATTCCAGAGAGGGTAGAGAAGGTAAGCAGTCAACTTAGATGGTTTACATGAGGTAGGTGTGCAAGGTACGAGGACAGAGCAGCAGGTCTGTGAGGAGGCCTGGGGACTTTCCAGGGCAGGTGTGAAGAACATTGTCTCAGCTGGGAGCCACAGGCATGGTGAAGCATTGGCAGGCCACAGAGACAGAGGAATATCTTCTGGCAGAGGGTGAACCAGGTTAGGACCTTCATGCCTAAACCAGTAGGTGTCTTGTCTTGTCTCTTCTCGTCTCCCCTCCCCTCCCTTCCCTTCTTCCCTTCCCTTCTTTCCTTTCCTTCCCTTCCCTTCCCTTCCCTTCCCTTCCCTTCCCTTCCCTTTTCTTTTCTTTTCTTTTCTTTTTCCTGAGACAGGGTTTCTCTGTAGCTTTGGAGCCTGTCCTGGAACTTGCTCTGTAGACCTGGCTGGCCTCAAACTCAAAGATCCACCTGCCTCTGCCTCCTGAGATTAAAGGTGTGCGCCACCACGCCTGGCACACAAGGAAGACTGTTAAACAAAGGCTAAGTGTGATCAGGGATGGGTGGAACCCCTTGATACTATCACTTCTGCTTTGGCAGGCAAGTGACCTCAGCTGTGCTATGCTGGTCAGCAGTTCCTCAACCCTTGACTTTTAGGGCTCTGCTCATATATTTAGTCTTGAAAAGGGTCTTTTTTTTTTTTTTTCCGAGACAGGGTTTCTCTGTGGTTTTGGAGCCTATCCTGGAACTAGCTCTGTAGACCAGGCTGGTCTCGAACTCACAGAGATCCGCCTGCCTCTGCCTTCCGAGTGCTGGGATTAAAGGCATGCGCCACCACCGCCCGGCATTGAAAGGGGTCTTGAAGTCTGGCATCACTTGTGGCCACCAGAAGACTCTTCTTGCTAGAGGAAGCAGCTCATGTTTCTAGGGAAATGTGTCCCCTTTCTTCCCAGTGGAAACAGGGACTCTGTAGACTCTGTAGGTGTTTGACTTTGGGACCCTGCTCTGCAATCTTAGACTCTTTTTATGTCCTACAACAAAGGCAAGGGCATCACACCGGAAGTCCATGCAGACTGTGCCAGAAGTCAGTACCAAGTGGGGCTGAGGAGAGAACTGGGCCTGAGAACTTACCCAAGGGTGATGCTGACATTGGTTGAACTGCCATTTTCCAGCTTCACAGTGGGAGGAACCGTGAGACTGACAGTTGACTCTGGAAAGATGCAAGTCAATGCCATGAGTCACCACGACAAGGAGGAATGGGCACCAGGCCCTGCCATCTGAACTCACTAGCCCTGATTCATTGATAGTACTTTCAGACTTATATTATGATCTTTCCATCTCTGCACCAGGGCCAGACTGCCACAGTTTAGAGCAGGAAGTGCTGGAACTTCCTCTTCCTTCCCCTATGTGGGCAAGCTGAGTTCCCCAGAAATGGTTTGGGAGCTACAGAGCCCAAAAGTTATAAAACAGACATTCAGTTCAACACCTGTGATTTTTTTTTCGAGACATTGTTTTTTAGTGTGTGTGTATCGCTTTGGGGCCTGTCCTGGAACTCGTTTTGAGCTCACAGAGATCCACCTGCCTCTGCCTCCTGAGTGCTGGGATTAAAGGAGTGCGTCATCACTGCTCAACCAACATCTGGGATTGTTAAGGGTGGACTGGAGAAACATTGAAAACAGCCCATGGGTTCCCTCTGAAAAACTGGTCTGGTCTCATTCCTGGATTCTGAGATGGGCACAAGGCCCGGCTAACATGTTTCTAAAGAACCATCCGGGCTTTGCTGTAGACTCAGCTCACCCCATGCACAGTTCCCTCTCTGAGGCTGTGTGCTAGGGACTGGAGGATAGTGGTGAGGGATGTACACTTTTCACTATCAGGACTTGCTTCTTGGCATTAAAGCTCTAACTCAGGAGCAGGTGGACAAACAGGCCTCCAGGGTGAGGGAGGAGGCAGGACTGAGTCTTAGAAAGCCGTGTTGGGGTGAGGACTAGGCTGGGAGTAGAACTCAGAGGGAGAATGTATGACTAGTAAGCATAAGACCCTGAATCTAATCTTTAGCACCGAAACAAAACAAAATGAAACAAAATGCCAAGAGGAAGAAGGAAGATCATTTTGGGAAATCAAATAACCAAGCACACTGTGGTCACAGGGAATAGCTGACTAGCTTGAATAATTCCTGTATTCTTTGGACAGCTCACCTCCTTTGTCACTGTGCCATGCTGAGGCACTCAAAGCTTCAGGGCATACCTGGCCATCTCACCTCCCCTGCCTTACAGACTTCCAGGACAGGCACATCCTAGAAGTCATGATCAGGGATCCAGACTTAAGAGAGGAAAAGGGTATCCTAGGCAGCAGAGCAAGTGCTCCATCTGCTGAAATGATTCCCATAGGGATAGGAGGTGTGGGCCTCTACCCAGATCCCTCCATGGCAGAAGATGAAGAACTAGGACCTGAAGTGTTAGAGCTTAGGATGGAGAGAACAGTGTCACTTCTCCAACCTCAACTGTCTCCCCTTGGTATTCCCACTGCATGGACGCTTCCTGGGAGAGTCACCTTATGTCCCAAGGTGCTCACACTTCTGAGCCCAGTTCTGCCACATCTGAGCTGCTTTCTTCAGCTTGGTCCCCATGTATAAATGCAGATGGTGGCTGTCCCCAAAGTACAAGTCTCTCAGATGTGATTCTCCATAGTACAGTCTCCAGCTCCCTCACCAGTGGATTCTTCAGGTCAGATCAGTTGTTGTAGCTTCACCGTCTGGAGGCTGCTCTGGCAGCTCTGTCCTGCCTGCCATTCTAACTCTGTTCCTGTCGTGCTAACGATCGTACCTGCTATGCTAATAACTCTACCCTGCCTGCATTGCTGTCAGTCTGAGGCTTTGTTCTGGGCTTGCCCAGCTAGGGGAGTGCAGGACTTACTATTCCAGTCCATGAAATGTTATTTACTGCTCAGGACTACGTCAGGTAAGTAAGACCCAGAGCAAGTCACTGCTCGGGGCAGGCACATGTATGTTGTGTGTGCATGTGGAGGCATTGAAGAGGGTGTCAGGGAGTTAGATTTTTCCAGTCTTTGTATATTAAAGAGGAAGATGGGAGCTTTCAAAGAACCAGATCAGAGAGCGTTTAAATCATCCTCACTCAGTACTATGGAAAACACTAGTGGTCAAGCAAATGAGATTCTAGGCTCTGAAGCCACACAGTTCCATCCTGGTTTGATACTCCCTAGCTGTATGACCTGTTGAAAGGTACTTTACTACTGAGGCTACACCTGTAGACCCTCACCTGTAAAATGGGTGGAATAAGACCTGTCTCACAGATAAAATGCAGAATGGTTAGCAGCACGCTTTCTACTTTCTACATGGCCTCAGTGCTAAATAGTTGTTAGCGTCTATTACTGTCATCATTTTACAACTGCAGGCTAGTTTTAGTCCAAGATAGGAGGCAGCTGGGAAGCTGTATCATACCCAGGGACAGCAGGAGCCACGGGGAGACCAACTTGTTTCCCCTACAGCAAATCAATCTCTCCTTCCCTATTTTCCCCCCTCTCCCAGACTGGGAATTGAATACCAGGTCCTTACACATGCAGTGCAAGTGATCTACACTGGGCTCCATATTCAGCCCTTCTTATGTTCTTACTTTTAAACTTTGAAATAGGGTCACATTAAATTGTTCAGGCAATCTTTAATTAATCTTGTCCCATAACCTGTACCTTAAACTTGTGATTCTCCTGCCTCAGTAGCAAGGATTATAGATCTAAGCCACTGCTACTGGCTGGTACCACACTGCACCCTACCTCATCCCAGTCATTGCTACTGACTCTCTTTCTTCTCTCTCTCTCTGTCTCTCTCTCTCTGTCTCTCTCTCTGCCTCTCTCTCTCTCTCTTCCTCCCTCCCTCCCACCCTCTCTTTCTGTGAGGTCCCACAATCTGCCTGGAATGCAAGGACACTATTGATCTTCCTCAGTTCCAGAGTGCTGGGACTACAGGTATGACACCATTTCTGTTGTTCTCGTCACCCCCATTTTATATATATATATCCAATAGGAATTGGGCATTTTCAGTCCTATTTTAAGTCAAGGAAAACTCCCTCCAGAGGGAAGGAGCCCTGCAGCTACACACGACTGAATAACGATTCAAAGCTAGGCTTGTTGGGTCCAAAGCCCAAGTTATTACCACTAGGCTGCACTGCCACAGATTCCACTCAAAGAAGTCAGAAGCTACAATCTCTGGAGGCTTTCTGTTCTTGTGTCATCCTTGATGCTGACACCCCAAACAGAGATGAAAAGTCCAGTAAAATGAGGCTGGGATCCAATCCAATTCCAGGTTCTCAATTCTGTGGTAGCATCCATTGCTTCTTCATAGAGACTGTCAGAAGAAAGAGGCAAATGGAACAGAGGCCCTTTTTTAGTCCTAGTTTTATCTGTGAGGCTTTCTACCCTGCCAGGGTCTCAGTTTACCCTCTGTGTAGTTGGGAGTACTAGCAAGATTTTCCACGATCTCCTAGGCAGTATCCTTTATGTGCTCATGCACACATGCATACACAAACACATGCACTCAGTTCCCGGAGAGTCGACTCAGTAGGGCTGAAGTGTGGCATCCCTCTGCAGAAAGGCGGCAGGACCAGGCCTCATGGTCTGAGTCCCTCCTCACCATTTTCCCCCCAGAGATTACTTCTCCATAAGGTCTGACTACTAAGGAATATGACTGATATTTACCAAACCTAGATGAGCCAATCAGAGGACCAATTTTCTGGCCATCAAGAGGCCAGGTAACCATAATGATGCAGGCAGTGTGTGCAGCTTTAGGGCACATGTGTAGGACTTCTAGTGTTTTCCCCAGGCTTCTGAAAATTGTTTGTCAGGGACTTTAAGATACATTTGCTTTGGAGTAATGGCCTACCTAATGATGAATATGGGCCTGGGATCTGGGAGTACCAAACAAAGCTATTCACAGAAGGAATCCCAGAAATGTCTTGGGTATTTCAAGGATGACAACAGAATTTGAAGGGATCCTCTGTCAAGGATGTATGATCTCTACTAGCGTGCTTTCTGTGTGGCTCAGGATGCTGTAAACTAGCTCCGATCTTTTCTAAGGGAAAGGTATTTTCTTTAATGTCTCCCAGGACCCACAACTCTCTTCGTGAGGTCCAGAGGGCAGAAGCACAAGTTGTTCTTTATAGATATTACCTCAGCTCGGAGAGGCTCTGAGAGCCAGTCATACGGTCTGACTAAATAACCAACTACCATCTCTGTTGATGCAGAGAAGGCAAGAGGCACCCCAGCACAATAGGCCAATTTTGTTTGGGACCATTTGGCTCTTTGTATGTCCCCATACCACACCTGAACCTGGCTATCTCGCTGAGTGGGAGGCCGACTGTATGTGGCCTGGAGAGCATTAAACCTTTGGTGACAAAGAGGTTTCACTTTCCACTATTTCCCTTCTTACAAAGCTGAGAAGTCACTCTTAAACTTACCGCATTTCTCCATGAAGTTCAAGAGGAAAAGGGTCAAAATAAGCAGGCAATTCCTCGCCATGTTCTCTGACTTCTCAGAACTAGGAAAAAAGACAAACGGCAAGAGAGAGGCATGTTAAGGATGAATTAGTTCAGCTCTTGGTGGACAACATGCTACCTGAGCCATGGCAGTGGGACAGTTCATAAAGGACTTCTACTTCACAGGCTCTGTGACCTCTGACCTCACAGGCTTGGCATCACAACCTCCGAGAAGGAGACCTCAGAGAGTTCTTATCTTTGCTTTGTGTAATGGGCAAACCTGCTTAGAGCAGCTAAGTGGGTTGTGTGAAGTCCTACTCTGCGGAAATGAGTGCAGACCTGTACCGTTCCCTCAACTGCTTTCCACAACCCAGTTAACAGGGAAGGAAAATGAATGGAGTTTCACTGGCAGAGTGTTCTCTTTTTCTAAAACCCATCTCTTCTCTGGTTTCACCGAAGCAGATATGGACCATGAAATTCAAACACTCTGTCAGCAAAAAAAAAAAAAAAAAAGTCCCCCAGTGCTAAAGACTAAGACATCCGGAAGAAAAACCACAGAACAGATGAGAAAAGAATTGACAAGATGACCACAGGGCTAAAATGATCAGATTGGTTAACCGCACAACTAGGCTTGTTCAGAAAGAAAGACACTTGCCATGCCCATCTTGGGTGTGTGTTCTAACCTTCTCCAGGCCCCAGTCACGTGGTGCTTTCAATCTACCATCCCCACTCAAGAACAACCTGGAATCAGACAACCCCTGCGGCAGCTCCCTTCATCAGGTGGCTGAGGTAGTCCGGCCCTTGGTGCATAACCTGGAACTTCCTCAAGGCATAACTAACATAGACTGGACAAGGAATACGTTCCCTGGAGATGGACTGTCCAGGTCGCAGGCTTCCCATTTACCTGCTGTATAAATTTGGAATACTTTTTAACCGAGGCTTCCTAATGGGGGAACAGTGACAGTAGTAACCGCATCACAGAATTAAAGTGAGATGAAACTTAAGGCCTGCATTCTCAAAGGGGGCTAAAACAGACTCTTGTGGTCTGAAAACATCTGCAACTATTATTGTGGCTCCCCCAAAAGCCATAATACAAAGAATAGAGCTTATCAGCTGTATTAAAATTTTTAAGGAGGTGGACTGATAAGATAAAAATGTTGAGAAACAATGATGTAATGTTATTACTGCTACCACCCAGGGCTCCCAGCAAGCTCTCACAAAGCACGTATTTTCCTCAATATTACTGAAAAGGCAAGACCCAGGTGTCCTCTCTTCCTCTGGGCGAATCAACAGGAGCTTCTGGAACTGTCCTAACAGTATCTAACTTTCCCCCCCAAGCCACTTGCACCTTCCCAAGCCAGACTGAGGCGCACCAGAGGAGGCAAGCAAGGGGTGCCAGCTGCACTCGAACGGTGCCACCAACATTGGTTGGCAGCCGCTAGCAGTGCTTTTGTTCACCAATAACCTGGCCCTTCAACTTGGATGCAGGCCTGGGCTGGGGCCAGAGGATAGAAACCCAGGCGCTGCTGAAGGAGGCTGCATTCGCGACAGACTGCCCCTCTTAGGTGTCCGGCTACTGTCTGCTGCCGGGCGGGTGGTCTCCTACCAGGAAAAAGAGAGGCCGTGCCGACCGCGATAGTTCTCACCTGACAGCCTCCCAGGATCGGTGGACTGACCTCACCGAAAGCAGCAATCTCGCGCCAGATGCCTCTTCAGAATGTAAAGGACTCTTTGGGCTCCGCTGACTTTGTGAGGGCGGGGCCAGCTGTCACCTGACCCGAACCACCTGGTTTATGGAGCTGAGCGTTCGGCGCGAGGAGCTCTGGGAGTTGTAGTTTTCACGAGTCCTAGCCCGATAAAACTGGGTAGGGTCGAGGGAAGGACGCATGCATCTTGGCAGGGGCGGGGGCTCGGATGTGAGGGGAGAGCTAGTCACTTGTCGCGCCTGCGGCAGGACTCTCGGGTCCTCTCTCGTCCTTCGGTGAAGATTCTCGGACGCGCGGCACAGTCCGGGAACCTCCCCGATAGGTCCCGCCTCTGTCGCCTCTCTACCTATCGCCGGGGGTGCTGTGTGTGTCAGTCTGCCGTCCTTAGCCAATGGGAAGACAAGAAGTCGCCAGTTCGCGTGTCAGGGAAGCCCCGCCCCCGCGCTGCCCTCCCCAGCGAAGTGTTCCTGGGCTAGCGCGCTGTGCAAACTAGCGCAGCTTCGCTGTCACCGCGGCTATGGCTTCGCGACCCGTCACTCTCGGCGTCGACTTGGGCACCACGTCCGTGAAGGCCGCCCTGTTGGAAGCTGCACCCGGCCACCCATCCGGGTTTGTGGTGCTGGCCAGCTGCGCCCGGGCTGCCCGGGCAGAGACAGAGAGCGCAGCGGCCGGGTCCCAGGTGAGGCAGCGTCCTGGAGCCGCCACCCCGGACGACCCTGGCGGCATCCCGGACAGCACCTTTCCGTGAAGAAGTACCTCTGACTGTCCAGTCTGTCCGACCTCCGCCTGCTGTCCTTTCCTCCAGAGCCTCGCAGCCTGCTGCAGCTCAGGCTAAGCCGTTAGATTTTCCCAGGGAGCTTTCTCATAGGCGGGCACCGATCTTCCCACTCTAGGGCTTCTCTGGCGGCCCTGCCCATGGTGCTGGATCCCTCTACTCTGTGCCCATCGCATTCTGTACTTCGACCTGAGAGCACTCGCTTCAGGGTAATAACCACAGGCCCAACTATCACGCTTGCTTCTCGTGGCTCACGTTTGCTCTGTGCCCTCAAGTCCAGACTTCGTTTTGTACCCCTTAGGCAGGCTGCGCTCTGGAAATAAGATGCAGAATTGGGCTTACCTTGCTCCTCTCACTCCGTAGAAGCGAAAGTGAACAGAAAATTTCACTTGGTTACTCAGAGAATTCCAGTCCCAGCAAGAGTCTCTATAGAAATGTTGTCAGTGCAAGAAGGAAGACCCTGAGATAAGTTGATTAAAAAAAGATTTTTTTTTTTTCCGAGACAGGGTTTGTCAGTAGCTTTTTCAGCCTTTCCTGGAACTCGCTCTGTAGACCAGGCTTGGCCTCGAACTCAGAGATCCGCCTGCCTCTGCCTCCCAAGCGCTGGGATTAAAGACGTTCGCCACCACCGCCTGGCTAGTTGATTAAAAATTTTAGAAATGAGCTGGGCGGTGGTGGTGCATGCCTTTTATCCCAGCACTTGGGATAAAAGTGGGAGGCTGAGGCTGGTGGACCTCCGTGAGTTCAAGGTCATCCTAGGCTACACGGAGAAACCCTGTCTTGAAAAACTAAACTGAACTAAACTAAAATAAAAACTATCTTTATAATTTTTTAAAAATGATCAGACTGGTAGTTATGCACCACAACCAGTGGCTTTTGAAAACTATAAGATAGCAAAGTACACAGTCAGGGTCCCACAGGATGGCTCAGCAGCTAAGAGAAATTACTGAGCAAGCCTGATGACCCGAATTCCATCTTCAGAACTCACCATGGAGGGAAAGAACTGACTTTAGAAAAGCTGCCCTCTGATGGCCACCTGTGCTCCACGACAGGCACATGTCGTACACACACACACACACACACACACACACACGCACACACGCACACATGCACACACACACACTATATGTACTATATATAGTCTACACGTATATATGGTATACATATATACATAAATATGTGCAGACATATGTAAAATCCTATGAGTTAAGGACAGTGGGCTCTGTTGAGAGATGATATAAGAAGCCTCAGAACAGACACCAAGCCTCAGACTCCACTCCTGTTAGTTTCCTGAAAAAGGAGAGTTTATAGTCAATTTATTTGCAGAAATTAATATCAAGGTAGAGTGTAACATCTCACTTTTTTATTGGCTTCAATGTGTTTCCTCGTCTGATCGAGGTGGCCACTAAGGGGTCTTCCAGCCAGAGACTTGGATTGAGTGCGGTTTCCCACTCTTGAGCTTCACGTCTCAGAAGCTCTTGCCCAGGGTCTGTATTCAGTTCTTTGGGGTCCGGAATCCTTCTTGCTGGGATGTGTTCAAGAAGATAAAAATGGCAGGAACTCTTCTAATTTTCCCAGAGGCCTTCACGTTTAATTTGGTCGGAGCCTCAGGGCATTTTAGAATGATATTTGACTTTATGAATTATGACATGGAGAAGCTGGCTCTGATTCTGGAGGACTGAGGAGCTGGGCCAGGATTATAGTATAATGGGTTCAGACCCTGCCTTTTTCTCATAAAATTGAGCCCCCTTCTCTCTGTTATGAGATAGGGTTTTGCTGGCCTCAAATTTGGATCTTCCTTACTTAGCCTCCTCCCAAGCACTGGGATTGCAGGTGTGTTCCACCCCATGCAGCAAAAATACAAGTTTTTGAAGGGAATCTCTGTTGATTGTCTGTCGTCTCTGGCTCTGCCTCCTCAATTGGTGGGGCACAGGGTTGGGCTGGTTTGAGTGAGTTGTTCAGCACTATTTTTTTTTCAAGTCTGAAGTTCTGGATCTTGGTATAGCTCTACTGATGTTTTGAACCAAGAAAGAGCAGTAACAATGACTTCTCTGTCACAGTATGGGTGTGCCCATTGTTCCGGGACTGCCCCTGGTCACACTCAACCCTAAAATGAACTTCTGAACACAGCTTTCTTGTCTTTACCCCAGCTGGCTATGTTCCTCCTCCATGGTCTCCGCCCACACAATCCACTCACCCTGGACCCATTTTAAACAGAGGCCCCTCTGTCCTGAGGGGATGCACCATCCAATGGCCATTTGGGGACTTTTAAACTGCCACTGTCTAACAGAAATGAAAGTCACAAATGTGGGCTACACATGTAATTTTCAATTTTTGAATAGCTATTTTAAAGGAAGTAAAAGGAATGGATGAAATTAATTTAATTTAGATTTTATCTATCATTTATTTATTTTGAGACAGAGTCCCACTATGTAGACCTAGCTGGGCAGGAACATATTATGTAACAGAGTTCTACCTGCTTCTGCCTTCTGAGTACTTGGATAAATTAATTTTTGTTATGTATTTTATTTAACCTAATGCATATAAAGCATCATCTAACAAGCAATGATAGAGATGTGTCAGTGAGATATTTTGCATATTCATGTGAATTCTGAACCAGCACGTGTGCCTTTAGATGCTCCTGTATTTGATTGTGAGTGGAAGCCGTAGGCCAACCTTGCATTGTGTTCCTCAGCCCTCAGGTTTTATTCAAGTTCCATCCCCCCACCCCACTTTTTTCTTTTGGAAAAAGTGTTTCTCACTGGCTTGGAGGTTGATAAGTAGGCTGGCTGACTGGCTATTCCATGAGCCCCAGGCAACAGCCTGTTTCTGCCTCCCCAGTGCTAGGATTCCAAGTATACATCACAGCACCAGGCTTTCACAAACACCAGTGCCAGGGATTAATCTCAGGTCCTCATTCTTGTAGGGAAAGCACCTGACTGACTGATCCATCTCCCCAGCCCTCAGATGTAACTTGAACCTTTCACTTCAGATTGGACTCATGGCTTGCACTTGCTGGGCAAGCAGTCTACTATCGAGCTGTAGCCCCTGGCCCACACTTGACATTTCTTTAGCTGTACAACTTTAAAATGTGTTCCCCCTGTCTAAGGCCAATGGCTCAGTTTGAACCTGTCCAACTCCTGTATTCTTTTTATGGTGTCATCTACTAGGGTCTCTTGACTTTTACTGGTATTAATATGATTTTAGATTAAACTCTGATGAATTTTCATGACTTTATTTTTGTTCTTTTTTTTTTTTTTCTGGGAATTGAATCCAAGGCCTTGTAATTGGTAAGAATGGGTTCTTCCACCAACTGTATTTTGTATTTCTAATCAGAGTTTTTTCATGAGTGCAGTAGAACCCAGGGCTTGGTAGATTCTAGGTTAATGCTCTACACTTCTCTCTGTATTTGGTACTATTTTTTAAAAAATATTATTTATTTTATGTATGTGTTTTATTTGCATGTACACCTTTATTCTGGAAGAGGCCATCAGATTCCACTTACAGATGGTTGTGAGCCACCATGTGGTTGCTGGGACTTGAGCTCCAAACCTCTGGAAGAGCTGCCAGTGCTCTTAACTGCTGAGCCATCTCTTCAGCCCCTCTATTTTGAATTAAAAAATTTACTTAAATTATGTGTATTCATGCATGTCCGTGTGTAGATTTTTGCATGTGCGTGACAGTGTCCATGGAGGCCAGAGGTGTCAGCTCCAACCAAAACTGGAGTTACTAGATGGTTGTAGGCCCCCAAAGTGGGTGCTGCCTAATGTGGGTATTGGGAGTCCAACTTGGGTCTTCTTCAAGAATTGTACATGCTCTGAATGGTTAAGATATGTGTGTGTGTGTATGTGTGTGTGTGGTGTAGGTAGGCGTCCATGTGTATATGGGTGGGTGTGCATATGTGTGCATGTATAAGCCAGAGATGAATGTTGCACATTTTCCTTCATTTGTCCACTTGGAATTTTGAGACATGATCTTTCACTGAGCCTAGAGCTTTCCAGCAAGCCTCAGAGAGTTTGTTGTTCTTGCTTCGCAACACTGGGATTATAGGCACATGTTGCTGTGCCTCACTTCTCTGTGTGGGTGCTTGGTTTCAAAACCAGGTCCTCACGCTTGCATGGCAAGCTCTTTATTGGCTGAGCTCTCTCTCTAGCCTCAGGATCTGCTTTGTTTACATTTATTATTCACTCATTTGTTTATTTTATTTTAAATGAGATCTCACTATGAGACTATGTCTCACTAGCTCAGACTAGTCTCAAACTCTTAAGCTCAAACGTTCCTCCTGCTAGGACTTATCTGATAGTACTCTAGTCTTTTTGAGGTTTGTTCTTGAGCTAGGGTCTCACTACATAGTCCTAGCTGCCCTGGAACTCTCTATGTAGACTAGGATGGTCTTGGACTAACAGAGATCTCCAGGTCATTGCCTCTCCAGTGCTGGGATTAAAAGCATGCTCCACGCTCCACTGTACTTGGTTCTTTGGGTCTCTCTTGACCACATCTTCCCTGTGTCGAGGCTCAAAGGATGACATTCCCCCATTATGGCATCTTTGTTGAGGAAGCCAGTGTAGGGGGAATGAAAATATCCTAACCAAGTTTTCTCCTCACCCAAACACAGAGAGGTTTTTTTTCTCAGATGTGTCAAGAGCAGGCTACAATCTGGACATGAGCCTCACTTTCCAAGTCCTTGGGAGGCTGAGGCTGGAATGGGGATTGTTGGGACCGGAGTTCAGAGCCAGCCTGGACAACAAGCAACATTGCCCGCCCCACTTTCCTCTCATTGTCCCTCCCCCAAAGACCAACCTACAAAGGTGCTTAGACCTGCCTTTCATCCCCCATGAAATCTCACCCTCAGGCTCGTCAGGAAGACCAGGGGATTGAGCCCTCCTGCATGGACTTCCCTTTCTCTCTGGTTAATTTCCATCCTTTGGGTTCACTTGAGTTTCAGAGAGACTCATCTTCCAGCTAATTTCTGCCCCCCCCCCCTTATCATGCAGGACTTTTCTAGTTTCTCTACATTCCCTAGTCTTTCTTTCCTTCATTCCTATAAAAAGGAGTAATGTAAACTTCAATGGTCCTGCGTCTTCTGATTCTCTTCCATGCTTTGATTTTTTTATGTCCTCTTGCTTGTTAATAAATTGACTTGCTTTTTCTTCTGTTGAGTCTATCTCTAGTTAGTTATCCAGTCTAGCCAACCTAGATTGGAGGGGAGGGAGGGGAATTTCATCTGCCTCTGCATTGCCAGCCTCTTCCTTTGCCTCTGTCCCGCCCTTCCACATTCCTTATAAGGAGACCCCCTCCTTATTTCCCTGCTGACTGTGGAACACACTTTTTTTTTCCAGCAGAGCCTGGTGTGTTGTTGAACAGTCTAGAGTTGTGGCTTCCTCCCTTGGGGTGGGGAGTGGGCCTTTGATGGGCAGTCTCAGGCCGGGCCCAGCTGGAGCTAACCAGATCCTTCACTTCTGTATCTTGGCAATGCCCTTGGAGGAGTCCTCTCTCTCTCTCTCTCTCTCTCTCTCTCTCTCTCTCTCTCTCTCTCTCTCTCTCTCTCTCTCTCTCTCTCTCTCTCGGAGATCTCTGGAGGCCCTTCCTCCTTGGTCTGATTGTTTGTTTGCCCATGCCCACCCTGTCCTGTTCTGTTTCCAGGGCCGGGAGCAGGATGTGACTAGAATCATCCAAGCCCTAAATGAGTGCCTTGATGCCCTCCCCCGGCAGCAGCTCCAGAGAGTCGGTGCTATCGGAGTGTCTGGACAGATGCATGGCATCCTATTTTGGAAATCAGGTCAAGGTATGCTCTGTGTGGGTAATGATCTCATGTTGTGGTCACTTAACAGACTAAGAACAGGGTTGCGAAGGACTCTTGGACCAGGGTCAGGTTGTCCTGGCATGGGCATAGTGCCTTGCTCCTCAGAACAAAATATCATATGCTATCTCCTGTGTTTTGTGTACGTTTTGTCTGAGCCAAATGTGTAGTGAAGGCTCAAACTGTCTGCTTGCACATCCATTATATTGCCTGTGGACAGCCAGGGAGAAAGTGACTTTGATTTTTCTTTGGGACTCAGTAGAGAGGATCTCACATAGCCTTCTCTTTATTGTGCCTGCTGTGGCTGGACAAGATGCCAAGCAGAGAGAACCGGAATCTGTGTATTTTAAAATTAAAATTAAATTTATCATTCTCTCTCTCTCTCTCCATTCTCTTCTTCCATTGTACGTTCTGGGGATGGAGCTCAGGTGGCCAGACTTGTGTGGGAAGCACTTTTACCAGCTGAATGATCTTGTTGGCCTTGGGTATAGTTGTTTTTTTTTTTTTTTTGAGACTCAGTTTTATGTAGCTCAGGCTGGCCTTAAACTCTTTAAATAGCTAAGTTTAATGTCTTTAACTCCCGGCCCTCCTGCCTCTACTTCCATGTAAACCCAGGACCTCATCTCATATGTGCTAGGCAAGTACTCTATCATTCAACTATGCCCTAGTTCTTGTTTTTTACTTTTTATTAATGACTTGGTAAATTGCCCAGGCTTGTAAAGCTTGGTAAAGGCTGTCCTTGAACTCACAATAGCTCAGGCAGACTGCAAAGAACTTAGGACCCTCCAGCCTCCTAAGTAGCTATAATTACAAGCTTGTGCCACCAGTCCCAGCTGGGTATAGTTTCTAATCTTTACATAATTTCTCTTAATTCTAGTTACTATCGCTTTAGTGGACGAAACATTCTTCTTGTTATTGTGTTCTTGTCATTTGGTCCTGGGGATGGGACCCAGGGCCTCGTGCATGCTAAGCATGTGTCTGCAGAGCATTTCTTTGTCTTCACCTGATGAAGGTTGGCCACAGGGCAAAGGTGGTAACTTTTGTGTGGCCCTCAGGGGAAGACTGTGCCAGGAGGACAACAGGCACTTCAGGTGCCAGGTGTCAGGGTAAGGATGCTACCTGCATGACCTCATCCGTCTTTCCCAACAGCGTTGTGATGAGTGTGACTGTCACCACTGTGCAGGTGAGCAGGAAGTTCAGAGAGGTTAGAACAACACACTCTGGCCGTACAGCGGCAATCGTGGTCTAGCTTTCAAAGGTCTCTCAGAAGAACAGAGCCACAGGAAGGCAGTGGTACAGTGAAGGGTGGGACTTCCCAATAGAATGTCTGCAGAAGGAATAGAATTTACAGGAAGCCACCAGCTCCCCAGATTGCTAGGCATTCCTTTTTTAAAATTATAGAAAATATCATACAGACACCCACTAGAAAGGGTAGTTTATAAAACCACCCAACCTCAGGAACATTATCATTTGGGCGCGGATGGGTGCTCTTATTTATTGGGATGGACTCCTGCACCTCCCAGACTCAGACACATGGCACTGCAGCTGGCCCAGCGCAGCTTTTTCAGGCAGAGAAATGGCTGCTTTGGGTTGATGGGTGATGTGGTTAAGAGGGTGGGATGCTGGATTCAATCCTGTCTGCCTAGAAAGCCAGGGACTCAGGTGCCCTGGGCTGAGTGGATGGTGACTCTCCTCATCTAGTGATGTGTCTTCTGAGCCTTGCCCTGGACAGGGCTGGGTATCTGCAGAAGCCCCTTGCTCCCTTGACTGCCTGTTATCAGGTCATTCTGCCAAGTGAGCTGCGTGGCTCCAAGCAGCAGAAGGCCAACCAGGGCGCCGGAGCTGACCTCTCCTAGGCAGTCTTAGGTTGTAAAAGCTTTTTAAATTCTCTAATTCTTCATTAACAAGAATAAATGTCCTTTTAATACTAAATCCCTTTCTAAAGGGGAGAGCAGGGATCTAATGTTTGTGGTCTGGTCATCCGCCTTCCTTTCTCCGAGTCTCCTGGATTCTGTACCAACCACACAAACCACCAGCCACATTGTTGGAAGAACTGCTTAAACTTTCACGGAGCCAGCCTGCTGTCTTGTTTTGCTCTCTGCTTCTGGGAAAGAGGAAGCAAGTTGGCTGCTGCTGATTCCTGATGATGGAGCCCAGCAAAGTCAGGTTTGGGATCGAGCTGTGCCATTTCTAATGGTGGCCACAATTCAGGCTGGTTTTAGTACCCACCACGTGGAGGCCGTGTGCTGGTCCCCCTGGGAGATGTGGAATTGCCTGTAGAAGCCTGTATCTTCCAGAACACAGCCAACATGGTCAGGCACCTGCAACTCGAGCAGAGGGCCAAGTACTTCAGTGAGGACACAGGCGAGCAAGTGGGAGGACTGGGAGTGACTGGCATTTTCTGAGAGGCCTGTGGTTAGGCCTGTTTTTAGAGTCCGCTTTCAGGCTCAATAAAAGAAGGAGAAAAGTAGGGGCCATAAAGCTAAGTGGCAAGCTGCAGACAGGGCGAAAACATTTGCCAGTGCAGAGGAGGTGGAGGACAAACATCAGGCGAAGAAAAGGCAGATGGACCAAAGGGTCCCTGACAAACAATTCCTGGAAGGGGAAATACAGAGGACACGCTGCTCAGTGCCCATCCTCAATTAGGAGAATGCCGATGTCAACAACCATGAGACGTTGTTTTCCACCCACTGGGCTGAAAGAAATGAAAAGGCCTGGGGAATCTCAAGAGTTGTCAAAGGGGTGGGAGATTGGCTTATTATAAATACTGCAGTTGGTATTTAAATAGTGTAAATTAACAGAGCTCTTTTGTAGGGCAGCTTGGCAAGGCCTGCTAAAAAAAGGGTGGCTGCTATGCCTCAGGAATTATACTACTGGGAACTGGTCCATGAGACGTCGCTGCATCTTTGTTTATAGTGGTAAAACTGTGCCATTTACCTGTGGGGACTCATTGCATACATCAGTCAGGCCCATGACGTGGGATGATGTTTAGTAGTTAGAAAGAATAAGGTACATTCAAGCATATTGACACACAGAGGACTGATGACATGTTGTTGAGCAGCAATAAACACAATAGACTATTATTATTTAAACAAACACACCCAGGTCAACCACACAAAACAAAACCTGTTGTGTGAAGGACAACAATAGACGGTCACCCAGTAAGAATGCACAGTGATAAGAAGGGGGTTGCAACTGAGCAGAGAATGGGCAAGCAGGACTTTTGCCTTCTCTGTAATATTTGAATTTTTTTTAATTGAGAATGCTTTCATTTATCATTGTGTTGTTACAAACTTCAAAATATAGTAGCTCTTTAACAAAGAGAAAGAATGAACGAAAGAGGGAAAGAGAAGGAGGCTTCTGCTGAGTCAGATTCTGGGACAGGCTTCCTAGGTTTACATACTGATTATTAGGTCTGTGAAGCATCCTCCTTTATTTTTTTATATGTGGGGATAACAATCACATAATCAAGGCTCAGCTTACAAGTGTCTGTAGTT
Organism: Alexandromys fortis; assembly: GCF_014885135.2. NCBI lineage: Eukaryota > Metazoa > Chordata > Mammalia > Rodentia > Cricetidae > Alexandromys > Alexandromys fortis. Next base: position 540,297 of record NW_026068017.1, on the reverse strand, counting down.
CCATTCCTGTGGAATCTATTGCCCTCTTCTGGCCTCCACAGGTACTGCATGCATGTGGCGCACAGACATACATGTAGACAAAACATGGCAAATAAATAAACAAACAAATTGCCGCATACAGTGAATTACTATATTTATTCATTTAAAAAGTATTTATTATGTGTACAGTGCTCTGTCCATATATATGCCTGTAGGCCAGAAGAGGGTGCTAGATCTCATTACAGATTCAGGTAGCATTGCAGCTGTGGAGGAGGCTGTCATAGGAGGAAGTGCTCATTCCTGTTCCCGCCTCCCAGGAGAACTTAACTTGACACCAGGCAGATGCTGTAGGTCCCCGATGTCCAAGCTTTGGCCTGTAGCCTGCCTCTCTGCTGTGCTGCATGCAGGAATACGGACAGTCTGTTTGACAAGGTTCTTTTAGAGTCTTCGCAGCCATTGTTCCATCCATCTGGAACAATAGTCCCCAGCCGATTTTAAAAGATTTATTTTTATTTTTTAAAGATTTATTTATGTATTTTATGTGTGAGTGCTCTGTGTGCAAGTCCATCTGCAGGCCAGAAGAGGGATTAAAGGTATGCACCACCACCTCCTGGCTCAGCCTGCTTTCTTATAGAACCTAGGCCCACCTGCCTAGGAGGCCACACCCACAATTGACTGGGCCCTCCCCTATTAAGCACTAATTAAGGAAATGCCCTACAGACTTGACTACAGCCTCATCACTTTTTCAATTGAGCCTTTCTCCTCTCCAGTGCCTCTAGCTTGTGTGAAGTTCACATCAACTAGCCATCACAAACACTACACAGTATCGAAGGGTCGGGATGATGTCAGCAAGGGCAGCACAAAGGACATATAAAAAGAACCAGGGAAATTAGATTTGAAAAGCATAGAAGTTGAAACAGAGTGTAATACATGAAATTAATAGTAGAATGGATGAAACTTCTGAACAGATATCAGACTGAAAGGCCAGATTGAGATCTGTCCTGGGGCTGGTGAGGTGGCTCAGTGGGTAAAGGCTCCTGCTGCCAAGCCTGGCAACTTGAGTTTGATTCCCAGAACCCGCATGGAGAAGGAGGAACCAACTCCTACAAGTTGTCCTTTGATCTCCACACTCGCTCTGGCATGCAGATGTATACCTGTAGGAGTCAGCTGTCTCCTTTCACCATATGGATGCAGGGACTGAACTCAGGTCATCAAGCTTGGTGACCCGCACCTGTATCCACTGAGCCATCTCACTGGTCCTTCACATAGTTTTTGAGATAAATGGACTGGTCCTCTTTCAGACCCAGCCTCACCTAGAGCTCATTCCGGGGTGAGGATGGAGGTTACACCCACTGCTGCCAGCCAGGTGCAGGTGGGGGCCACGAAGAGTCTTTTGAGAGCCAGTCCAGCTAATGAGGCGGCCACTGTCATCATCCCAGGGGGAAGATGTCTCTGTGTCACTGAGCCACTCAGCATCTCCCACATAGTAGGTGGGAGAGGCAAGCAGAGGCTGGGCTGAGAAGGCTTGGAGGTTCCGAGGCCAGAAGTATACCTTGTACTGGTCATTTGGGTGTTGGCCAGACATGATGGGCAGGAACTCATTCACAGGTAGCATGCGTTGCAGAGGCTGGGAGGCTGACAGTTTGCGAGTGCCTGCCAGGCTCAAGGTGTATGCTAGTGTCCAGTAGGAGTACCCAGTCACCACCACACCAGGCAAAGCCTCCACAGCCACGTTCTCCTCAGGGTTCATCTGCTTCCGGCCGAGGTAGATCAGGTCCCACAAAAGCTTCTGAGCCACCACATCCTCCATCAGCCATTCTAGCAGCCTCTGGAAGTTGTCCTCAAAGTGGACATCATCCTCAAACACCACAACCCTGGCCAGGCCCCTGACAACCACCTCTTCCCAGATGGAGTAGTGGCTGAGGAAGCAGCCCACCTCACCCTTGGTCAGTGTGTGGCCCGAGTAGGGGTCCTGGTAGCCAGTGAGCAGGTCCACACTAAGGTGCTTAAGGATACCGCTGTTGAGTGTCCTGCCATCCACAGTCTCTCACTGAATCCGAAGCTCACCCTTTTCACTGGGCTAGCTGACTAGTATGCACCGGTGACCTACCCATCTCTGTCGGGGTGGTAGCCATGCCTAGTTTTTACCTGGGTGTTGTGGATTTGAACTCAAGTCTGCTTGCTTGCTTGATCTTACTCACTGAGTCATCTCTTCTGCCTTGGCCACACTTCTTATAACCTAGCCTTGGTTGTTCCCAATTATGACTTTCCCCATATTCTCTCAGTCAAATAAGTCACCAGTTAAGGGCATAACTAAAGGAATAATATTAGATACTGCTTAACAGGAGATACAGCAAAGGATGTATGGGAATCTACCACAGATGATGGTTTTAAACAGCGAAGGAAAGGCACTTTGGACCTAGACTGTTCCAACGGATGAAGCTGCCATTCAACCTTGAGAATATGATGAGCATCTGAGGCAGGAAGGATTGCAGATGCAGGAGGACCTGCGCTGAAAGCAGCTTGGTTAAAGTGTTTAAGTCAGAGCACAGGGGATTTCATATCAGAAGAGATAGATGAAATAAACTTGGTCAGCCCTCTTTAATGTCAAAAAATAATAATGAATTTGGGGATGGGAATGTGCTCGTGGTAAAATGTGCTCAGTATTCAACAGGTCCTAGATTCTATCCCTAGCCCAACAATAAGTAGTCAGCTCAGAACAAAAGAAAAGAGGAAACTTCTGGGTGATCCATCTTGTATCAAACCTAGAAAATTTTGTCATGATGAAGGTTGGAAGGACAGGATGAGCAAGGGACCTTGAGAGTTTGTTTAATGTCTTCTCTTATGAGATGGGGGACATGTGTATCAAGTTAGAGATGAATTTAGTAACCCAACCAAACCTGGGTATGGTAGTACTCTGGCACTCAGGAAGCTGAGGTAGGAGGATCACAAATTTGAGACCAGTCCTGAGCTAGACCCTGTCTCAAAACAGCCAGTCTAACCCAACCCTTTTCCACCCCCCACCCCCTACACATGAAGAGTGAACATTGAGATGAGGGGGGAGAACAGAGGTGAGACACACGGGAGAAGTGAGTGAGGTCACCCAGCCACTCTGCTCTCAGACCCATGTGTGAATGAAGCCCTGTCCCAGAGGGGAAGGTTGTGCTGTAAATTCACTGCAGAGAAGATCCAAGGACATGCCTGTACTCACTCAGTGCTGTGTTCTCCATTTTTGTCATCTCCTTTGTTGCAGGCTGTGAATGGACGGAAGGAGGGCCTGCCCTTGTCTTTGAGCCCAGAGCTGTGAGCCACTTGGTCACATGGCAGGACGGCCGTTGTAACAGTGGTTTCCTGGCTTCTTTGCCCAAACCAGCATCCCATCTCAGTGTGGCCACGGGATTTGGCTGTGCAACCATCTTCTGGCTTCTGAAAAACAGGTATAACAACTGTTCTTTGAATCAGCATGGGGTTTCTGGGGTGCGGACAGACAGGACTGTATCTCTAGTTAGTTGGTATCTCTTGCTCTGTACCTTGAGTGAGGCCTGGCCGAAGGTGGAGTCACAAGGTTTACATTTGGTCTAGAATGGTTCCATTTGTGGAGGCTCACCATTCTAACTCCAGCCCAGTAGTTAGTACCAGTACTGTTCTCAGCAGCCCCGAGTGGAGTGTGACAACTGGGCTATCTGTACAGTTGAAAGAGATGGGGGTGGAGGTGGGGTGGGGAGGGAGAGAGAGGGAGAGCCAGAGAGGGCAAGTGACTTGCCAAGGTGAGTTCACAGTGGGGCCAGGCTGTAGGGGACAGAGCCATGACCTTCTTTCCCAGGCATAGGGCCTCTTCCCCCAGATTCCCTCCCCCGGAGATGACTTGGGATAGCTTTATCTAGAGTGGCCAGGACAGCCTTTCCCAGGGATTTACTGCCTTGAGCTACAGTTTGTGAGCTTGTGGCTGTGCCTCAGCTGTGCCGTGTCTAGTCCCCTCTGTTCACAGCTAGGTACAGCATGAGCTTCCATATTCTCATATTGTGATGAACTGTTTCTGGTGTGACAAACAGCCCAGAGTTCCTGAAGTCCTATGATGCAGCTGGCACCATCCAAGACTATGTGGTTGCCATGCTGTGTGGCTTGCCAAGACCCCTGATGTCTGACCAGAATGCTGCTAGCTGGGGCTATTTTAACACCCAGAGCCAGAGCTGGAACTTGGAGATGTGAGTATGGCTTCATGGGTGGGTCCAGATGAGGGGCGTGCCTGCAGGGAGAACTTCAGTAGGGCTTTAGAGCTTTCGTCCTTGCCTGTATTTGAAAGAGAAGGGGCAGAGGCTGTCTGGGGGAGGGATGCTTTCGACTTCATTCTACATAAACCTTTGCCTTTCAGGTACAGAACTCCAGGGCCCTGTAAGTTCACTTTCTTCAGGGCTTCAATTTTGAGCCCTAAGACACAGTTAAAAACACATAGTAGTTCAGGTAAAGAGCTTTGTGGTATGCTTCATGCAGCCTTCACTAACTGTGAGCAGTGGATGCATGGGGTGTTCATGAGGCTGCTGGGCCTGGTTTGGTTTGGAATGCGCTAACCAACTCTAATGTACTGGGGCCCCAGTGTTCCCTTTGCAGAAGGTTTGTGTCCCCTCAGACACAGGTGTTGGAATGCCCTTGACATCTGGCTCACCTCTAATCCCTGTTCCCCTCCTCCTCTTCTGTTTATCTCTTCCTCTTTCTGATGACTGCTCACTATCTACAAAACCCAAACTCATGACTTTAAAAATGCCAGAGACGTTTTGTGGTAACACCGCATTCTGTCCTCCCTGCTGCTGTGTGTAGCTCTAGCACTGAGTTTCCAGGAACCGGTAAAATCCAGATGGCTCACTTCTGTTTTGCAGACTGGAAACGGCGGGCTTTCCTGCCCACCTGCTCCCTGACATTGCAGAGCCAGGCAGCACGGCAGGCAGAACCTCTCACTCGTGGTTTGAGATCCCAAAGGGCACACAGGTGGGCGTAGCCCTGGGTGACTTACAAGCCTCTGTCTATTCCTGCATGAGCCGAAGGACGGATGCAGGTAAGTCTGCCATTTGTTCCCTCCTTAGACTCCTGCTGCTGTCTCCTCAGTACCTTCTGACCCCAGGGTCTGTGACCCACAGCGTGGCCACAGGCTCAGCATCCTGTCAAGGTGGAAACTCCTTCATTTCTGCAGGAGAATCTCTCCTGCATTGACACCACCAGGGCTAGGAGAGGCAGAAGTCTACTTTTTTCTTTCTGTGTACTCCATGACCAAGAAAATAGAGATTATCTGGGACATGGCCCAGTGGCAGAGCACTTACCCAGCATGCCCGAGGCCCTGGGTTCTGATCTCAGCATGAGCAGTAAGGCAAGAGAAGAGACTAGAGCTGTTGTTACTGTACCAATGAAAGTTGTATCAGATGCACTTCTAAGAGCAGAGCCGTTTTTGTCAGGACACAGTCTCCATTTGGTTTCTTTTTAAGAATCTATAAAATCTAAGGACATGTAAAGTGGTGCAGACCCTTTGGAAAACACACCGTAGGTCCCCACAGGCTAAATGTGGAGTTAGCATAGGACCTGGTGATTCCAGTCCTAGAGATAAGGCAAGTGAACCAGAAACACATGTCCGCACAATCACTCCAGCCCAGTAGTTCGTACCAGTACTGTTCCCAGCAGCCCAGAGTGGAGTGTGACAACTGGGCCATCTGTACAGTTGAAAGGGATGGGAGTTCTGTGAGTGCTACAAAGAGTGAGGACAGACACAGAGCCGTACATCCCATGCTTCCACTAATGCCCCAATGTCATGGTATAGCCTTGGACAGAGAAGGATGATTGGTTGCTAGGGGCTGTGGTGAATGATTGTTAAAGGGTACATTTCCTTTCATTATTATTTTTAATATTTATTTATTTATTTATTTATTTATTTATTTATTTATTTATTATGTGTATAGTGTCCTGCCTGCATGTATGCCTGCAGGCCAGAAGAGGGCACCAGATCTCAGCACAGATGGTTGTGAGCCACCATGTGGTTGCTGGGAATTGAACGCAGGACCTCTAGAAGAGCAGCCAGTGCTCTTAACCTCTGAGCCATCTCCCTCGCCCCACATTTTTCCTTTGAGAGTGATGGGAATGTTCTAAAATTGGTTAGTGGTGAAGGCTGTTCCTAGGTGAAAGGACAACTTTTCCCACTGCAGGGCTGTATCACAGATCACTTCTGACACTGGGTGCACCAGGTTTCTACCTGCACCAGCAAGTAATGAACTGGGCAAGGGCAGACGCCAGCTGGGTGGCCTCCAGTTCAGTTCAACCCTGACACCTTCTCTTTGGAGGTATCTTCTGATCCCACAGGCTGAGAGCTCAGGTCTAGAGAGCTTTCTCCCCACGCCATTCATATCAGGTTCCCATACTCTCTCTCTAGTTCAGCTACGTTGCCTGTGTGGTTTAAAGAGCTATGTTAACTGGTTTGTTGTGAAGGATATAGCAAAGGATACAGCTGAAGAGGTGGATGTGCAGGGCAGTGCTTGGGAGATGGCATGTGAGTTTCTTTTCTTTTCTTTTTTTTTTTTTTAAGATTTATTTATTTATTATGTATACAGTGTTCTGTCTGTATGCTTGTTGGCCAGAAGAGGGCACCAGATCTCATTACAGATGGCTGTGAGCCACCATGTGGTTGCTGGGAATTGAACTCAGGACCTCTGGAAGAGCAGTCAGCGCTCTTAACCTCTGAGCCATCTCTCCAGCCTGGCATGTGAGTTTCTATATCTTCTTTTCCATGCCGCCCCCAGAATCCTCTATGTCTTAGTTACAGAAACTCTTTACTCTGTCCTTAAAAACCCAGGTCCTCTGGAAGAGCAGACAGTGCTCTTAACCACAGAGCCGTCACTCCAGCTCCTAAGTGGTTTTTTCTTTATGACAGAATCTTAGATAGCCTAGGCTGGCCTTGAACTCTCTATTCTCTATTTCTATTCCCTCTATTTCCTGAGTGCCTAGGATACGACTGTGCAGCACCGTGACTAGTTTTCTCTCACCCCTAAAAACCATAGGATTGAATATACTAGGATAACAGTTCTGTAACTGAATGCCACAGACTGGAAATTTATAAAGGGAAGGGTTTATTTAGCTTATGACTCTAGAGGTTTGGCAATACAACATTGAGGGGCCACATCTAGTCTTGGGCCTTCTCGCAGATCATGGCATGACAAAGGACATCACACACAAAGACAGAGAAAACTAGCCCGGGTGAGCTAGCTTTTCTAATAAAGTTGCTCTCACCATAACCCACAAATCCACTCATCAACGAGCCATCGGATCCAACTTGGATGGTTGCCCTTCTTAGCCTCATAATGGAATTGAACTCTGTCATGAGTTTGGGCGAGGGCATTCTAGGCATAGCAAGGCCCCCTCTTCCCCAGGTGGTTGGAGCAGGGTGAATGGGGTCCCTTCCCTGGGCCCTGGCCCCGAGCCTAGAGACAGGTGGGATAATATTGCTTCTGGCTTATAGGCTTGCTAGAAGTTTTGATGTGGCATAGCACAAAGATTCTTTATTGCCTTTTGAGGCTGTTTTTGCTTTTGTTGTTTCTGATCACTTAACAGGTAAAGGAATTGGATGCTGCTACAGTTTGGTTCCTAAACCTGCTAACTCTGGGGAAGTAGTGCACTATTGCTCCTGCTTTATTTTATTTATTAGACCGACTTATTTTACTTATTAGTGTTTATTTATTAGACCGAGTCTAGCACACACTTGGTGGGGACAGTTGTCTATGCCTCTTAACGTAAGTACTATTCAAGAACACCCCTATTTTGAACACGACCGTGCTTTCCCCTGCTCTGTTAGGATGTTATGATATGTGACCCCGAGTTGGCCCCGCAGGCCTCAGCTCTGTTGTCTTTGTGCAGTTCTCAACATCAGCACCTCCGTCCAGCTGGCAGCCTCCATGCCTGTGGGATTCCAGCCACTGCAGACTCCAGATCCTGCAGCCCCAGTGGCCTTCTTCCCTTACTTTGACAAGACCTACCTAGGAGTGGCAGCGTCACTCAATGGGGGCAATGTGCTGGCCACATTTGTCCACATGCTTGTTCAGTGGATGGCGGATCTAGGTAAGGTGTAGTCCACAGAGTGGTGTGTTTCCTGCTCATCGCCCTTGTCACATAGTGTGTACTGTCCAGATCCAGCTGAGTCCCTGCATACACACACACACACACACACACACACACACACACACACACACACATTCTTGCCTGCCCCGGGAGCCCAAGATTTCAGCTTCCTTTCCTCTGCTTCTGAAATGTCATTGTACATGTATATTTGGGGGAAGGCGGGTGGCCAGGTACTTTCCCCCAACCTTGACCATGGATTATTGCAACAGTTTCCCAGCTCCTTCTGACTCCATAGTCTTACTTTCTCCACTAGAAAGTCCAGGTCTTATGGCTCCTTACATTTAAGGCCTCCCTTCTGATGACAACAAATATCTGAAGAAATGGAATGACTGACACACATGAGTGAAAAGACCACTGGTGTTTGACAACATTAGGAAATCCTAATAGCACTTACTTCTGATGGGCAGTTCCTGCCTCCATTTTTTGGAAGGCTCCTTGGGAGTACCTACCAGGTTTTCCTCTGTGTATAGTGGCACATGTAACTGCCGTCTATCAGAGAGGTCTGTCCTGTAAGCACTGAAGGTCAGCCAACCAGGTTTAGGAAAATTGTGGCCTTCAGGTGCAGTGGTCACACTGGAACATGGCAGGTGCAGTGGTCACTGGAACATGTATGTCAAAGTCAGGTAACTGTAGGAAACATAAAATATGGGAACAAGGTAAGACACAGGCAGAAGGCACGCGGTAGTCTTCAACGGGCTGTGCACACAAGCTGGCAGGCTGGGGTTGGCAGATTGAGGGGTAAATTCTACCTTCTTGGCTTGGATCCTCCTAGTGTGTCTTTGTAGGGAGAACAAGAAGAAGGTTTTGAGTTGCAGAACCAGTCCTCAGACCATCCAGGCAAACCCCATATTCAGATTCTGCTGTAACTGGATTGGGTCTGTTTTCTTACTTGTTTACTACTCTGATTGGCACTGGGAACCTGGGAGAACGGATCCTGAAAATGAGGCGGATTAAAATCTCACGCAATAGCCAATTTTATTCAAGGCATCAGACAGTTTATACTCTGAGGGTTAAGAAGAGTCATGTGTCCAATCACAATGACAAGCCACACGTGATGGGCAAACCACACATGGCAAAACCATGCTTTTCCATAGAGGCTTATAAACAGTTAGCGACAGCCGGTCGTGATGAACAATCCACTCCAGCGGGGAGGAGAGGGACACAGAAGCACATTCCAGGAACAGTTCCGTGTTTTTGAAGAAATGGAGGACATAAGACTCATGTCTTATTTTCTTGGAGTTTTCTCACAAGCACTCGGCATTCCCTTTGCGTAACTCCGTTCTTGGACTGTGTTCTGGACGTTATTCCATGTATCTCTCTGTAAGACTTTCCACATTTTTGTTTCTTGTTTAATGAAGCAGGGAGTGTCTGAAGATCAGTGTTTTTACATAATTTAAGGTTTTGTGAAATTCTATTGTTATGTATGTTCTTGTCTTTTGTTTGAGCAGTTCTCCCTCAAGGATTCAACCTTACACATTTATATTCTCTACACTCTAAAGAGCACAAGTTTTCAGTTTTTCTGTTTGGGGATTCACTCAACTCCTTATACATTCTAGGCAAATGCTCTGTGCCTAATCCAAGAACAGAGTTGTAAGAACACTTAGTTATAGATGAAGATTTGTATGCCGAGAGACAGTCCTACCATTTCCCCCAAGTCCTAGTCTTGACAGGTAGACACCCTAAATCCTTACAGTTTCTCTGTACACTTTTTAGACACTCCAGTTTTGTTTGGTATGGGAACTAGGTTAATTCTTTTCTACTTTGTTTTTATTTTATGTGTATGGGTGTTTCTGTCTGCATGTATGGCTGTGCAGCACATGCATGCAGTGCCTGAGAGGCCAGAAGAGGGCACCACATCCTCTGGGACTGCGGCTAGAACGACCATGCAGGCGCAGGGAATTGAAACCAGATCCCCCGGAGGAGCAGCCATCTGGAGCCAGGGCCAGGGGCAGAATTTCATATATTCCGCAAATGTGGGCCAAGAAGAATTTTCTGGTGGGAAGGCTTCCAAACAGAGCCTACTTGGCTTCAGTGACTAGTTGGGTACAAAAGTGTCCATACCTTTAGGCTGTAGCCCTGGCACACTGTCCCTGTCTTCAGAAGCATCTTAGGCCTCCCAGACTTGAGTCTCCATGGGAGCTTTTGTCCCTCAGCATCTCCCTCCACAGTCAGAGACCGCAGGTGCTGGGCTCCAGTGAAAATCCAGTTTCACCTCGTGCTGTTGCTCCTCCAAACGTGGGTCAAGATCCCCCACTCTGTCACAGTCCCTCTTCTGCGCTCTTGTGCCCGAGTTTCTCATTAAAAAAAGCAAGGTGGAGGAGTGGATGGTAGTGGGGAGACAAGGAATGAGAAGATAGGAGGGAGGGGAAAATGAGGTTAGCATATAAAATAAATGAAAAATGTTAACTGAATAAAATAGAAAAAAAGTGAAAAGAGAAGAAAGTTGGAAGCTGGGTGTGGTGACACATGACTTTAGGTTGAGACGGTGACCTTTTATGGGTTTGAGGCAGCCCTGTCAGTTGTAGGCCAGCCCAGGCTGCATGTGGAGACCTTGTCTTAGAGGAGAAGCGGGGAGAGGGTGAGGAAGAAACCTGGGACTGGGCACATAGCTTGGTGATGGAGTGCAAGCTCGTATATGCCAAGCCTGGGTTTGATCCCCAGCACTTCAAATAAACACAGGAACAGAAGGCTGATATTTTAGTGACGGTCTTAGAGGGATCAAACGGTATGACTAGTTGCATACAGTACTGAAGTTGTTTTTCTCTCTCCAATTTCTGAGTGCACATAATTGAATTTATGTGCTAGATGCTCTGATCATGTGGCTCTACCGTGGCTGTCTAGGTTACTGGTTCCCACAAATGCCAGGCAAGTGTCCTATCACGGAGCCACAGTCTCAGCTTTAATTGTGGAATTTTAAAACCATCTTGAGGGCTTGGAAGATGTCTTAGTTGGTAAAATAAAAGCGTGAGGATCTGGGTTTGGAATGCTAGCATCCACATGAAAGGTGGAGTAGATGGGACCATTCACAGAGCTCATTGGCTGGCCAGCCTACTTAAAGACTAGTGAGCTCCAGTTTTAGTGAGAGACCTTGTCTCAAAAATTAATGTGGAGAGCGATTAAGGAAGACACCCAGTGCCAACTTTTGGCCTCCACATGGACATACACACGTGTGCACCCCACCCACATGCATGTACCCACATGAAAAAGTATGTATAGCATACATGCAAGGCTCTCCAACACCCAGTATTGACCTCCCCATGCTCAGAAATGCTGACTTAGCCTGGGGATTGTGTGGATTGAACGTGGCATTTTACAAACGTCCTGCAGGTGATTCCAATGCCATCCCATTTGCACTGCTCTAGCTGGGATCAGCATGCCCTGCCTCTGGGTGCTTTCCACAAATACAGGGTCTCACAGTCTGCCCTAGGTACCCTGAACCAGAAGCTGTGTTCATATTTCATATTCATATTTCAGAAGCACCTACAGCCTTAGGCTCATGGCTATCTAACCTGGCTGTATCTCAGAATCTGTAGCCTAGACCTATTCCATCAAAGGGTCTGGGAGTGGGACCCACAGTGCCTTCAGAGCAGCTCAGGTTATTATGGTGAACGACACTTACTAAAGATTCCTAGTCTGGGTAACTCAGGTTATTATGGTGAACGACACTTACTAAAGATCCCTAGTCTGGGTAACTCAGGTTATTATGGTGAGTGAAACTTAATAAAGATCCCTAGTCTGGGTAACTTTTTTTCTCATCAAAGTTGGATTTGTTCTCCCTTAGCTAATGGAAAGTTAAAGATCAGAATCATTTATTTTCTTTTTATGGTGCTTGATATTGAACCCAGGGCTATAATCATGCTAGGTACTTGTTCTACCACCAAACCATGCCTCAACCCCAAAGTGATTCTAATTTGAAAGTATATCGAATTAAAAAATCTTCCTTATTATCTATATCTTCCTTCCTTCCTTCTTTCCTTCCTTCCTTCCTTCCTTCCTTCCTTCCTTCCTTCCTTCCTTCCTTCCTTTCTGTTTTTTTGATATGAGTGTCTCACTATGTAGACCTCAGCTCTCTGGGTTCTGGAGTGACACGGCACCCAGATAATTGTGTTTTCTAGAATGTAGAGATAACATAGGATGGGGAACTAAAATCTGACTGGGACACTGGCTTGGCTTCAATCATCTGAAGACAGCAAACATTACTTCTTCCTGGGCCGCAGGTATTCCATGCGTATAATGAGGAATGGCTTAGGCTGCATTCATATAGCAAGGGCGGTTTAGTGTGCGATCCATGGGTTTCGGTGACACTGCTAATGGCTCACACAACAGTTCTGATGATGCTTGTTAATGGATGTTTATGTTGGGTCCTTTAGGAGCCCATAGCTATGCTATAGTTATGATGCTCACGCTAGGGTTAGGACTCACAACAATATGGATGAGCTGTTTCGCAGAAGTCTAGCTGTGGCCATAGGGAGACAAATGACTGGGGTCCAGCCAGCCAGACTGTGAACTGCTGAGCCCCAGAGTGTCTCTTCCTGAGGATCTGGTTTCAATTCCCAGAGCCCTCATGGTCGTTCACAACTATCTCCAGCTGCAGTCCCGGAGGATGTGGTGCCCTCCTCTGGCCTCTCAGGCACTGCATGCATGTGCTGCACAGTCTTTGCCTGCCTCCATCAGCTGCATGGTCTCACCCAGATCTTCCATTTCTGACAGGCCTGGAGGTTGAAGAATCCACGGTCTATTCACGCATGATTGAGGCGGCTGCACAGCAGAAAGACACGCATCTCACCATCACCCCAACAGTGCTGGGCGAGAGGCACCTGCCGGACCAGCTGGCCTCGGTGACTAGAATCTCCTCGTCTGACCTTTCCCTGGGTCATGTGACCCGGGCCCTGTGCAGAGGCATTGTTCAGAACCTGCACTCCATGCTTCCTTTTCACCAGCTCCAAGAGTGGGGTGTGGAACGGGTGATGGGGAGTGGGAGCGCGCTGTCCAGGAATGAGGTGCTGAAGCAGGAGGTCCAGAGGGCATTCCCTTTGCCGCTGTGCTTTGGGCAGGACGTGGATGCAGCCTTCGGGGCAGCTCTGGTCATGCTCCGGAGAGACCTCGACCAGAAGGAGCCTTAGTTCAGCAAGCTCTTTGGTTAAAGGAATGCTGGTAATCCTATCTAATCGACATTGCCAACATGATCTCTGGATTGTCCTTTTCCTGGACGGTCCTGTGAGCAGACTGCAAATTATACTTGATCTTGAGGTGCTATCTAAATTGACCAAGATCTTACCTTCAGGACATATGATAATCATGCAACCAGGAATCACTAATCAGATCCCAAACTAGTGCCTTCCAAGATCAGATCTGAGAGCTGATTGCAAATGTAAATGTGAGAGCTGGAGAGAATGGGAAGAGGGAGAGGGAGGAGAAGAGAGAGGAAAACACAGCTTCCTGGTCGCTAGGCTCATCTGTACTGCAGTTGTAGACAGAAAGGGAAGATGACTTCAGAGCGAACAGTCAGGTAGTCGTGGCTCCAATTAAGCAAAGAAGACTCGCTTTATGTCCAGCTTTGGACTGGTCTTTATAAGAGATCCAGCTTTGAGTCAAATGCATTATGGGAAAAATTCTTCCTGCAGGATTTTACCAGGTGGCTGGAGGCCCCTTTGCAGTCTTGCTGTCCCTCAGCTCTTGCACGTTCTCTGTGTGGAAAGAGGCCTAAGGACGGTGAAGCAGGATGGCTTGGGGGAGGCTGGGCTGTGTGCTTTCCTTGCCGTGTGCATTTTTTTTTTCTGGGAAAGTACTGCACCAGGGCTACCCCGAGTCCTCTCAACACAACTGACTTGAGGGCACATTCCAGAGGAGGAAAAGCAGGTGGCCCGAACAGCAAAAGGGACCAGAGTACTGTGGCGAACACTGTTCTGACAGACTGTTTTAAAGATGGCGGCCAGGCACTGAGCCTTTCCCATGACTGTGTACAGTCATATGTGCCCCTAGCCCCTGCCACAGGGGGTGGCCGGTTTCATGAGAGAACCCCTTATCCCACAGGTCCCACCCCTTTCTCTGTGGTGAGGGCCTTGCTGGCCTCTCATGGCTCTGGTTCAGTAGAAATGCCCTGTTCAAGTGGGCATGCGTATAGGGCCAGAGCACCATCAGTCTTCTCAAGTTACAGAGCCTTCCAGGAGAGTGTCACCATCACCACGCCTCCACCTAGACTCCTAGAGAACCCACGGCTTGGGGGCAGCTGTAACTTTGGGGAGCAGTCATGTTGTCTCTTTGTATGAGTCGTTTGCGAGCTGATTGTGGGAACCCATTTCATGAATTTGGCTCCCACTGCTGGCTACAGTTCAGGTAACTGAATAAAATTCATTTTCCCAGTGTCTCGTCCCTTTGATAAACACATACCTCTCTGTTCTGGGAAGATCATATATTACTGCATGGCTGATATGGCGGCAGGGACCCTCATACGTAGATATGGTGGTGCCTGCTTTTAACTCCAGCACTTGAGGAGCAGAAGCAGGCAAATCTCTGTGAGTTCTAGGTCTGCAGAGTGAGCTCGAGACCCTTTCTCAAAAAAAAAAAAAAAAAAAAAAAAAGGCTTTGCTCCATATTCACCAGGGCAAGGACACATGGCTTAGATCAGCCCATCAGGTGTCCTTGACAGTCAGGTCACAGCCCTTGAGGAAGGCCTAATGGTGGAAAGGCAGAGGGCTCCTTGGTACCCTGTCAGCTGAAGAAGCAGTGTTCTAGGATCATTTAGCTTCCTGAGGTGCAGCTGGCCTTGCATGAAGATTAAGATCTTGGGCTGGTGAGATGCCTCAGTGGGTAAACAGACTTGCTGCCAAGCCCAGTGACTTGAGTTGCGTCCCTAGGATTCACATTGTCCTCTGACCTCCACACCTGTGAAGTGGCACATGCATGTCCTGTTCTAAATAAATAAGTAGATGTAATAAGGTGAAGACCTGGATGTGTGTCCTCTAAGCCATGGAGCCAGCATGACGCTAGAACTCTGTGACCTTTTTAGGCCACGTGTCTGCTCTGCCCTCGAGGGCTGAGCCTTGGAGTTCAAGCTTGTTGACTAAATGCCCTGCTGCTGCGCCTCTGCCCGTGACCTCCATCTGCAGTGGAGGTGGGGTTGAGCAAGATGTCAGGGTCTCTTCTCTGGCCTGACGTTACAGCCCATCCATCGCTTCAACCCTCCTTTCTGCAAGGTGCCAAAACACGCTGGACGTCAGCTTGCTCCTCAGATGAATTAGGTGGCTGCTAGCGTCAGGCCGGATAGCAATGCTCACGTCTTAGGAGCACGTAGAGTGATCAGAAAACTCATCTGATTGACTTTGGCCAGGGAAATGGAAATAGATGCGTGTCAGTTTTAAGCAGCTGTCTTGGCCACACTCTCTTCCCTTTGCCCAGGAGATGGGTGGTGCTTCAGAGAGTACATACTCTGTCTTCCTGGGTCCCTGACTGAGGGCAATATGGCATTCTGTCTTTGCCAGTCAGTGAAGAACACAACCGTGAGTGAGAAAAACCTTTGCTGTCTTTGAGTTTTGAGGGATGTTTTATTACCACAGCAGACCTTACTTCATCCTGACTATGCAGCCACAATAATCATGGCGTCTGTGAGGTTTCCATTGTTCCCAACGCAGAACAGACTAGCCTCACTTCCACAGCAGCAGGGGGGACCTGGGAATCCTGGCAGGCTGATGTGTTGATGGATTTCTGTCACTAGGAGACAAACTAAGCACCGTGGCAATAATCTACATGCCCAGAAGGGGGAGTCGCTTAGCTCTATGCAAGGGACATCCAGCCAAATCTTAGAGTTTCAATAACAATGAATATTTGTTGTTACCTGCTGTGTAGTGAGAACTGGTAAGTTTTGTTTATTTGACCCGCTTAATCTTTATAATCTAGGAGGTGAGTATTGCTATCCCCATTTCACAGATGGAGAAACCGAGTCGCTAGGTATCTTAGCTGAAAGCACAAGGCAGTGAGTCCAACCCCCAGGGCTACTCTCTTCATTTCATTTATTTGTCCACTCATTTCGGACTGTATTTCTTTTTATTGTATTTATTATTACTTTAAAATCTTATCCAATATTGTTTTATTATATTCTTCCCCCTCCCCCAACTTCTCCCAGATCCTCCCCACCTCCCTACCCAACATTTCACATCTTTTCTTCCCTCCAAACAGAAACAAACCAAAAATCAACAAAACAACCCCCAAAAGACAAAAGGACCAAGCTGTAACAACAGCAACAACAACACATGAAGCACACACACACTTGCACAGACCTTGGAGTCTGCTTTGTGTTGGTTAGCAGCTCCTGTGCACAGGCCTCCATTGGTGTGTGGTTGACATACTCAGTGTCACTCTCCGGGAGAAAAGTCATTTTCCCTCTCCTGGCAGATATCAATGCAAATAGTTTTCTGATTGGGGGTGGGGTGGGACTTTGTGTCTTCTCCCCCTTCTCCGTGCTAGGATTCTGTCTGGCGTGGGTTAGTTCAGGTTTTGTGCATGCCGTCAGTCTTTGTGAGTTCATACACCATTTCCTTGGAGTCACCCATGACCTCTGGTTCTTACCATCTTTCTGCCTCCTCTTTCCCATGGATCCCTGAGCCTCGAGGAGCCCATTTAGGGCTGAGTGCTTCAAGGTCTCTCACTGTCTGCACATTGTCCACCTGTGGGTCTCTGTAAGAAGATGTGGGATGTCACCCAGGAATGGAGGTGGGCTCAGAAGAGTGGCTAAGTGGGGCAGCAAGCAAGAACTGGGACGATCCTGGTTCTGTACCCAAGGGGATGATGGTGGGCTGGGAAGACAGTACTCTCTTCGGAACTCTAGGGAGAGGGTCTGGGCAAGTGTTCACATTAAAGTGTTGACACACCCAGAGTGTGACACTGGGTCTGAAGTAATTTGGTCAGAAAGCAAATGAAAAGATGCCATGGGAGTTGTGTGTTGGAACACAATCAAAAGAATGACCTTGGGGCAAGGAACCAGGAGAGAGAACTGGGCTCCAGGAAAAACGGCAGAGGGCCTTTTACCTCAGGTGTATTTGGTTCCCTGGCTTGTTCTTGGATGTGATTTTGCGCCTCCTGTGTTAAATATTTACATTCAATTTATAAGACATGTTCATTCTTGTTGGATGTCAGAATGTAGCTATAGAACCCAATTTGGTCAGCATGCCCTGAATTGCCTTCTGCCTTGCTTTTATGTTTTCCCAGATATAATATATACTACGTGTCAAGCTTTTGTGTTAAAGCTGGTCTGCCCGAGAAAGTTCTAGGAAAGGGCTGCTATGTCATTATTTAGTGTGTGCTTACTGGTGTTTCTTCACATGTTTTTCTGAACTCAAACTCAATGATTTCTTTTGAACCATTGCTTTCTTCGTTACACTCGTGTATAAAGTGCCCTGAAACTGAAGTAAGGCTGTCTACAGCACTGGCCTCTAGTCTGGCCTATTCTTTGAGGTCCTCAGATCCCAGATCCATCAGACAAGATCTGCACAAGTCGGCTGAAAAGTTGCCGGGTTGTGGTGGGATGCGCTGGCCAAACTGTGATGGGCGTGTTCTCCTGAAGTCAGTGGCGTTTAGAGAGCAGGGACTCCCTGGAATGGAGGCGTATGGTTGGTGGTGTGGATGGTGTGGACACCGGATGGGAGGGTGGCTTCTGTAGAAGGTGGAAGCCCCAGGAGAGGCTAGAAAACTGCTTGGAGAGAGATGGGCAGCTTGGCTCCCACAAGACAGAGAGGTGAATGCCAGCCTACCCTTCCCCTCCAGCACACCTCCCTTGGCCTGTGACTGCAGCTGCAGACGGACCCTGTAGCTTTTGTGTTTTGTGTTTTTCTTTCTTTCCCAACTAGAAACTCCTGAATCAGGTCCCTGTGCTCTCTGCTCTGCTTTCTTTCACCCTAACTTGCCTTTTGCTCATATTTGGAATGGTCTAGAGAAGCAGAATCCTACCCCGTCTATGGCCCCACCTACAGGCCATGTGCCTACGGCATGGAGTCTTCCTGGTGGCACATCTTCCAGAGGATTCCCCGCTGTAACAGGGATACTGCCTCTCAGTCAAGTGCTTGCTATAGGCCTTGCCCCATGTGAGTGAGTCTATGTATGATTCATATCCACTGTGGGCTCCCAGTGGGCAGAGGCCCTTTTTTCATCCTCTTGTTCTGCTGTGAGATTCTCAAAGCCTGTCGTGAGGTCCCACCTGATCTTTGTCTCAGCCATGGGCAACTGGCTAGTCCATTTCATTCATTCTTACACAGTCATTACACACCAGGTCTCCCTTGCTTATTTACACAGGAAGATGCGCTAATAAAATACCTATCTTTAAAAAATTCAACTCACCATGCTTCTTAATGTCTAAGATACTAATAATTGAAAGAGGCTTAATAAAAAATGTTTTAGGAATAAATAATTCCTAGCACATTAAGCATACATTAGAACATAAAATCCATTCCAACCTAAGAAAAATCAGAAGGTTAGAAACGCATCAGGGCAAGTCTTTGACAGTAAGATATTCTCATTACAGAGATGCTTGCTCGGCTGACTCATGAAACATTAAGCAAATCTTTTTTTTTTCATTATAAAGCAATTAGTCACAACCTCAGGCTAATGGCCGGACGCAGCTCAGCAGTCAGTAGCCGTGGTTCTGAGAACACTAATTCCTCTGGCTTGCCTTGTCTCCTGGAGCTCATTGACCCCTGCTCATTAGTCCCCAGCATGAAGAAGTAGCCGCACAGGTACAGCTACCAGCTCATGTTCCTTGCAAGAAAATGTATGGAACATATTATACAAATACCATGTTTTCTGTCACATATAGAATCAAGATTATATATGTATATATTTATTTATTCAATGTGTTTAATTAAAAACAGAAAAGGGACAGTTTAGGGGAAAGAAAACATAGGGGAACAAATGGGAGATAAGAAAACTAACATGTGCTATAGCAAGGATTAAATATATACACATACATGCGTGTGTATGAATGAAACAAGAAAGTGGAAGGAAGGTGATCAGTCGGCATCAAAAGAGGGTGACAAGGTAGGGGACGGGGGCAGATATGAGCAAAAGAAAATCCTTTATTTTCTCTCTAAATTTAAAAGCCCAGTAATTTATATTTAACTTTGTTTCTGGAAAATGAGAGGAATTAAAATCACAAAGAGTAAAAAAGCCAGTGTTCGTAGCATACGAATATGATGGGGGACCTCTGTCAGACAATGACCTTTAAGAGGTTGGACCAGGTTAGGGTGTGACCTTTTGGTCACATGAACCTATGCCTATATGCAAACCATCGAATTTTGAGGGGAAAAAAAAAGGGCATGATCGGGAATGAACACCAGGTAGAAGCAGCCTATGTGTCCATTAGCCAATGAATGGACAAGCGAAGTCAGACATGCAGGCAGACAGTGGAATATTACTGTCTCCAAAGGGAAGGAAACCAGACACCTTGAGGACATCATGCGAGGTGGAAGAAGCCAGTTACAAACAGACAAATATGGTCGGGTTCTCTGCCACACTTGACTACACTTGTACCAGTGATCTCAACTGTAGTAGGAGCTGCGGAGCTTGGTGCTTCCCGCCACCTAGCTAGCTTTACCCGAAATAATTACACAGAAACTGTATTCTTTTAAACACTGCTTGGCCCATTAGTTCCAGCCTTTTATTGGCTAGCTCTTTTATATTGATCTAACCCATTTCTAATATTCTGTGTAGCCCCATGAGCTGGCTTACCAGGAAAGATCTTAACCTGCATCTGTCTGGAGTGGGAGAATCATGGTGACTGACTGACTCGGCTTCTTTCTCCCAGCATTCTGTTCTGTTTACTCCGCCTACCTAATTTTCTGTCCTATCAAAGGCCAAGCAGTTTCTTTATTAATTAACCAATGAAAGCAACAGATAGAAAGATGACCCTCCTCCATCATTTCCCCTTTTTCTGTCTAAACAAAAAGGAAGGCTTTCATTTTAACATAGTAAAATTACATATAACAAAACAGTTATCAACCAAGAATTACAGTTACAATGGTGGAGTAAACAGAACAGAATGCTGGGAGAAAGAAGCCGAGTCAGGCAGTCGCCATGATTCTCCCACCCGACACAGACGCAGGTTAAGTTCTTTCCTGGTAAGCCACACCCCGTGGGGCTACACAGAATATTAGAAATGGGTTAGATCAATATGTAAGAGTTAGCCAATAAGAGGCTGGAACTAATGGGCCAGGCAGTGTTTAAAAGAATACAGTTTCCAAGTAATTATTTCGGGTATAAAGCTAGCCGTGCGGGCGGCCGGGTGCCAGGAACGTAGCCTGCCGCTCCTATTACTACACTCAACCTGTGGGTCATGACCCTTTTGGGGGTCACATAGGGACCAGAGAGGATGGGGGCTTGTTTAAGATAAAGTTTCAGCTTGAGAGGTGAGGAAGCTCTGGAGGGAGGATGCGATGCCAATGGTGTGACTGGACAGCAGACCACCTGCTGTGTGCTTGCCGTGGTTAGGACAGTGAAGTTCAGACTCTTGACATCTTACCACACTTTCAGAATGAGAACAAGCCCTTGGGAATCATACGCAACAGAGGAGGAGTGTGGTATGGAATGACTTTCTAAGCCTGGATCTCGTGCCTGGACTAGTCATGTGACCTGAATAACTGTCTAATACCTTGGTGCCACAGGTTTCTCTCCTGCAACTTAGGTATGACTGTCTCTGCCCACCCACTGCCTGGGGTTGCTGCAGGGCCTGGGAGGTGGGTGTGGGGAAGTCCTTTGGTGACAGTTCTGTAGAGTGACCGACTAGGGAGTCACTGTACTCTGAGGGCCTCCACTCTGGCCACAGCTTTTGTACTACTCCAGATAAGCCTGCAGTAGCTGTGTCTGAGCTGTGGCTTATTGACATCCCCTGGCTTCCCAGATGCAGCTGCTCCTGTGGCTTCTGCAGGGCGCTTGTGGGTGCAGCCTGCATGCAATCCCTGAAAGCTGGTGGATTTTCCTGGACCAGATCTGGGAAGGAATGGGCTTGTCCTAATTGCCCACTGTGTGTGATGCATGAACCTGCCTCCTGGCTGTTAGAGCGACACTAGGGTTCGCAAGAAATCGACACACACATTCTCTTGTGTTCTGTTGTTCACTGAGGAACCCCAGTCAAGTAAGGCTGGGTTCTGGAAGACCTAGAGACCCCAAAACCTATCCTCTACCCTGGACTTGAGTACTCAAGAACCCAGAGGCCCGAAGGAGGCAGGGCCTCCAGACAAGGTGACACTCCTTTTAGGACACTGGATTTTGCCTGTCTGGCTAGGACAGTCATTTGGGGAAGCTGCTCCTCAGATCATGACATACAAGAAAAATGATTTGGAAAGTCTTCCTGCCCTGGGAGACAAGGCATGGCTCAGACTGGACTGGGCTGTAGGCGGCTAAGTGCACCTCTGCCCTGGCATGACTGGAGGCGGGGCGGTGGCTAAGTGGTTTCTGAAAAAGGGCAAAAATGATGGGAAAAGCTTTGGAATCCTTTGGGAATCGGAGCCGTGGCAACAGCAGCTGCTGCCATTGCTGGAAATGTTTCCTTGAGTGCCAGAGTATGCCCAGAGCCCACCCCTGCTGTGGACCCAGGGAGGGGCAAGGACCCTCACAGAGGCAGGAAGGCCACTCTTACCACACACCAGCCCGACTCGTCCATGAAGAACAGCTCCTACGCACTTGCTCCATTGTGGTGTGCCTGCACCTAGCTGGTAAGTTTCTTTCTCCACTTGATGGCCTGCCACTGTCCAGCTGTGCATGGTTCCGCTGGGCTCCGAGGGCCTCAATTGCCCCATCTGAAAACTGGGTCATGCCATGGCTGCCTTAGGGGTGGCTGGGAGGGGGCTGAAGTGACAGTGCCACACACTTAATTCGACTGAGTGGGTCCCTGCAAGAGGCGCTGTTAGTACCATCGTTCTTACGTTGGCTCCTACAGCAGGGATGAGGAGGCTGCTACTATTGTAGAGGCCAGAGGTTTGTGCATAGCTGGATGCGGTCAGTGTGCTGGCCTCTGTACAGAGAGGTGTAGGGCTGGGTGGGGGCAGCCTGGCTTCTTGTGCTGGTTCCTCTCTGTTCTTAGCAGAGCCCCTCTGTCCTTCCTTCCTGGTATACATAGGAAGCCCTGCTCAGTTCTCTGTCTTTCCTGAGTTGATGCTTGGGCCGGGTAGAAATGGGCGTGATGTAGCTGACCATCCTTTCTCAGCTTCTCAAAATCACAGGCAGCCAGACGGAGATGCTCTCAAGGTCTTAATGGGAGGGAGGTTTGGGGCACAGAGGCAAGTGGGAGAAGCACCCCCCCCCAGAATGCCCCCATGGTCTGGAGAGAAAGGAGGGATACTCTCCATCCATCGGCAAGGAAATGCAGACCCAGAGTTAAAGTGGGTCTCAGAGGGTGTGTTTTCAAGACAGCCCTGGAGTGCATCATGAGTTCATGGCCCTGGCATGAACCAGACCTCCTACCTCCATCAGAAAACCAACAAGTGTCTGCAGAAAGCATGGCTGAATTCCCTGGGTCACTATAACACCTTCTTCTGTGACTGGGGCATCCCTATGGGGCTCATGTCCAGACATACTTTAGTCATGGCTATGACAGACTATTTTGTCCCAGTCCCTTCCCTTCCTTTGCCAATGCCCTCCGTCCTCCCCTGCTGCCCCACTAATCATCTTACCCTTAGACTGGGAGAAGCTTAGTTTCCAAGGGGAACTGGATGCAGAAAGTGCGGTGATGATTCTCAGTGACTTGTGGGCTGCATCCCAGTTCCCGGTTTGGTTAGATTGGGATCAGTCCAAGGAAGAGGCAAAGACCCAGCCAAGAACCTTGCTGCAAAGTTCATGGAGAGTCCTGCTGGTAGCATCTCTCTTGTCGAGTGGTTCAGCTCATCAGGATTGCTTTAGTCTTGGGTTTGCAGCCAGCGTTATCCAAGGGTCAGCCACGGACATTCTGGAGAGGGTGAGGCATTGGCCATGAACCTTTCTGTACTTTGTTTGGGGATTGGGGGACCTTGGGATACTTGCTTGATCAGGAGGTTGCTTTAGGTTTGGGACTTCTGTCTGGAGTCCCAAACCTAAAGCAACCTCTTTCCGTCTGGACTTCTTCTGGAGTCAGAGAGGTGGCAGAGTGCTAGAGATGCTCTCAGTCAAATCCGGGCTCCTCCTGGTCACTGTGTGACATCTGGGAAACAACGTAACCTCTCTGGCTCTAGCTTCCACATCTGGGAAAGATTTACCTCTTAGAGATGCAAGAATTAGGTGAATGTAGGTGAATTTGTTGACCATAGGATGTGCTCAAATATACTGACCATGCTTATTCTCATTTGTCCCCTGTGCCTATCATTTATTTATTTTTAGTAGATTTTTGTTGCACTGGGAATGGAACCCAGGGCTTCATGTACGTTCAGTACCGTTCCACCACTGAGTCACACCCCACACCATGCTGAGCTTTTAAAATCACTACAGCCTCCCCAGACTACGAACAACAGGTCCTTGGCAGGAAACTGTCTTTCGAAAGCCTACAGCAGCACCCGACTCCGTAATTCCAAACCTTTGCTTGGCTTCCTGCCGCCTGCCTAATCATGTTTCCAGCCTGTTCCTTGGCCTTCTAGGCCTGCAGCTTCCGGTTCTATTGTTCCCCTGTCTCCTGTCTGAGCTGCAGCACAGTGCAGATGGGGCTGAATGGCAAGCTGAGCACAGGAGGAGTGGTTAAAAGAGGGTTTTCTGTGTCTGGGAGCACTCTCTGTGGCAGTGGCTCTGACGGATCCCACAGCCTGAGGTGCTCCCGAGAGCAGACCAGCAGGGGAAGCAGCTATGCTCTTCCAGGCACAGGTTGGAACTGGTCAGGGGCCCTCATTTTGTTTTTCTTGGTTGTGAATATTAGTCTGCAGCCGATTCGCGGGCCTGGCCTGGCCATGTGCTCAGGGTTTGTGCTGCCTGAACTTTCCCTTGGAAATGCAGGACTCGAGAGACCTCCTCAGCCTCTGTCAGTGGCTGCTTTCCAGCATGGAGATGCGTCTGGGCTGCTCGTTTCCCTAACGGACTGTGATCTGAGACGGATGACAGCCTGGGTCTGATCGCTCTGATTTCCAGAGTCCAGCACAGCCTTTCCTTTTCTAAAAATAGGTCTTCGAATTTATTCTTTGAGAATTTCACACACAAGCACAATGCACTTTGATCACATCTATCCTCTTAGCCTCACTGTGCTCCGTGTTTCCTGCCCATGCCTCCTGCGTGAACCCCTGATGCGCATAGATATGGGATCATCCACCAGAGTACAGGCAACCTACCAGGGGCCACACTCCGGAAGAAAACCAACTTTTCGCTCCTCAGCAGCCACCGACTAGCAATAACTCAGAGTTAGGGATGGAGCCTCCCGAGCCCTCGCTCTTCAGTGTGGGTTGAATCGGTCTTGTATGGAAAACTGCAGCTGCTGAGAGTCCACCAGGGCAGCAGCCCTGTCTTGTCCTGAAGACAGTGTTTCATTTTCCTCCTGACCCTTGGCCCTTGCAAACTCTCTGCCTCTTCTTCCTTGATGGTCCCTGAGCCTTGGTATGAAGGGACACATCAGGTCACAGGGCATGGGAGGAGTCAAGTAGGTAGACAGATATAGCTGACTCTAAGGCAGACTGTGCTAAAAGGGCTATCAGGATGGCTAGGCAGGAGCTTGGCCTCTCTGAATGATCAGGGAATGGGGGGGGGCTTTGTGGATGTGGGCAGACCCGTGTTGGGTCCTGAGGGGAGAAGGCATTTGAAAGGTGGGAATATTTGGGCAGGGAAGGGGAGGGGAAAACACTCCATCTGGTGGCACCATGGGAGCAAAGGCCCCTGATCCAGGAGAGACCTGGGCACCAGGGAGCAGGATGGTCAGCAGGTGGAGGGGGACCATGGGAGATGGGGTGGGAAAGAGTGTTGGTCCCCACTTAAGTGGAGAGCACCCACCTGAGCAACTAGCTTATGTTTAGAGGTTCAGGTCTAGAACACCTGCCAACCCCACAGCAAATGATGCCACAAAGCATAGGCTGAGATGCTGGAAATACACCAGTTTCACAGAAATGACCCAAGGCTTGCGTACATGCTGCCCACATCAGCCCCCTCCTGACACTTGGTTGCTGCAGCTGTGTGGAAGGGCAAAGGGAGGTGGTACGTGTGACTGTTGGCACTCGGCACACGAGTTTATACAGCACAGACGGGGGCATCACCATCTTCCACGAACATGGACTGCCTGGCTCCTTGGGGCTTGGTCAACCCGTTGGTCTCACTACTGAGTTCCTCCACGTCCTTTCTCTAATGTGGTATGCAGAGGCAGGAAGAACAAACCAGGCAGCTGAGCCCCAGATAATCTCAGGGGTGGGAGGCTTCTGACCTCAGCCTCAGGGCTTGCTGGCTGTAAGGTGGGGAGCTTGACCACTGTGGCCACAGGACCCCGTGGGCAGTACAGTTCTGTTTCCCCAGGGCTGCTGGAGTGGAAGGCACAGCCCTAAAAGCTTTGCTTCTGCAGGGCAATACTAATTGGGCTTTTGCAGTGTCCTGCTTCATGGGAGTCTTGACAAGGAGAGCGGGGAGGGGATGAGAAGTTGCGGTCCCCCAGATGGGCACAGACCTCATCTTTGTGGCTAACCCACAGGCTGCACATTGGGCCACAGAGGATCTGGGAAAGATGAAGAAATGGGATGGCTTAGACTCTGGGGAGTCTGAGCACCCACTTCAAGAGAACTCCTGCCTGGACCCTCCCGACAGAGACCTTAACTCCAGGCCATCTCCAGCCAAGCCCCACATCTTCACGACCAGGAGTCGCACCCGGCTTTTTGGGAAGGGTGACTCAGAGGAGGCCTCCCCTATGGATTGCCCTTATGAGGAAGGCGGACTGGCCTCCTGCCCTATCATCACCGTCAGCTCTGTTGTCACTATCCAGAGGCCTGGGGATGGGCCTGCCTGTGTCAGGTAAATCTGGAGGTCCTTCCTTTCCAAGACCCAAGTGGTTCCACCTGTGGCAGTCCCAGCCATGGGCTAACTCCTCAGAGCGGTCTTGCTTCTGGGTTAAAAGTCACAGAACTGGGGAGCTGGGGAGCCTTCAGAGGTGGTCTGGCCCACACTCTTGTACCCTCACTGGACACACAGTCACAGGTGTCAGAGTGTGTATACTGATCCCAGCTGCCAGCATATGCTAGATTTCCAGGCCCTGAATGCTCACCAGACCCAAAAACTTAGACTTCAAAGTCAAGGTTAGGATCTTGTGGACTAAGAAGACAAACACCTCAGGGGAAGAACCTATCAGCTTTCCTACCTCCTCTGAGGCAAGGCCAGGAGTCACAAGGTGGCTTCATTCATCAGAAGCCAAGCCAACCCTCCTTACCCTCTAGGATTCTGTCTTCTGAGCCCCAGAAGGAAGGCAAGTGGACTGGGTAGAAGAGGTGACAATAGCCAAGACTTTCTCCAGTCTCTCTATAGACAGGTCAGGGGCAGGATGGGATGGACAGTTGTGCCCCAGGATCCCCATTAGATTTGTTTCCTAAACTGTCTGGTTTGCCTTGGGGCTTCAGAAGCCCCAAAGGCTTCAGGGCAGAGCAGGGACTGAGTTGAGGGTGTAATTTATTTCCCAGGCAGGCATCCCAGGACTCTGTCTCCACCGGTGTCGGTGTGGAGAAGCCCCCCAGGCTCTATGACCGCAG
This sequence comes from Alexandromys fortis, assembly GCF_014885135.2. Classification (NCBI taxonomy): domain Eukaryota; kingdom Metazoa; phylum Chordata; class Mammalia; order Rodentia; family Cricetidae; genus Alexandromys; species Alexandromys fortis. Next base: position 513,523 of record NW_026068017.1, on the reverse strand, counting down.
GAGCATCTTCGATGCTGTGGCTCAGAGTAACTGCCAGGAGTTGGAGAGTCTGCTGCCCTTTCTGCAAAAGAGCAAGAAGCGCCTGACTGACAGCGAATTCAAAGGTGGCCCTGTGAGGGCTGGCTTCCCAGGAGGGGGCCATTTTCCAGCCCTGGCCTGGTTTTGACCCTCTCTCTGCCCTTCAGACCCAGAGACAGGAAAGACCTGTTTGCTAAAAGCTATGCTCAACTTGCACAACGGGCAGAATGATACCATCGCTCTGCTCCTGGATGTCGCACGGCAGACCGGCAGCCTGTAGCAGTTTGTCAATGCCAGCTACACAGACAGCTACTACAAGGGTGAGGTGGGGGGTGGCCTGGTGCAGCTACAGCACACCCACGCCCTGAGGGGGTTGCCCCATTCTGGTTCTGATCAGTCTCCTTCCTGGAATCGCTGCTGCTCTTCTGCTGTCTGTCCTTCCCTCCTATCTCCCTCTGTCTCCTCTCTTTTGCAACTCGGTATTTTCTGTTCTGTTCCTGCTTCACGTTTTTCCTGGCCTCATTTGTGGATCCTGGCCTCCCACTGTGAGGCTGGCGTTTTCTATGTGCTTCTTCCACAGTTGCTACCTGCTAGGGGCCTTCTCTGGGGGGTACATCTCTCTGGGCCTTAATCACAAGGCTAACTGAGCTTCCCTCTGTAGGCCAGACAGCACTGCACATTGCCATTGAGAGGCGAAACATGGCACTGGTGACCCTCTTGGTAGAGAACGGAGCAGACGTCCAGGCTGCGGCCAATGGAGACTTCTTCAAGAAAACCAAAGGGCGGCCTGGCTTCTACTTTGGTAGGGAGGCCCATGTGGCATACACAAGGGAGCTAGAGGCCCAGTCATTCAGGGACTAGCCAGTCTCATTCCTGGGGCCCCACTGAGGACCCTGTGTTGGCTGCAGGTGAGCTACCTCTGTCGCTGGCCGCGTGCACCAACCAGCTGGCCATTGTGAAGTTCCTGCTGCAGAACTCCTGGCAGCCAGCAGACATCAGTGCCCGGGATTCGGTGGGCAACACGGTGTTACATGCCCTGGTGGAGGTGGCAGATAATACAGCTGACAACACCAAGTTCGTGACAAACATGTACAACGAGATCCTGATCCTGGGGGCCAAGCTCCACCCCACCCTGAAGCTGGAAGAACTCACCAACAAAAAGGGGCTCACTCCACTAGCTTTGGCAGCTAGCACTGGGAAGATTGGGGTAGGGTGGGTGCTTTGGCTGGAGCTGCTATTATCAGGCAGGGAGGGGGTCTGGATAGAGAACTGTGTGTACCGGACTCTAATTCCACCAGCTAATGGGGCTGTTAGTGTGAGTCAGAGGAGCTGTGAGCAGAAACCATCAAGCAGGGATGTGTGTGTGTGTGTGTGTAGCCTAGGTTGAGAGAAGAGGCTGATTGTTATTTTACTAGGGTGAGTGAGAATTTTGGAATATAAGGAGGGTCCTAAGGGGGAAGCTTGGAGCAGACTAGGTAGACCAGGCCCCAGCCAAATCAGGGTCCTATGAATGATGTCAGGTAAGGCTGATGATGTGTCTGGGGCTGCTTGAATTGGAGGGGAGGGGCTTTCTCAATAGTAGAGATACTGGGAAGCTATCCTTGCCCATTTAAGACTAGGCTGGTCTCAAAGTTGCAGTGATCCTCCTGTCCCAGCCTTCTGAGTGCTGTGAGTACAGCCACAAACGATCAGGACTGGCTTATTGCTTCCTTAGACTTTGATTATTTCCTTCCGGCTGGAAGTTTTCTAAAAGGGGCCACCACCGTCCTTCACAGAAGGAGGACTGTAAATCTTGAGGCCCTGGTGTAATGCAGCTGGGACTAGAGGCAGCTAGTTAGTGGATCTAACTAGTTGCTGGGGCTTGGGTTGGGTTCCTGGTGGAGGTGGGAAGCTGAGTGCATTTTTCAGAGGAGCTCAGAGCCTGCATGGGGAAGCAGGCTGTGGCCTGGCCCTGACTGACCTGATAGGGCTCTCCTACCTGCCACAGGTCTTGGCTTACATTCTCCAGAGGGAGATCCACGAACCTGAGTGCCGGCACCTGTCCAGGAAGTTCACGGAATGGGCCTATGGGCCTGTGCACTCCTCCCTTTATGACCTGTCCTGCATCGACACCTGCGAGAAGAACTCAGTTCTGGAGGTGATCGCCTACAGCAGCAGCGAGACCCCTGTGAGTGGCCAAGGCCCTTGCTCAAGCTCCATCCATCTCGTCTCTCACATGAAACGCTGCTGTTAGGAGCCTGTGTCCTGCAGTCTTGCCCCTCCTCCTTTCCATAATGTTTCCCTTAGCAAACGAATGATAGCCATTCGCTCATAAAAATGAGAACATTTCAGAAGTACAGCGGTAAAGACAGCTCCCTTCGATACCGTGTGAAAAGCTTCAGAGAGTTTTTTTATTTGTGTGAATGGGCTCATACTATACACCCTGTAGGATAAGCAGTTGTTTTAACTCATTGGTGTGTGCTGTAGTTAGCTTTATATCAGCACCCAGGTATCTGCCTGTTTAAAGCTGTTGCCCAGTGTCCCTCCTACAGGACGGTCAAGTTGTTTGCAGCTGCTCACCACACGGCAGGCCACTGACACGAGCCTGGGGATTTTTCAGTGAAAGACACATGAAATTGCTGTCTCCAAATCAAAAAGTATGCCCACCCTATTTCTTCTTGTTTTTCGAGACGGGGCAGGGCTATGCAGCCCAGGCCAGCTCTGAACTCCTGACCCTCCTCCCTCCAAAGTGCTAGGACTGTATGTAAGTCGTGGGTCGACCCACCCTGCGATGAGGCGGGACATTGTTATGCATTTACTGGCCTTTTGTACCTTGGTGGGTCTCCTAAGGTTTACAGGACTGTTTGCTGGCTTATTCTGGTTTATAGACCTCTCGCTTCCCAATGAGTCATCAACCTTTTCTCTCCTGCTGCCGAGTGGTGTTGCTTCTCCTCCCCGTATGTCTCTTGGCTTTTACAGCACCCTTTACTTATGAACGGTTTTCATTCTGATAGGGTTAAGCTGGTTGCTCTTTTTCTTTTTTGGCTTCTGGATTGTGTGCTGTGCTCTGAAGGCCTGTTCTTTACAGAGTCACACAGCGGCCCTTCTCTGTTCTCTTCCCTCTCATTTGTAGGGAATTTCATTGTGGGTCCTTTATCTAGAGGTTACTTTTGTGTACTGAGGATGGCATTCTATTCAATATTTCTGGCTCCAAGTGAAGCATTACTGAGTACTAGCCTACCTTCATTGGGTGGAAGGCCACCTCACCTGTCCCCTCTTCCTAGAGTGACACTCCAGGCTCCAGAAGCAGACTTCAGTGGAGGCAGTGAGGGACTACCATAGCGCTTCACAGGATGAAGCTGTAGTTATATGATCAGAGTCCAAGAAAGGTGAGGCCTGGTCTAGTTTGTCCTGTCAGCCCCACATGGGCTGCCATGCTAAATCTGACTTCTGAGTTCTTATAGGGTGGTCTGAAAAGGGAATGCCCTCACTACAGACTGAGGAATTTAATCTGGAGGAGAGAAAGCTCTGGGGCAGCCACCAACAATTCTTGTCCCCACTTTTTTTCTGGGGATTGGAGTGTGGACTAATCTTGGGGCCAATCTGCTTCTGGTGGAAGGCAGAGATGACTAAATGTATGCCAATAACAGATCACCCCTGCGGTTAGCACCCCATAGAAGCTCTGGAGTGAGGGAGTGAGGAGCTTTCCATCCCCAAAGTATTCAAGGAGTCGCACAACGGGGCCTCAAACACAAAGCAGGAGGCGAGAGCAAGCTGCCTTGGGTTCATCTGTTCTACATCCTAGGTCCCGTGAGCCTTCAAGCCTTTGGATGTGAGGCTTTGCCTAAAGCCTACTTCAAATGACAGTGTAGGCACCAGGACAGGCCTGCTCTAGGTCAGGCCTCTTAGGTTCCTTCATGTATCATGCATAGGTAATTACCACCTCTGCCTGACCCAGGGCTGCAAACATGAGAAGTGAAGAGTGTAGAAACAACCCCCACTGTCCCCCAAGAATCATCCTCTTGCTCTGGGAGTGAAGAGGTCCAGTTGCTAGAGATAATGGGATTGGAATGCGGGAAATGCCGAAGTCTTGCTTGAGCACTTAGAGTGGTGATTCTCAACCTTCCTAACGCTGCGACCCTCCCAACCATATGTTGTGGTGACCCCCCCCAACCATAAAGTTATTTTCATTGCTACTTCATAACTTTAATTTTGCTACTGTTATGAATCGTAACATAAATGTCTGTGGTTTCTGATGGTCATAGGCCACCCCTGTGAAAGGATTGTTTGACCCCCAGGTTGAGAACCACTGTCTTAGGCCTTGTCCAGTTTCTTCCCAGTCAGCGTACTCACGGAGACACTGAAGTTAAGAGGGTGGGTCACTCAAGGAACCGCAGCAGAGCTGGGGCCAGCCCAAGGCCCTGGCTGTACAGCGGTTCAGACCTCTGGGGACCCTTGGTTGCTTGGCGGGCTGAGGGGGCATTCTTCCTTGACTGTATGGGCTGCACAGGTGTGAGGAGTGCGGTGGGCTGGTGTAGCTATTCAGGTAGTTGCTGGTGCAAGAGTGAGCCTCACTTCTCTCTGCTCCCATAGAACCGCCATGACATGCTTCTGGTGGAACCTTTGAACAGACTCCTACAGGACAAGTGGGACAGATTTGTCAAGCGCATCTTCTACTTCAACTTCTTCGTCTACTGCTTATATATGATCGTCTTCACCACGGCTGCCTACTATCGGCCTGTGGAAGGCTTGGTGCGGACAGGAGCACGGGCCCTATCTGGGGGTTGGGGTGGGGTACTCTCCTGAGATGCTATTGGCTCCAGGTCCAGACCTTGCCTGCCACCCCTTCCTAGCTCACTGAGAGGTAGAAAGGCTGCTTGGAGAGCCTTGCTTCCTGCCCTTGGTTTCCCCTTTTGCAGGCTGGCCTGTGCCCGGACTTTGTCTTTTAAGTCCATGGTTCTGGGAGGTTGAGCACGTGAGTCTTGAGGCTCCTGAGTATGAGGATTCAGGACTGGGGAGTTGCCCCTGGGTGTCTGTAGGTCATAGGATGGTACAAGCCCCAATTCCATTGCTACCTGCTGGCCTGCACTGTTGGACTTGCCTGCTTGTTACAAATATGCTCCTTAGACCTATGCCCTTGAGTATTTCTTTTGTGCCAGGCTGGGTTCCATCTCTCAGTTCAGTTTAGGATGAGACTCTACTCTCTTCTGAGCCAGAGATTCCATTATGTTTCTGAATTGAACCTTCTCATTTAATACCCAGATCACCAATTTTCTACCCTCTGTACCTGTAAATTTAGTTTAAAAGCTTGAGTTCTATCTGTGTATAAAGGACATTTAGTGACTTCATTTGAAAAGAAAAGAAAATTGATAATGGGTATAGCTCAGAGGCGTAGGGCTTGCCTAGGATGTGCAAGGCCTTGGGTTTGGTTCCCAACACTCCAGCATCATAACAAAACAACAAAAGAAGGGACACACACATTGTTAGAGAGAGAAGTCTGCTAATAAGTGAGACGAGGGAGTGAGCTAGTGCTGGCAAAGCGTCGAGGGGATCCTCCCAGAAAATGGCTGTGACACGAGGGTGGTGTGCATGGGTGTGGAGGACACCACAGGCTGTGGGGAGAACGGGATTCCAGTGCACCAGGTCCACCTACCCTGTCCCCTGCTCCCGTCCACTCAGAACCCTGGGAAGGGACATTGCTTGGGAGACAGCACAGCCCTGCAAGGATCCTCTGGTACCCAGAGACTCAGGCAAGCAGGCCCACAGAGGGATCTTCTTGCAGATGTTCCCCTAGTACCTCGTTGTTTATTGGTTGTTGTTGTTGTTGTGATGTATGTATGTGACACACACACACACACACACACACACACGAGCACGCGCGCAAGCACGTGTCATAGTGCACATGCAGAGATCAGGACTGGAAACAAACAACTGTTTGGAATCAGTTCTGTCCTTCCATCATGGGTTCTGGGGACCAAATTCAGTTCTCAGGTTTCCATGGAATCACTTTGCCAGGCCTCTGCTTCTCTCTTTCAATGGAGGGAGGCCTGTCTCCTAGGCAGGGCCAAGTCTGAACTGTAAGGCTGGGTACCTGGCTGCCCTGGTGAATGTTTGCTGACTGGGTCAATGAGTGAGTGAGTGGAGTCGCTGGCCTCTCTGTGTCTCACAGCCCTCCTATAAGCTCACTGGCCTCTCTGTGCCTCACAGCCCCCCTATAAGCTCGCTGGCCTCTCTGTGCCTCACAGCCCCCCTATAAACTCGCTGGCCTCTTTGTGCCTCACAGCCCCCCTATAAGCTCTCTGGCCTCTCTGTGCCTCACAGCCCCTCCCCCCATAAGCTCTCTGGCCTCTCTGTGCCTCACAGCCCCCCTATAAGCTGAGGAACACCATTGGAGACTATTTCCGAGTCACTGGAGAGATCCTGTCTGTGTTGGGAGGAGTCTACTTCTTCTTCCGAGGGGTAAGCATTCCTTTAGAGGTTGTGGGCTTCTATTGTCCCTGACAAAAGTCAAGAGACCCACTGGGAGCTGAGTGAGCACAGCTGAGAATCCTCCGGGTGTTCATGACTGGGTTGCAGGGACCATCCAGTGTATTCCTAAGGGCCCATGGCAATCAAGCAACACAGGCAGACCTCCACCACTGTCTTGTGGGAGGGGTCTTCGATTGCCTGGTCAGCGAGCCCCAGAGCACTCCCTACCCAGCACGACTTACAGATGTGTAATGCTGCTGCACCTGCTGGTCTCATGCACACATCAAGTACTTTGCTGAGGCATCTCCTCAGGCCCCGGGGTTTTTTCTTTGAACTTGGGAGCTTCTTTTTGAATTTTATGTCAACTTTCTGGTATAAACTAGAGTTTAGGGAAGACATGGGATTTATGATTTTTAGTTTTGCTTTTCTTGAGTGAGACTCAAGAGGGGTGAGAACTCCATGAAGAGAGACCTGAATTTGAAATCATCATCATTATTTATATTATTATTATTATAATATAATTTTGACTTGAGGTTTCTCTATGTAGTCTATTCTGTCCTTCCATTCTTTTTTTTTTTTTTTTTTTATTTTTCGAGTCAGGGTTTCTCTGTGGCTTTGGAGACTGTCCTGGAACAAGCTCTTGTAGACCTCAAACTCACAGAGATCCGCCTGCCC